>NW_017728928.1:16362150-16371000 GCF_001723895.1 Crocodylus porosus
CCCTCTTGCAGGGGCTATAGCTCCTGTGTGGGGACCAAATCCTCTGTTGGGGGGCTGTAGCCTTTGGGTGGGGTCATAATCCCTATGAGAGGGCAGCAAAATATATATTCATAAATTCATGGACATGTATTTAGAATTCACTTTATTATTATGATAAGAGACATGCTTTAACACTGTAGATATATCAATAAAACATTTTCCAACTAATCGTGCGCTCTCTCTCTCTCTCTCTCTTTATAGCAGTCTTTTGATTTACTTGTGGAGGAACATGGATTTGGGGAGTGACTTTGGGATTTTTTCTTTTCAGGGATTTTTCAGTTTTCCAAGAGGGAACATCAGAATTCCTGGTAGGACCCTGCCTGCTCAGAGCTGGCACCTTGGACTCAGCTGGCTGTGGCTGACCTCCTGGCCAGATGGGGCCAGGAAGACATGCTTTGACAGTTCAAAGCAAGCCACCACGCCTGGAACATCTTCCAGGCGATAGCTGCCTAGATGGCTGGGCAGAGGCATACATGACAGTAGTGCTGCAGAGAGGCCAACTCTGCAGCCACAGCCCACTGACAGCTGGCCCAGAGGGTCAGATGCCTCTACTGGCTTTGCGGTCCCTATCTGGGTCTGGCAGGTGTGCAGCAGGTTGCAGCCAGACGGCAGCCCCTACTGCCATACTGCTGCAATGGGTAGAGGGTGCAGGGAATTTTCAGGGTTGCTTCAGCAGTCCAGCTGGCACAAGTGGTATTGTCCCCAGGTACCAATTGACTGGCCCCAGGAGCTCCTGAGAGCTAGTAGCCCTGAGCTACTTGCCAGGGTGGCTTTTTATACTGCTGGGGACAGCACGGGTGCTGGCCCCAGGCTCTAGCTCCCCCTGGCTGCAGATCCGGGAGGAGCCACGCAGGGTTATTTTGCCCCAAGTGGCACAATTTGCTCCACAACAAAGTGCATGTTTGAGCACATGTGCTGAAGCAAAAAGCCCTGGCTCAAATTTGCGCTGCTTCTATTTGAGCTGCTGCAAGCTCATGTGCTTGCATGTGTGGATGCACCCATAGGGGGCAGACTTTTTTCTTTTTTGGTGTGGGGGGGCATGGATATTTACTGTGACTGGTCCATTTAATTTGATGATGGTCCCTACCCCATATTTATAGTTACACCATCCATTTCCCAGTACGATAACTTCACCCATGTGCCTGTTGCCATCTCTTTACCTGTTACAATCACACTAAACTGCCTTTGATCCTTCTACCTTCTAGGGCTGTGCGAAATTTCACTGGGTGTTTTATTTTGAAGCTGTTTCGATGCATTTTGAGCTTGAAACAGTGAAACTGAAACAAAACAAAAGCCTTTTGAGACCGTTTTGAAATGAAATAAGGGCACTTGAAACATTTCAAAATGAGTTTCGGAGCCAAGCTTACTTGGCTTCAGTACTCATCCCAGCCAGTGTTCCCTCTTAAGGAGTAGCAGTCTGTGAGCACTCTGCTTCCGTCTTGTGAGCATGCTGCTTGGTTCCTGCCTCCCCTTTTGGTGTGGTGCAGTCTGTTGGTAAGTGTCCCAAAGTAAATGTCCAGGTGGGAGCAAGCAGGGTTTGGCTACTGCTCTTCTCCATGCTAACTGATGCCCAGAGCAGCGCATTGGAGTGCTGTGGCCCAGTCGTGGGCCAGACGCAATTAATTGATAGAAATGATTCTGTGGCCCAGTGATGGGCTGGACACAGTCAATTGATAGAACTTAAAGGGAGTCACAAGGGCCGGTGTGGGACATTTACCTAAGGTAAGCTCCTCACTCCTCATGCAGGGCAGGCAGCAACTCCTCTCTGAGGTGAGGCAGTGATGGGGACGGGGACAGGGCTGGGGGCTGGCGCAGGCTCCACCACCTCCTGGGAACTGCTCTGTTCCCCTGCATCACCTTGGGGAGCGAGGAGGCACATGGCATCAGGGCTGTGGAGTGGAGCAGTTCCCTGGAGCCAGCAGGGCCTCACTGCTGGCAGCGGCTCCTCCCCGAGGTGAAGCAAGGCAGGGCTGGGGGCTGGTGTGGGCTGTGCCGGCTTCGGGGACCAGGTCTGCGGGCTCTGGGGAACTGTTCCACTCCTCAGCCCTGATGCCATGTGCCTCCTTGCTCCCCAAGGCGGTGCGGGAGAGTGGAGCAGTTCCCCTGAGCTGGCAGAACCCGCGTCAGCCCCCAGTCCTTGTCCCTGTCTCTGTCCGCGTCCCTGCTTCTGACCCTGCCTTACCTTGCCTTGGGGAGATGCCGCTCCCTGCCCTTTATGAGGAATGAGGAACTTCACTTCGGTAGGTGTCTCATGCTGGCCCCATCCTCCGCCGCACTTCACACCCAGCGCTGGGAAGATTGGTGCTGCCGCTGGCCCCAGCCAGCAGCGACAGCACCCTGTCATCTGGCGCACAGATCTGGGAACCTGTACCCCTGGGAAGAATCTGGCACAGCCCTGCAGCCCTCTTGGGGGTGCAGGCCCCCAGATCTGTGGGCTGGATGACAGGAGGCTGCCGCTGTCGGCAAGTGATAGGAATTTTGCTTGTCAACACTTTGAGGTTCAGTTTCCCAGAAACCTCTGTACCCATCTCTTTGAAACTTGGCAGTCATCATGCTCCTAGAAGGGGCTACCATCCCTGCAAGTTTTATCTGAATCAGGCAAGAAATATCAATGTTTTCCCATTATAGCCTGTGGATGAAACGAAACAGCATCGAAACAGCGAAACAGTTTTGACAAAATAAAATGAAACAGTGCTTTGGAAACTAAATGAAATGCTGTTCTGTCAAAACATCAAAACGGAAGTTGAAGCGGAATGGTGCTGTTTTGCCCAGCCCTACTCCCTTCCCACATTCAACTTTATCCTCTTCTTTCCTGCCATCCTCGTTGCTCATCCCCTCTTTGACACTGTCTCTATCTGTCCTGTTGACACTGTCCTATTTGCTGTTATCATCGTTGCCACTATTACCATCTTGTTCTTAACAGTCTGTGCCAGTTTTCTCTTTTCCATATGAATTGTGCTACCTCTTCCCTGTCATGTTTTACTGACTTTTTATAGTACAGCTGCATTTAATTCAGTCCCAACATGACACAGTCCTTGACTGAGAGGTTTGTGTGCCTGTACATGAGCCAGTTCCTGGTTTTCCACAGGGCATTCCTGAAGCAGGAGATGAACTGGTCAAAACAGACTGCTGGGGTCCCTTACTGTTTGGTTAGGTGTCCAAACTGTCACCTCTCTGGTCAG
Source organism: Crocodylus porosus (assembly GCF_001723895.1). NCBI lineage: Eukaryota > Metazoa > Chordata > Crocodylia > Crocodylidae > Crocodylus > Crocodylus porosus. The sequence goes on from NW_017728928.1 coordinate 16,365,372, forward strand.
GGTCTTGACCTCTGTCACTATCATGTAAGATTGCTGCCCTCCAGACCTCCCTGGCATATGGGCAGTACCAGAGGAAACAGTTGATTGTTTTTGCTTTCCAAGGGCAGGTTTGTCTGGGGCAGTTTGGTAGGCCTTTCTGCTCCTCTGTCTCTCGGTGCCCACACAGGAAATGTCTGGTGGGTTACCTGCCAGTTCAGGTCCCGGTGTTCCTTCTGCAAGTCCTTGTGGAAGACTTATTCCCACATGGCCTGGCAGCTGCTACCTGGTAGTAAGTCCGTGACTGACAGACTCTCTCTTGCCCTTACCACCTCGTGCATCTTACAGTGGTTCATCAGGGTCTCTGGGGTCTCATTGTGAAGATTGTATTTAATCCAGAAGCATTTCAGGACCTCATAGAACCAGGGTGTCTCCATGGTTGACAGTCTTGAGTTGGGCGACAGTCTTGAGTTGGGCAGTGTGTAAACCCACTAGTATCACAGCAGGTGCCCTGCAAAGTATTATAGAGGGAAAACTTTTTTTTTCAATTGTCTCAGGCCAAATTAACCAAATCAGATCTAAATTCTGTTGATTGATCAGAACTCAATCATTCATTCAAGTCTGTGTGATGCTACCACCTGCAAGCATCCTACCTCTCAGACTCTTCAGTCTGGGGCTTCAATATTTCCAAATCCATGGCAGGCATTCTACGTGCAAGCCCAGAGGCCTTGAGGTACAGATGCCTCCTAGTCTTGCTTTCCCCTATCTAAAAGGCCATAGGAGCAAGCTAGAGGGAGAGCCTGAGAGCAATCCACCATCACCATAAATTGTGTAGCTGAGGTTCTCCCATTGGAAGCCTGTAGTAGACTCTTGTGGGGTGCCTGCCAGCAGTGCAGTAGACGGGTCTCTACCCTTAACTACACCAGGTTGTTCAAGGCCGGGGCAAACACCAGAAGGATAGGTTAGTGCAGGCATCTGAATAAGGCTGAAATAAGCCCATTAAGTGCAGTCCTCCTTAGTGCTCATAAGTTGCGGTGAGTCAGTACATTGCATATATTAGACTTCCTCTTCACTCCCACAGCTAAGATGTGCCATTCTTTCCAATTTGCAATGACTCCTGTTTTTTTTTACTAGCCTGAAATGTCTGGTAAACATCACCAAATGGGACCCCAAACAGTTTACCCAGAATCCCGCTGTCAGCCCTTCTCTGAGCCTGTCACATGTGATTAGTGTGGCCCCACCCTCCATGAGGTGAAGCTGGTCCAGGTTGTTTCTATGCCTCATCTACATATACATTTTTGGAAGATCCCAGGACTTGTGAAAAGAACACCCAGTTCCAGTCATGAGTGGGGTGGTAATTAACACATAGATCCTTTGTGGGCGGTATCTGGAGTTACAGATGCATACTGAGCCATGCTGAGCTGTGGGGTCATCATGGCTTGAAACACTGTTGTCTCTGCTGGGGCCCAGCCCAATGAACTATATGGTAAATCATGAGCCTTCTGGCTTTGGATTAATGCATAGTTTGTACTCTCTCTAAGTAGGTACTAAAGTGTTGTTTAAAAGTGTGTTTATGGAGTACCTGTGCTAAAACTTTCAAAGGGGTGCCTTGAGTCTATCCAGGAGTTCCTTGATTCCAAAAAGGTTGAGAGCCACTTGTCTAGATAGAAATACCTGAAGTAGGGGATTGGATTAGATATGGGGTGAAGTGACCATGGGTCAAATCTCACATGCAGAGCCCCATCATTCAAGTCCTGGTGCTGCTCCTGGGTCTCAGAGTTGACTTATCTTTTATATTGGCCAGACCAGCCCTGTGTAAAGGGCAGGGGACATGTGCTGCATGCAGTGTCCAGTCTTGCTGGCCAAAGACCCATGCTGCATGTGGTGTCTGCCACAGTTGGGCTGGCATTTGCTCTATATTCTGTGCCTGCCTTGCCTGTGCAGGACCCATGCTGTATGTGGTACCTACTCTGGCTGGTTTTGGATTGTGCTGCATATAGCCTCTATGTGAAACCAGTCTGAACTCTGCTGCATGCAGCACCTATTCTGGCTGGTCTGTGACCTGTGCTGCATGTAATACTTTCCCTGGTCAGTTCAGGACAGGGGCTCCATGCAGCACTGGTCCCATACTGTCCTTTTTTGGGCCACCGTGTATGACGGACTCCCAGACTTGGCCAGAGTGGGCACTGGATTTGGCATGTGGGGGCAGGGTTGGGGTGTGGGTGTCATCTGACTGTGGACCACCAGTCATCCAGGTTGCGGGGCCAGTTGAGTTTGACACTCCTGGACTAGATGATCTCTTGAGATTCCTTCCAACTCTATTTTTTTTATGACTCTCTATTCCAGAGGAGACTAATCAGATCTTATCTTCCTTGGATGAATCTGTTCTCCTGCTTTTGTCCTGTCAAATGGATGATTTTGGGGGCTTTCATGACCTGATGCTGTCATGTGGCTGGCTCTCATCCTTCATATTTCCTTTGAGGAATTTATTGAACCTCTGTGGGTGTATCTGCACGTGCAGTTAATACAAAGCAATAAACTCTGGAGCAGTTCAAACTGCAGTAAACTGCTCCTGGGTGCAGTGTCTACATATGTGCCTGGGACAGCAGCAATTTGAGCTGCGGTGGAGAAGGCCCCTGGTTGGCTAGCCTGACTGGACACAATTTATGCCTGCGGTCAGCAGCTATGTATGCATTTCAGCACAGCGAATTACTCTACTGTAAGATAGTAGTGCCCCCGACGGTACTATCTTACAGTGGAGTTAATTAGTTTACTGTGCCCTAATATTGGCACAAGTGTAGATGGTGACACTTTACTGAGGAGCTAGTTAGTCTACTCTGCAGTAAAGCGCACATGTAGATGCACCCTGTAAGAGCTACCTGGCAATCTATAGCAGGGCCTGTAGGCTAGATCTAGCTTGTGGAGCCATTTTATGCAGCCCACAAACCCAGTTGGGGTTCAGCAGTGCAGGGCTTTGCCTGGGCAGCAAGGGGGAGCTATGACTGGCCCTGGTGGCATGGGTTGGGTTGGAAGTGGCCTGTGCTCAGAGCTAACCTCCATTAACACATCCCCCAACTGCAGAAAGTTGGTGACCCCTGATGTACAGCACTCTAGCCTGACAAAAGTGACCATGTCCATTGATGAGGTCATCATAGACCCTGCTGAAACAGTCTGGGACTGCTGTCCACTTGTCCCCCAGCCATTAAGAACAGTGAACAAGAAGTATCTAGATCCTTTCAAGAGGGTAGCATATTTTTGCACCTACCCATGCCCCTTCTTCCTCATTGTTGCTATTGCTGAGCAGCTGAGATGGACCCAAAAGGAGAGAGAGCTGACACATCTGGACATTTTGGGGAAAAATCATAATCTTCATGTAGGTATGATATTTATGTATATGGATATATTTCTCACATTGCTGATTCCCTACTGTTGAAACAGAAGGAAGCTTTGTTAGCTCTGATCACAGAGGGGCAAGTGAAGACTTTTCCTTCCTTTAAGTTACCATAGATGCTGTCAGTACTACCTTAATTCATGGGTAGATCAGTTAAGAGAAAATTCTCCTAATTATAGAGACTGGGTTTTCCAAGGAGGTCCAAAATATGGTAAGAATGTTCCATTTGAGGACTAAGAGCTGTTTTGTGAGAGAACTAAAAAAATTCTGCATATGCTTAAATTAGTCAAGGCCACTGAGCTTACATTCCTTTGAAATTTATTCACCAGGTCATAAGAGAAGAATTTGTTTTTCACTGGGACCTAAATTTTGTTCTCACTTCTTTAATGCACCCTCTGCTCCACTTTTCCTTATAAATAATCCCCTCAGAGATAGTAAAGCTAACCACACTTTATCGTGAATTAACAGGTGCATCACAAACATGTCCAGGGAGGTGATACTTCCCTTCTGTGGCACTGGTGAGGCCGCAGCTGCAGTACTGCATCCAGTTTTGGGCGTTGCACTTCAAAAGGGATGTGGATAATCTTGAGAGGGTCTAGAGGAGGGCCACTCATATGGTTAGAGGCCTGCAGGTAAGGCCCTACAAGGAGAGATTGAGGGACCTGAATCTCTTCAGTCTCCACAAGAGAAGGCTGAGAGGGGATCTTGTGGCCATCTACAAACTCATCATGGGGGACAGCAAGGGATAGGAGATGCTCTGATTACCAGGGCACCCCTTGGAGTAACTAGAAATAATAGCTACAAACTGACAGAGAGCAGATTCAGGTTAGACATCAGGAAAAACTTCTTTATGGTAAGAGTTGCCAGAATCTGGAATGGGCTTCCAAGGCAGGTGGTTCTCTCCCCTACCTTAGGGGTCTTTAAGAGGAGACTGGATAAGCACCTGGCTGGGGTCATCTGACCCCAGTGCTCTTTCCTGCCAAGGGCAGGGGGTTGGACTCAATTTGCTGAGGTCCTTCTGACCCTAATATCTATGAATCTGTGAATCACTTTGGCAAAAATAGGGAAGAAAGGGCCAAGCCCTCCTGGTGGGTCTTCTCTATATTGTCTTCGCTTTGGCAAATTGTCATCAAGGATCTACCTTTTTCTACCTAATTTAGTTATGGAATTCCAGTTCAGTCTATGAATTAAATGTCAGTGTTCTTTCCTTGACCTCATTCTTCTAGGGCTGAGATGTCCCAACAATCTGGGAAAAGGACTCAAAAAAGGAAGTGAAGTTACTTATTTGTAACTGGATTTCTTCAAGATGTGTTGTCCATAATCTCATTGTCATCTCTCCCTCTTTTCCCTTTACTTTGGAGTTGCATGCCTTGCAGGACTCTGGGGTTGAGAGGAAACTGAAGAGTAGAAAGTCTGTACTATTCCTTATTCTTTTGGTGCAGGGCATAGGGGAGGAAAGGGTATCACAGGTACTGCCAGGGCAGCAAGTCTTGGATTGAATACTTGAGGCAGATGTGCAGTATACATTTTAGCTATCTCAGAGGCTAAGTACAAACATTTGGGAGGTTAAATTGGGTTCAAAATGGCCACCCAATTTAAACTTAGCTCGTCCCAGTGCTGACCTTACACTTACAGACCCAGTCTCAGTGATCAACAGTCAGTCTAAACCTGTAACTGTACAGAAGCTTCGTGCACACAAACCGGTCTAAAAAGTGCAGAACCCGGTTTAAGATGAACCTGGATCTATATAGTATAAAATGTATTTGATCCAAGTTAAATTAGTGCATGAAATTTCTGTATACTTTCCCTGCACAGCCCTGGGGCTGGGAAAACCCAGCTGGTTTTCTAGCGGGCCCCAGCCCTGAGGCTGCTCTTTTCATCCCCTCTCCTTCCCCTGCCCCCCATACTGGGCTATTTTTTGCCCTCTCCCAGCCCTGCTAGCCCTCTTAATCCCCACGCCACAAGCCACTCCAGGTGCAGCCACTTTCATCAGCGTTTGCCACTGCCAGAGTTGAGCAAGTACGTTCCAGTACAGGGAGGGGTGGAATGGGTCAGGTACAGGGAGGGGTAGAATGGGCTAGGGTATAGGTTTATTGAGGGGGTGCTGAGGGGCTAAAAGTAGCCCTTGATCCCCCCAGGCTGCCCATGGACACTCCTGGGTACTAGCAAAACCCTGTCAGTTGCACCTGCCTCTCTACCCCACCTGTGGGTCATTCCTGCCCCCCACCTCACCCACAGTTGTTTTTGCCCCCTGTACCCCAC
>NW_017728928.1:16371117-16398943 GCF_001723895.1 Crocodylus porosus
CCCCACACATGGGTTGTGTCTGGCCCCTCATCCCCTGGCAGACCCCCAATCCCCTTCAGCCTGCTGGACCCCCAACCACCTGCTAGACCACCCACCATCCTGACTTACCTGATATTGAGCAGCCATTTTGAACTGATTTTACTTTTACTTTAAATGGAAAGCTCAGTGTCCTAGTAACTTCTCTATATGCGACAGTCATGGTAAAGAGACACTTGTATATCTTGATGCCACTTACTGTGTTTGACGTATGCATAGATCACTTTTAAACCAGTGTGTTTCTTATGAATACCAGCACCAGAGTCCTGATTAGAGTGAAATGTTTAATCTCCCTAAAAAGTGTGTGTTTAATTAATATATTTTCAAGTGTTTTAAAATCATCAGTTAAAAATTGTTCTAAATAGTATTCTAATCACCTGTATTTAGAAAGCTAAATATCCTCTGGGTATTTGTTTTCATACCCAGTATATGAGAGCGAAGTGTCTGAGGTTTGTCAACACGGAAGTCAGAAGTTGTTTCTCTATTTTTACAGGACTTGAGCAAAGTCATCTGTTGCAACCTGCAGTTATGTCGTTAGGTAAGGTAGGGTGGAGTGTAGCAGGTGCTTATTAATACCTCTAGGCTACAGGCAGAGGTGACTGTATTTTCTTGAATGTTCTCTGAACTCAGCAGGTGGATATAGTCTTAATAATTAAATTGAGAGTGGATGCTGTTTATTATCTTGTTTGGATAACATGCATTTTAATAACAATAACCTTTTTTTAAATTTAGAAGAAATTATGTCCAAAATATTTGTTCAGCTGCTCAAAATAAATTAACATATTACTAGTTTTCCAAAACAGGATTTGGCTAACTGACTTCTGCATTTCTAATCAATCTTCATTTTTCATTTAATTTTTCCTTTAAAATGTCTTTAAGGAGCTGTTAATTTTTTCAGGAACAGTCAGTTTTAGGTTAATATAATTTTTTGGTATGTATAAAAAATGGGAGTAAGGTAACCATATATACAGCAGCGTGACGATAGTAATTTTTGACAGTTAAATATCATAATGAATTGAAATAATGTCATAGAGCAAGTACAGTAGCTTCTTGTGAAGCTGTAGATTGCGTTTTACTGCTCTGTGAGAGCATAAACCTTATCTGTTTACATCTGAGAAAAAGATTATGCAGTAGGTTTTAAATAAATAATTTTTAAGATATTTAGAAAATGTGATAACAGTTTCCACCTACCTATCCCAAATCCTTGATGTTACAATTTGGTTGCTACCTACCTAAATGTGTAGCTACAATATGTTGTCCCTTTCCATGTGTGTGTTTTTTTTTTTAATTTTATTTTGCCTTAGTGTTCATGATCCTTAGGTAGTATCCAGTGCCCAGCACTGCCTAAAGGTGGTTACATGACCACTGTTTAAAACTTTAGCATGTGTAAAGTGGGTGTGTCATACTTTACTGTTGAATCCCAGAAGAGTCCTTTTGGTGTAGGCATATCCCTAGTGCCACCCCTAAAATTTGTTATGCAGCTTGACCTAATTGTGTTTGACTTTTAATAATGAAGCACAGGGATAATCTTGTTGAACTGGAGTGGGATTGCATGTTACTTTACACCAAAAAGTGGAAAGATTTATGGAATTGGAGTATAAAACACTTAGCTCTGATTACACTGTATTCCTATAAACTAATACATACTTTTTATTTGACCATAAGCAGGTTATTTTACTATTTTCACTCTCAGCATTCCAGTGACAACACTGAGACTCAAGAGGCATAGTCAGCTAATTGAGTGCTGGAGGTTGGGGCATGAGGTGTGCTGACCATTGCTGAAGCAGGGGAGGTGGGGACAAGGGTGAGGGGAAGGGAAGACTTACCTTTGTGGGCTGCTGCTGCTGCCATTGCTGTAGCAGCGCATCGGCTGTGCTCAGAGCAGCAGCACCATAGCCAGGCTCCCTGAGAACCGACCCTGGCACCTTGTTTCTTCCCTCTCTTCCCCTGCCCCTGAATTAAGTATGTATTGGGTATAGGGCACTGGCTCTGGCAGAGGCTGCTCGGGGGCAGGGAGGGCACTTGCTACCTTCCCCCCAGATCCACTGCTTAGTGCAGTGCTGGCCTGCCCGGCTCCTGTGGCCAGGCAGGGCAGTGCAGGCTGCTTCTGTGCGGCAAAGACTCCCAAGGGAGCCAAAGATTCTGGCATCCCCTCATAGCTGGTGGCCAGGCTTGGTGCCCCACTCACCTTGCCTGGTGTTGAAACTATTTGCATATTTTTCCAGACTGAAATCTCTGAGTTTTTCTCTCTACACATTATAGGTATTGAAGAATCATGTTAAGACTCTCCTTGAGATGGAAGGAGAGGACATATTACCACAAGTGGCTGAATTAGTTAGGGTAATCAGTCTCTTTTGAAGGAAATTTGCAGCAGGTTTGTAAAACTGCCTCTGGGAGTTGTTTCAGTATTCCTGTAGAACCAGCTAATTCCATTTTTTCACCAGTTAATGCAGCATTTTTCAAAACAAGTTTGGCTGCATTTTTTTAAAGCTTTTATTGTATTTTTTTTCAGAAATGGTAAAGAAAATGCCAAAATATCATTTTTGCTATACCATTTCCCCCTGAATAGGGATAGTATAATGGTTTTATATAATGTTTGTGGGCATAATGGGTACACCATAAATATTCTGACTATATTTGCTTTGTTTACTAGATGAAAATCAGTTTTATTTTAAAATGTAACATATTCCTTTCCCATTATTGTGGCTTTTCTGCAGTGGTGATTAAGTTAAATCTCAAAATGATTAGCTATTAATTGATATTTATTTACTATTGAGTTTTCCTCATGTTATCCAAGTAAATGCAAAGATAATTAAACAACCAAATACTTTGCTTGATCCGTGTAAAGATCTCCAGACCCATGTTTTTATTTCAGAAAAAGAGCTATCTGTAAATCTAATATGACAGAGAGGTTTGAGAATTAGATTTAGTTCTGTTTCCCCGGGAGGCTGTTTTTTCTTCAGGCAATATTAGTTTATTGAGTTACATGACATCTTGGGAAGAGTGCATTTAAAATATACTACTGCAGTTGCCAAAAGTAAGCCCGCCAGGGAAAATTATATATTTGACAATGTTTGTCAGTGTGTTACTGGAACTGTGTGAAAGGTTTCGTTCAGAGGAACTCAGAAGCCTCCCTCGTCCTGGAGAACGGGGGAGTTAGGGCCTGTGAACTGTCCAAGCGTTGTGATTTGTCTCCTATACATAATGCAGAAGCAGTACATTTTAGAAAAGATGCATAATCACTTCCAAATTTCCTTGTGGTGGGGATCTCAAGCCCTGAAACTTAGATTTTTACTTAAAGGCTGTCCTGTCTGGGGAATGCTGCTGCTGCTGCAAGCCCCACACCTGATGAGGTTCCCAGTGGGGGCAGTGTTCTCCCTGCCACCCCCTCTCTGAGCATTGCAGCGGGGCCAGCATGGTGGAACTCCACTACTACTGCAAGCCCTGCATCTCACAAGGCTCGCAGTGGTGGCAGCATTCTCACTGCTGCTCCTGCTTACAACTCTGCACCTCCTGAGGCTCACAGCAGGGGCCACATTCTCCCCGCTGCTGCCACTGCAAGCCCCACATCTCAGGAGGCTCACAGCAGGGGCAGCATTCTTTCCGCTATAAGCTCCACTGCGAGCCTGTCAGCTGATAATGCTCGCAGTGGGGGCAGTTTTCCTGGTGCTGGCTCCTCTGTGGGCCCCACAGCCCACATTGTCTTTGGGGCTTGCAGCAGGGCGAATGCAAAGAATTCTGCCCCCCAAGCAAGCCTGCTAAGCCCTGTCAGCTATGGGGCTTGCACCTGTGGGAGCTGGTGATCCCAGGCTCCCCCTGCACCAGCAGTAAGATGTGACGGGAGCTAATATGTAATCCCACAATCACACCTCCTGCCATGCATATGTGGCATGGCAGGGAGGTATGATTGTATGAATCATGAATTAGATCTCATTGTGTCTTTATCTGCACGTGTAGAGGGCCCCTTAGAGATATAAAAACGGATCAAACGGGCACTTACTTATCTGTGACTGCCTTTGATAATTATTTAGAGCTACAAATAAATATGAAGAAATCACCAGTAGTTTTGTACTGCTTACAAGAATAATTGATTCAGCATCCCTATAATCTATACTTGCCTCAGAATTGTTCTTAAGCAATTTCTTGTCCTAAAACCCCTGTAAAAGTTATCTTCAGAGTCACCAAAATCAGGCTATTTTGGATCAAATTTCCAAGAATTTTACTCATTCCCACAGTCTGTAACAGAAGCACTGAGCTCTTGAGCTGCTACTTGTAACTGTTCCCTGCCCTTCTTAAACAGTAGAGGGAAAAGGATCTTAAGGGAATCTACCACTCCATGACTTAAAACTTGTAGTCGTTTGTCAGTTAATAAACAACAACCAAAAAACCAAAATTCCCATCACTGAAGTTCAGAAAGTTAATTAAATACTGTGTTGTGTCTACCTCTTTTTTTTCTAGTGAAGCTAATTTAGAAGCTAGAAAGACAGCTTCCTAATTGTTAGCTGCCAGTGTCCTGAATATCTCTGCCAGAATTGAAAGCAAGACAAAACTTGTTAGCTTTGTGAATGACCACCCCATTCTGTAAACAATATAAGTACATCCATATAGCTTCTATAAATGTTAGAATAAAGCATAAAATACATGCTGCTAGATCCCTCTGCCATTTAATCACCAGATACTTCTGTGTCCTTCTTATATGCTGCTTGAGTGAAAAGATACTATGCTATTAGAGCTAAAGAATCATGGATCATTTTACAAGTTGGCATTGGTAACTTATTTGATCGTCAGAATCCTCATGAGTGGTTCCCACAAGACTTAATTGACTGCCTCACGGTCGATATTTCTTAGAAGCAATTTTAAGAACAGGGGCGACTTGAACTGAAATGCCAGCAAGAGACAACTGCCCCAGTTCCACATTTTTATAGTAAAAATAAATAGCGCCTTTAGAATCTAGCTGAATCAGTATTTTGATGGAAAACAGATAATTAAATCCAAACCTAAGCAAGTCTAGTGGTAGGAAGAGAAAAGTACAATGTAGAATTTATCTGTATAATGTCCTCCTTGTAAGGCTGCTTGCCATCAGTTTTAGTAATTCTGTAGCTTTAGAGCATGGATGTCAAATGTACAGTCTCTGGGCCAGATCTGGCCTGCAGAGCAGCTCTATCCCGGTAGCCTACTGGAAGTTGCAGGGGTGAATATGAGGGTCTGGCCTACTGCTGAAGTTGGGCCCCAGTTTACGTGGCCATCAGTGTCAGAAGGTATGTGAGGGCTTTGCAGATATAGCCCTGGTTGTCCTGTAGCTGCTTTTGGTTACCACACGCACCACTGATTCTGCCCAGCCCCTCTGCTCCCAGCACAAATGATGCTTCCTAAAAGTGGACAAAGTTTTCCATTGTTTCTTGTGTTCACTCTTAAGGGTTCGATAGCTTGATTGAGTATCCTATCCAGTGCTGAAATGCTACAAGAAGTCAGTTACATCACTGAAGCATTGGTAATATTAAGCTGAAATGTCTTTGATTTGTGACATACCTCAAAACCAGCCGATCAAAAAATGTAACCTCAGTAGTATGAGGATTGTCCCATGTAAGGTGTCCCAAGGCAAAATATTCAGGCATGTACTATTTTAACCTTGGGTGACTTTTACTACAGTGCATGGGCGGTGATGGATGGTTTCAGGTAAGACTGACAGCGTATCTCAAAATGGAGAATGCCTCCTGTTTTATATGCCTCAACTAAAAATCCATGTTACCTCTTGTAGCACCTATTTTTGAATTATAGTTTGCATGAACTGTTAAAAATATGCACATTGTTTTTTGAAATTTCAAAAGGAGCTATATTTTGAAAGCTTTTGCCATTATAGGAGCATTTTACTTTTTAAGACTAGCAATTTTTGTGTCCTTTTTTTTTTTTTTTGGAAAGAGGATAAGACTCCCAAATGTATAAATATTTTTTATCAAGTATTTCTCTGTCAGCAATGTAAGAAGCCGAAAAAATTTCAAGTACTTTTGTTCTTGTAACAGCTTCCTGCTGTATTTTTTTCATTTTTTCAACAGGCTCTTTCTAGGAGGATGGTTGGGACAGTGCAAGATATTCCTTATGAGGACACATTAGTATATATGTACATTATTTTTAAATCTTTGCTAATCTGGGGTGTTGCCTTCTATGTACTTTTCTTCAGGTGTGAGATCACTGAAGTACAGCTATAGAGGGCTAAGAAAAGAAACATAGGCTATGAGGCAAGAAGCAAATGTGTTAAATCAAATCCCTGTTTGTTAAATTAGCTTTTAAATAATAGCTCATATCTACTAAGAGCAGCATTTTGTTAATTTTTACTGAGCATAAGCAAATATGCACCTTTTCATATAGATTTTCATTTAAAACTTAACATTGAATAGCTTTGTATTTTCCTTAGCTATAATAGTCCTAATTCTTTTGTGTATTTCTTATTTCACAGTTATTCCTGTGATTTTAAAGGCATTGACATATGATGAGAAGAGGGGAGCTTGCAGTGTGGGTTCCAACGTGAGAGATGCAGCATGCTATGTTTCCTGGGCCTTTGCTCGTGCCTATGATCCCTTAGAACTGAAACCATTTATTAATCAAATTTCAAGGTAAGTTTCTATGGGGAAAATACTTTACTTACTGTGCCAGGTAGCAGTGCTCTCAAATACATGACACTGCTTCACATGGCTGCCCGGCACAGTAAATTTGCAGTGAATTTTTTCTTTAGGTAATGTAGTAAATAGAAGAGTGCTATTAGAGAGAGTCTAATATTGTAATGTTCTGATACTACACAGCCAAAACCTTTTAGGCAACCTTTTCAGAAATATTTTCTGAATCATTTTGCTCGAGAATAAGATATCCTGTAAAGGGATGTTGCTGGTAGGTGTTGTAAGGCTTCGGTCCTCTTCTGGTCAGCACCTTGTTCCCTAGCAACGTCAGGGTAAGACTGTACCCTGGGGCCACCTAGATGGTTTTGGGCACCGCCCCTACTTGCCTGCCACGCCTTTTATGTTGATTGATGGGGAGGCAGTTCACTGTCGGTGGTCCCAAAAGGGGACTTGACCCTGGTATTTCTTCATGGGGATCCAAACCTCCCCTTTACCCCACCCTTACCACATCCACGGCCTGGGAAGATACTCCCTGCAGTCATCCTTGGACTGATCTGTTCTCATCCACATTACCTGCCTTGACCTGGGTCAGGCCTTTCCAACCGTCAGTTTTTCTCGAGTTGATCCCTGGTCTCTGGATCAGCTTTTGGGTAAACTAAACCTGCCCCGGCCTGGGATAACAGAAACTTAGGCTAATTCTTAACTGAAAAAGGTGTTCGATGTCTGCCAACAGGCACCCAGGATTCTGACTCCCAGGATCCCTCTGACTAGGAGCTAATCACTCCTGGTCCTACCATCTGGTGGTGCTTGCCACTTCTCCGTAGGGCTTTGATGCAGCTGCCGCCTGTTCCTCCCTCTTCACCAGGTTGGCCGTGGGGCTAAGCCATAGCTTGTTGTCCCTCCCTGCTGCAGTACCTGAGTTCCCTGCTGTGGTTGTGGCTCAGTTCGGGCTGGTAATGGAGAACCACTTCTCCCTGCTGCAGCTCTCTAGTGATCCTTGGCTCCCAGAGCCCGGATCCCTTGCTCTGTCAGCCAGGCTTCCTTCCCTGCGCTTGGGGCCACCTGGCTCTGCCACCTGCGTCTCTCAGCTGGCATGCTGTGCCTCTCCCTCTCTCCCGCTGATTTCTCTTCCTGCTGCTCTTTGGGTAGCCCGCGTTCCTCCATGGCCCCACCCCCAGAGCTCGCTGATTCGTAGGCTCAGGCAGCTCTGAACTGCTGAGCCTGCATGGACATTTCCCTGCAGCTGCCGCTTGTCTCCTTCCCTGTGGTAAGTATCGGGGCTTGTTGGGAGGGGTCTGTGGCCATGTTGGGGGGGGGCTTTTGCCTCCCCTCTCACAAGGGACTATATAATCTCCCTTAAAAATGCTCATTTAACTTGGGTGATATGAATGAAGCTACCCAAGTTGTGAAAAGTTTAACGATTCTTATCTCTACACTGTGAAGAACAGATTTTTAGGGGGGTTTTAATTAAAATTAAAATTTTTGAAATAAGGTTCTATAGTGAAGTTTTTATGGTACTAGAAATTGTACCCAGAGTCTCAATTGAGGTATAAAAATAGTGTAATATAACTTTAGCCCTGGAAAAAGAAAACGTTTTAAACAAAATCTCCTAGGTTTATGATCATCATTAAAATATATATTTCCTTACAGGTTTTTTCAAAGGGTACAGTTAATGCCTTTTCAAAACAGGGACCAAATAATTACTTATTATGTGTAATGCTTCCATTTTCATTTGTTTACCTGTCACTTTAAAAATAAAGAATAAATTCAAAGAAATCCATAAGGAAACACTGTGGAGGAATTGGTTCCTAGTAATGCTTGATTAGGAGCCTTCTGTACTCTCTTTCTCTACCCGTTCTGTTTTCAGTTCTGGAAAAACATGACTCCAAGCAGCTATGAAGTCTTTTGGAGTTCAGTGCAAGAAAAGTGGAACTGATAAGCTGTTCTAGATTTGGGAAATAGACCCTCCTCCTGCTGCTTCCTCCATAAGTGCACCACTCCATGAATCTAAGGAAGAAGCTGCTGGTTCTCTTTCACTTTCCAGATGCATGCTTGGTTGTAGTGACTCAGCGGGGGGGGGGGTTCTGCTTTTACTGATATTGGGGGCATGTCACTAAGCACTGCCTAACAACCAGGATTATTTTTTTAGAGTGATCTAGGTAAAAAATTCCTATTTTCCATCCTTTATAATTAAACCTGTTACAAACTTCATCAGTGTCTTTATGTAGTGACTCTTTGATTGGTTATGAGATTCATTCTGGTTTATTTTTACAAAAATTGATGAAATGTCTGAAGTTATACTTCTATCTAAAACTGTTTTGCTCTTGCTTTAATGAAACTGGAGGAATAATAATTGTAGGATCATAGGAAAATAGAGCTGGAAAGGACCTCACAAGGTCATTTAGTTCGGCTCCCTGCTCAAGGCAGGATCATCCCTGACTAAACCATCCCAGCCAGTCTCTCCTACCTGCTCTTGAAAACTTCGAAGGATGGAGATTCCACACTCTTTCTAGGTAGCTTGTTCCAAAGCTTGAAACCCTTTCATAGTCAGAAAGTCCCTCCTAACTTCCAACCTAAATTTTCCCCTGCTGCAGCTTGAGGCCATTGCTTTTAGTTCTGTTGGCTCTGATCATGGAGAAAAGCCCATCTCCATTCTCTCTGTTATCACCCTTCATGTATTTGAAGACTTTTAGCAAATTCCCTGTCAGTTGTCTTTTTCCTGGCTAAATAATCGTAGTTGTTTCAGACTTTCCTCAAGTCTTGCCTTCCAGGCCCCTAAGCATTTTTGTTGCTCTGTGCTGTGCTCTTTCCAAAATGCCCATGTTCTTCTTTAAATGTGTCACCCAAAACTGGACATACTATACCAGGTGAGGCCTTACCAGTGCTAAGAACTCTAATGCCATAACTTCTGAGCTGTCAATTCTCCTTTCTTATATTGTTCTCGTATCTGTAATGCTTCATGTGACACACAATTTGCTCATTCTCTCCTTTACTTTACCATGGTAATCTGGCTCTATATGTAGGATGCAGACTCTCCATTCAGAGATCATCTGTTTATGCTTTTCCTTTGATATCACAAAGCTGTTTGAAAGATGCTACGTGTGTTATTCATTGACATGAGGCCAAGCAAATTCTATTTGCCCAGCCTTTTGACCTTCAGTCCTCTAGTGTTAACATCGAATCACAGTATTGCTACGTTCTCAGCTGAATAGGGAGATGCTGTAGAAATTCCTTAGGTCTGGTGTGGTTTGATCATTGATAGGCTATATCTATTTGCATGTAAGTAGAATATACTAGCATAGCAGAATGATACTTCAGCCTGTATTTGTCCTGTAATAAATTTATATTAAAAGTTTCTTATAGTTGCATTGGCCGCTTCATTTTTCTGAGTATAGATAGTTTGAGCGCTTTGCAGTGAAGTTCCCTCTGAGGGCATTAGGTAGCAGAACATATTCAAATACATTATGACACATGGTTTCACTGAGTGTATCAGCAAGCCAATGACTACACACTTATTTTTTAATCTAGCCCAAGGTGTGTCACTATTTTATTTAAAGAAGAGTATCATACTTTTAGCCACATGCAAATTATTGCTGTGTTGAAGGTGCAAAACTCAGCATCTTAGAACAAAGCACTTGATATTCATTCTAATTTGATTACAGTGGGGAAACAGTCTTTTTCTCTATAAGAAAACAAGCTAATACAATTGTTACAGGAAAACAATATATTGTATAACTTAACATTTAAAAATGTTGAATCTTTACAAATGCATGCAATTATATGCTGCTGAAACCGTCTTCCATGTTGATAAAATTGGGAAGCATCATCCTTTGTCATTCTTAACACTGTCTTTTTGGCTGGCTGGAGGTGCTCAGATGCTGTTATGCTTGAGAGCAGTATTATGACATGTAAGAAGTTATTGAATAATATGAATCAGGCTTGAAAGACAAGGTGGTGGTGGTTGCAGAGCAAGTTCAGTGCAAGTATGGTAGTAACTACAAGCTGTTGAGCAGGTATGTAATTAAGTGATGATTCTTTTCATCTCTGAATCACTTTTGGCACAAATTAATGTTCTTGTCTGGAGTTTCAGCAGAGTAAAGCAGCATGGTAACTGAACCTCATTCTTGCCCTACTTCCAATTTAGGTTGTGATACAGTGGTTATAAAGTGAAATTCTTTTGCTGGTTGGGAAAATATTACCAATT
Source organism: Crocodylus porosus (assembly GCF_001723895.1). Classification (NCBI taxonomy): domain Eukaryota; kingdom Metazoa; phylum Chordata; order Crocodylia; family Crocodylidae; genus Crocodylus; species Crocodylus porosus. Next base: position 16,381,969 of record NW_017728928.1, read on the forward strand.
TTTTTAACAAGCATTTCCATTAGAGAATGTTGATAGAACTGATAAAAATCTTACCTACTGATGAGAGAACTTTTTACAAAAGTTTACTCTCTATTAATTAGACTTTGGAGGGGAAACATACTTTGTTATTCCCATCCTGAATCTATTTTTGGAGGAACAGAGGAGTAAATATGCCATTTTTTACCAGTGTCAAGACTTTTTAAAGACAAAAATATATTAATCTTATTGTATTGTTTTACTTTAAAGAAATCTTTGATTTATGACTTCTTGTTCATCGTGTGTTGCTTCTAAGATGGGTAGTTGTAGAGAATATTGATATGGCAAGCATGTGAAAGCATCAGTAGATCTGGAATTCCAACTCAATACTATTCTTCTTGACAAACAGAAGTTTCAGGCAAATGGAAAGCTCTGTTAAAAAATCTTTGCCTCAGAATTCTAACACACTTTCCTGAATATTTATCTTGGCTATATTTTCCTTTCTGCCTTTAATTTGGGATCTGAACCAACACAGGTGTCATTGTAGTTGTGTGTTTTTTTTAAGTCCAGTTTAACTAGTTTCAAAAGCCTTCCCTCTCCTGTCCAAATTACAAGCCCACATGAAGTACAAAAAGTAAATGCTTGGTAAAATGATCATAAAAAATTAAGTAAACCCCTGGATTTTTAGGATTGCCTACCTTCTAAAATATTTTTATGCATCAAAAATTTTGTGCTAAGTAAGACTGTCTAAAAGGGTGTTACCCTCTGTTTATAATGCTTGATTAAAAAATAAATAAAACTACTGACTATGTCTTGTGGATAAGAAAGTAGAAATTATATATAGTTTAATAACTATGAATTTTGTAAGGATAATTCTTTTCTTGTTTCCCTAGGAAAATAAATCAAGTAAATGCATTTTCTGCTAAGAATCAATGCACTCAGAAGTAGAGTTGTTTTGTCAGTTTGTTTAAAACTGCAGTGCAAAAAAAGTACTTCTACTATTTGTATAAACTGTGTAATTTTAATTCTTCAGTTCTAGCCCACTGCACGTATTTAACTATGCGAAACTATTACTTAGTTATAAATCTTAATTTTCTTGAAGAAAAGGACACAACCTGTCAGTAAATTAATTTTTCTTGGCATTCGTTTTCATTCTGGTGAGATCTAAGTGCAAGCTATTTTCACTCACTTTAGCATTGTGCTATATGACACAAGTAGTGCACACAGTGTGGGAGTACAGGCAACTCTGCCTTCCCTGCGGTGGTGCGTTGTTTGTGGTGAGAGAAAAAAAGGAAGGTGTGGCTGTTGGATAAACTGATGTAGCTTGCCCCAGGGCAAGATTGTCCTGCAGAATAAGGAAATTTGAAGTATTGCTCTGAGCTACATCTTGTGCCATGATGAAACATTGAGAATAACTTCTGTGTACAAAAAAATCTATTTGTTGTATGCTTTCTTAAGAAGGGAGTTGTACACAAGTGCTTGTCTTGCTTTTCTCTAGTGTAAAGCTTTGTGCTATATGTGATTCATGAGTTTAAAGGGTGTGCCCTATTTTCCTTTTAAAATTACTGACAATGTATTCAGTCTTTTTATTTGCATTCCTACTAGTTTTTTTACCAAGAGATTTATTTACTAAAATCTATGTAGCTTTCATGTAATGTAGCTGATACTGATTTAAATTTAGATTTTTTTCACTGAAGAATTGTTACAAATCTCTAATATTGAAAAATGTCTTTTAAAAATGCTTTCTGAATTCAGTTGAATCAAATTCCAGCTTGATGCCCCGTCTGCTTGGAATTGAAATAAAGTTGTAGGTTCTAAGACATTTATTTCTCCCTAATAGTACATGAAGTTAAGCTAAAATAGTATTGTCACAATATCTTTTGAATGATAGAAGACTTTGAATGGAATTAGTAAGTTTTAATAACATAGTTGATCTGGGGAACAGATTGAGGGATTGTGAAAGGATGTGTTAAAGAATTGGAGTTGTCCCTTTTTCAGGCACTGCTTATTGGCTGGAGCAGAGGGGATTGGGCTTGCTCATTGACACACCTGAGTGTGCTCCCTTCTACCCCTCGTATTTAACCTTACTGAGGCTTTTCAAAAGCCCTTCTGCTTCTGTTAGCTGTAATACCTTCCTTCCCCTTAGTTGTAGCAAGAGAATCGTATCTTCTGTGATGCTGTTAGTCTGGCCAATTCCCTTCTTAAAATCAAAACCAGTTTTTTCTTGTTGGGACACATTGACAAGAGGTTTAAGTGATTTCCCCCCCCCTCCCCATAGCTTCAGAAAGAAAAGTTGGATTCCTTGAAATAGGATTAATAGTGTCTTGTGCAGGTAAAAGCTATAAGGAGTGGTCCCAGAGGCAAATGAGATTGGGATTTTGCTGGTGGGTTATGTGTTTATAAGAAGGGGGAGACCTGAAATCTCCTCTGCTTTGATGGGCTGTATAACCTCACCCCTTTTAACCTGGTCAGGAGGAAAGGGAAATGAGATCAGAATAGGCTGAGGAGGGTCTACCCCAATAGTGTGGTGGTATGGAATGTGCCTCCTTCTAAACTGCACTGGAAGCAATTAAATTTATGATATGAGGGAGCCAGCCTGTGCTTAAAATAACTTTTCTGTCATTTGTTTTCCTGCCTGGCCTGCTCAAAAGGCTAAATATACTTCAAGGAACTACAAAAGTGTCTTGGAGACTCAAAGGTGCAAGTCATTCTTTGCTGTACCTATTAGAAGTCAAGTGTGGAAAGTTTCAAACAAGTCGAGACATGTTTCGTTACCTGGCTTACAAAAAAAAATCCCACTTTGTTTGACATGAACGATTGCTTTATGTTAGGAAATTCTGGTGGAGTATCACATAAACTCCCACAATGAAAGCAGACGGGTGTAGATGCCTTAAACATGTTTCATCTTAGACACATTGCTCTCCTTGCTAATCTGCATGTTATAGTAGTAGTACACTGTGTGTGCACTCAATTAAAATGAATTCTATTTGAACAATTTAGTAACCCAGTTTGATGGGCTTTAAAGGAGTAGCATACAACTGTTATATGGAAAAAGCTGAAACTGTGAGCACAACAGTTAAAAGTGATCATGAATTCCATATATTTTTACTTGCTAAGAAGCCAGACACTCAACAGAACTGTGCTACTGTAAAGTCAGTAGATTTTAATTTCTGAGTTTTTGTTTGTCAAAATATTTCATGATTTTAAATAAGGCTTTGAACTTGCCCTTGTTCATATTAAACTTCTGGAAACCTGAAGCAGAAATATGCTTCTCTGACTTCTCAGCACATTTTTCTTTATATTTTCTTTACATTTGTGTAGATGCAGTTCTTGTCTAGAAGGGTTTTCACCGGTCATTGGTTCTTTAAAAAAAGAAAAAAGTGTGTGTGTGTGTGTGAGAGAGAGAGAGAATCCAAAATACATCGATGAAAAATAAGAGGCCTTTGTGTCAGGGGGATTCCAAAGTTTTTATATTTCAAACTCTTACTAGAGAGTATCATATAATCATTTAATTTTGCTCTCATTATTATGCACATCAGTTCATTCTGTTTCAGGCCCACACAGTATGCCTGTGGCATCTACTGAACTTACATGAAAAAATGATATTATGAAAATATTTAATACATATTCTTAGTTATCTTTGTGCAACACATTTTATATCCATTTTGAAAAAATATTGAACATGCTATCTATTTTTGCCCTTAATTTTGTGTCTTTTGCTTTTTTGATTTTGAAGGCTGGTCCTGGCCAGGTGGTGAAAATTTAAAACAAGAGTTCCAGAATTGCAGGGGTGCAGGGCAGTCTCGTGAGCGAGTGGAGTGACATGGTGCACCAGGGAGGAGAGTGGGCATCCACTGCTGCTGCCTGCCTGTGTGACGCACCGTGCTGCTCTGCTTGCAGTAGTGCCCCTGATCTGGGGGTGGCAGGGAGGCAGTGTCTTGGATTTCCCAGAGTCCCATATGGTTACCCCATTATTAGTGAAATTAATATCCTTCTGCTGGAACAGTAGCTATTTTGGATTTACTTTTCAGCCAGTATATATTTCCTGTTTTGCCTAGAGGCAATAAATAATGTAAAGATGAGTTTCTGAGTTTGTAAGGAATAATTTTTTGCTTAAATAGTTTTCTGGAAAAAGGTTATTATTTCTCAGATGAGTTAATTGAATACTGGAGGTTACCGTAGCTGTGGACTAGATCTTCTAGGATATATTCTACACTTCTCTTGTTATATGGCAGATTTAAACAACAGTCTTTATTACTGGTAAAGGGCATTGAATGGTGCAAAATCATGACCCCCTCCTCCCACATATATATATATATATACACGTACAAATACATACACATGCATAAATAGGCTAGTTTCATAGTAAATACTCCTCCCTTTTTGGCAGATTGCTTTGTAGTTAATTCTTAATCATGGGCTTTGTAAGATGCATATTTTTGCATTAGTTTGTAGTTTTATTTTAAACTAGCCAATTGCCCGTCATGAATGATGGAGAGTTTAAGGGAGTGTTTAAATGCCTCCCCACCCCACCCTTTGGGGCCAGCCTTGTAAACAGTCCCTCCACTGCTGCCATGTCCTCCTCTAGCCTACAACACAGTGGCATCCTCCCCCCTGCCTGCCTGTCCACCTCTACTTCCTCCTGCAGAGCAGTGGGGCTTCCCTCAGACTGAGGAAGCAGCAGTGGGTCCCTCCCTGCCTCCTGCTTCCACCTCCTCCCATGGAGCAGTGGGGCTTCCCTCGGCCTGAGGAAGCCACATCGGCAGCTCCTCCCTCCCTCCCACCTCCATTTTCACCTCCTTCTACAGAGCAGTGGGTCTTCCCTCTGCCTGAGGCGGCAGTGGTGGCAGCTCCCTCTCCTCCACCCGCCTGCCCTTGCTTCCTCCCGCGGAGCAGTGGGGTTTCTCTCTGCCTGACGCTGTGGTGGCTCCCTCCCCCCCAGCCGCCTCTGCCTCCTCCCATGGAGCACTGGGGCTTCCCTCCACTTGAGGTGGCAACAATGGCAGTGGGTCTCTTCCCCCACCTGCCCACCTCTACCTCCTTCTGCAGAGCAGGGGGGCTTCTCTCTGCCTGAGGAGGTGGTGGCAGTTTCCTCCCCCAGCCCACCCACCTTTGCCTCCTTTTGTGGAGCAGCAGAGCTTCCCTTTGCCTGAGGAAGTAGCGGTGGCAGTAGTGGTGGCAGCGACTCCTCCCTCCTTCCCACCTGCTTCCGCCTCCGCCTCTTCCCGCAGAGCAACAGAGCTTCCCTTTCCCTGAGGAGGTGGCTGCAGCGGCTCCTCCCTCCCCCCTGCCTGCCGCCCTGTCCCTGCCTTGGCCACCTCCTGTGGAGCAGTGGCTCCCGCCTCCCTGCCTGAGGTGGTGGCACCTCCTTCCCTGCCCGAGGAGGTGGAGCCCCCACAGGCAGTTGCCGCCAGCCCTCTGGGCGGCACATGCACAGTTGCCCAAAAGTGTTATGGACGTACAGGCAGACAGACCAATCACTTTATTATATTAGAATATTTGTGATAACTACTAAACAGTATTTTAAGAAGTGTATTTTATAAAATATGTTTATGGTTATAATCTCACTGACTCAAACCTTCCTGCATAGCCCTGTGCCAAAGCTTTACTGAAAAAATGTAGAGGAGTCATCAGTTGCTCAGGACTATTTTGTTTTAGGGTGCAGTCTTGTCCTTCACAGTCTCTCAGTAGAGATGTCTTCTGAAAATATCTGACTTGTTTGATATTTGAATTAGAGACATTATTAAAAAACAAAATTTTGTTTTTATTTGTTTAAAACTTTTATTTTCTTAAAATATCTGGAAATCCTAAGTTTGTTGTATTTTAACATGTCTAAACCATCTGTAGTATAAAGCACATTTAAAATAAAAACATATTTCTGTAATTGATGGTTGTACATTAAAATACTGAAAAGTTTGGAAATCGGCAAACAATGACATAGTGTTAATGGTGTTATAACTCTTGTTGCAACATAATTAAGCACCCCATGGATTCAGATAGACAGACTGACTGGTGCCTAATGATCATTAATCAGAACGGCCAGGGTATACCAGCTTCTGAGTTTTCATTTTGCAGTGGTAAATGTTTATCCTACTATCGGTTAGCCAGTGTGAGAGGAGACTTGATTATCTTTGAACTATGAAATATTATAACTACCTCTGCATAAGGTGGGACCAATCTTTTTGGTTGGTGTGCCACAAAGGAAAGCTCCTTCCCAAGATCCACTCTGACCCACTTCTGCCTGATCCCTTGTTCTTCTCTTTCCTTCCTGATGCGTTACTGTGCTCTTTCCTCCCTGTCTGCTCTATTTTCTTCCTCACCTTATCTGTGCTGTTGTTCCTGCTCCCTGCCGGATCTACCATGTGCCAACAAAGTGGCCATGTCTGCCATTTGTGGTAGGTGTCACAGGTTGGCCATCCCTGGCATAATTTTAGCTGTGGTAAATTAGTTTTTGCACTCTTACTAGAGATGCAGCAGTTAAGCTATTGGTAAAGGTCTTTGGATTGTTCCATATTGCCACTCCCCAAAGAGCTCATTAAAATATAGCTGTGTATAACTCCATTTCATCTGAGGATTATAAGACACTTCAGGCCTGTGCATATGAAACCTCATAATACTGTAGAAAGTGCATCCCCTAAAATTGCTAGTTGGCCTAGTATACATCTTCTAATACTCAAGTTGTCTTATTGTCAGTATGTAAATTGAGATGATTTTATACTGTGAATCGACCAGATATACAGAGAAAATCTGGAAAGGCAATAGCATGCTGTTTATTTTGTATGGATGATTTTATGCTACAAAAAACTGAAAACATTTGAAAAATGTTTAATAATGTATCAGTACTGGTGGGTAGTCACAGTGTAGTATGTCTTCCCAGATCAATATAAAGTGACATTAGGTGTTCTCAGTCACAGCTCTTGCATTTCCACAGATAACTGAGGGAAAACTGTTTTCAGCCCAAGGAAATACCTAACTGAATACAAGGAAATGTCAAGTTACAACTCTGATTTTTATTAAGATAATTTAAGCATCCTTTTCCAGGGAATCTTGAATATTTAATATAAGCTTAATACTATGATGCTTTGCTTGTACATTATTAATCTTTATGCATTCATTACTTATACACTGTGTTTTCCTTTCTCAGTGCTTTGGTAATAGCTGCAGTGTTTGATCGTGATGTTAACTGCAGAAGAGCTGCCTCAGTAAGTTGACAGTGTTTCATTTATTCCTTTATTAAAATTACAGTTTACTTTCAATGCAAGTTAATTGGATAGGGATGGATTATTTAAACAAAAAGTATATGTTATGAGTAAAAAAGTATTTTAATATTATTATAATGTGGCTTGAGTACATATTAAAAATAATACAGACACATACTTGTAGACTATATTATGAATCCAGAGTTAAAATTTGTCTTATTGTTATCACTCCTCCACTCTGCAATGTAATATGTCCTAGGTGTCCCTTCACAGTATCTGATGAAGTAAGCTGCTGGTTATGAGAGCTTGTTGTATACTTTTCTGATTTAGTTAGTCTGTAAGATGTAAATGTGCCCTACCTTCTATGTTTCTCGGACCCATTTTATTCTGTGACTCTATAATACATGGAAGGCTCTATAAAACATGCTACTGAATCTTTATAATGCCACCATGCTTTTTTTCCCCCTGCATGTCAACCGTCAAGTTCTAACTGCAGTAAATTAGTACAAAAATAAAAATCTTCAGATGTGTTCATGGAAACTGAAAATGTTATAAGAAGGCAAGGAATGTCGTCCATATACACATCTAGATGGGATTAGAAAGCAGAGCCATCAATACAAAAATTCATTTTATAAAACGTCTCTGGACACTATAATGTTGGCAAGAAGATAGGTAGGAAGCATAGCTAATGTAAGGAGAAGGAATCATGTAAAGGGGAAGTTGTAATATTTGAGAGGAGGAACTTGTTAGGAATGTAATTTAGTATGTAGTAATGTGTGTGTAATTCAGTTTGGTTGTTCATGTTTCCTTAAAGTTTTGCTCTAAGAAAGAAGTCTCATGTTTTTTAAACCCTCAACCAAGCAAACAAAGAAAAAGTAGCTCAGGTAGAAGTTAAAAAAAATGGCATACTTAACTGGCTGTCTATATATATATAACACAAAAGATACAACAGTGCTTATCAGTGAATCCAATTGTCTCCAATATGTGAATAATCTTCTGTCCAAATGCACAAAAAACCAAAGGTGTACTTTGCAGTTTAACCAGGAGCTTAATAATGTGGGTAAATGAATTTCACAGCGAAGCAGAACTTCTCACAGAAGAAGCCTTGACAGCGTTCTTCTCTCTTTTGGCTCCCCTGTGTGTAAATGCTTAAGCCGCTTGTTTAAGTTGCATTATTTTCGCTAGGGAAGAGAATCAGTTGCTTGTACAACTGGCTCCTGAACCATTTAATCAATTGCTTGTACAACTGCCTCCTGAACTGTTTATGGTGTTATAGGTTACAATCAAATTGTAACCTTAAATTGAAAGCTAAAAAGCAGTGAATGTGGAAAATAAAATGCTATTATAATAGGCTTTCTGCCCGAGTCATCTCGGAACATGTGAATGGCAGCTATATTAGCTGCCCTAGTTTAATCTTCTGCAGTCAGAGCATGTATTCCCACATAGAGTGCAATATATTAGACCAGGGTTGGGTGCTAAATCCCTGACCCATGGGCCAGATCTGGCCTGTGGAGCCATGTGACCCAGTCCATGGGGCTTCCCAAAAGTCTGGAAATTTTTTGTTGGGGGAGTGGAGCAATTAACACTGCCACATTTCCAAAGCCCTGTGTGGCAGATGACATGGTCTGATATGTGAATCCAGCTGGCACACGTGGAGCTGGGGGCAGGCTGGCAAGCTCAATCCAGTGGTATTGCAGTTGTGTGCAGTAGAGAACCTCTTTATGCAAAGCACAGATAAAAAAAATTGGAAATCAAAACTACACAGAAACAAATTTAGTATGATCCTGCATACCCTGTGAATTCATGGACAAAATTGGGCCCCTCAAGCCCCAGGAGCACCTGTTCAAGTTTCCCCACTTACAGAGATGCACCCCAGGGAATCTCAGGGCACCTCTCTGTAATCAGGAAAAGTTAGGGGCCCCCACTTTCAGAGACCTACCCTAAGATCTCCAGGGATATGTCTCGGCAAGCAGGGAAAGCCTCTGCATGTCACAGCATGGAGACACAGGAATCAGGGAATCCTGAGTGCCTCCATGTGGGGACCTGTGTGGTCCTGTGCCTCCATGCTGGTGCCTCTGCTGGGCTTCGCTTCATATGGAGGTATGGCTTGATGTGGATCTTAGTGTGGAGGTACAGTGCAGTGTGGGACCTGGGGAATTCCCAGCACCCCATGCCTCTGTGATGGGTCATGTGCTGACTTGTATATCTGCATGAAGCATGGGTTACTGCAGGATCTGATGTAGGTTCCAGCATGGAGGTACAGGGTGCTGGGGATTCCCTGGGTCCCATGCTGTCATGCACCTCTGTACTGGGACACACAGTGCCCTGTGCTTCTTCATGTGCCATGGGTTGATTTAGGTCCCAGCAAGGAGGAACAGAGCAGCAAGGGATGTGGGGGAATCCCTGGGTAAGGGGAACACATTGCCCAATAAAGCAGATCAGCTGCTCCATTTTATTTGGCAGTATCTGTTTTTACCCATAGAGTTGCTGTAAAAGGCAGATGGTAAGTACAGTCATAAGGGCAGAGGGTGCATTAGGTAGTACAGGGTTAATCTTTTGAAAGCTGGGCACAGGGTGGTAAGTTACCTGTCACAAAGATATCTTTATAAATATGTGTTTTGATGAGGACAAAAGCTCAACCCTATGTTAGTTTGTTTTAACATCAGCCCATTAGGTCAAACTAAGGAATTGTCTAGAACGGCTGGCCAACTGCTTTTTATATTCTTGTGCTTTAGTGAAATTATTTGAAGTCATGTTAAGGTCATTCAGACATTCAGTGAGAAGCATGTTGTTAGTCTGTGGTCAGTCCCCATCTTGGTGAGTTGAGGAGAAGTCACATGGAACTTTCTGTGGGATGTTACAGATCTCTCTTGCTTAGAATGCTGTTTTTTATATTTTTATTCATCCTCACCACTGTGGAGGTGGATGCATCCAGAGTTGTTTTGAACTTTGGGAGGCAAAGATGTTTCCTGCATTAGCCTGGAAATTCTCCCCCACTGGTATTAGACATTTGGAATTTTAAAGTTCCTGATGTCAACTTGGCAACTTATTCCCCCCTCCCCCCCAAGCCCTTAGCAGAGGAATGGGACATTTGGGAAATAAGAAGGCAGGAAGAGAAGATAATAAAGAAACCCATGTTAGTTGTTGGAAATGGGTCAGATGGGAACTGAAAGGTAAGTGGAACAGCAGATAATGGAGAGTATGTGTTTAAAATGACTATGTCAAACAACAGTCCTACCAGTTCCTAACAGACCATTAGGAACTATCCTCTCCCTCAAAAAAAGAGTTATCTGATGAGTGCTCATCAGTCTGGTTACTTATTTGTACATGTGTATCTGTCTGTTTTTCTCTTTTTAAGCCCCAGGTTGGCTTGATGTCAGATATGAGCGAACAAAACTGTGACTGAATTAGGAAACTTTAGAAGAAGTGAAGGAAAAAAAAGCATATCAAGGAAGAATGTCTGTTTTTGCAGCTCATTATTTCAAAATTGTTAAATAAAAATGAGATAAATAATTTAGCAGGGAGATCGTGTGGCAAAGTGGGGGTCCCTTGCCAGCCACAGAGCTAGTTTCCCACCTGCCTCTGGGCATGCCACCCACCTGTCTCACTTGCCACGTCTTGTTGTAACTAATTAGGTTGTTAATTAAGGCAGGAGGCTGCCAATTTTTCATCCTGATATGGGGGGGAGCTATCTGTGGCTCCGTTCCACCCCTACACTGTGGTACAAGCCTCGCAGATGACATCTCAGGCAGTTGGCTCAACGGTCCCCTTCGCTCATTAGCTGCAGCTCCCAATCATGGGACCTTCGGCTTCCGTAAGCCCTGGCCCCATCTCAGGCCAGTCAGGACCCCAAGCTTCTTTGTTTATCGTGGGCATCCCTCATGGTGGGTCTCTGGCCCTTTTGACTCTTCTGGTCCTGGCCCCAGCATTGACTAGTCAAGTCCCTCGGTTGGATTTATGCCTCCTGCCTGCACTTAGGGATTGGGGTCCCCCATTCCTGGCTCAGGTGCTTCTGGAAGCATGCCTGGCCCTGTGGTGTCCCTTCCCCAGCAGGCTCAGGCAGCTCCAGAAGCTTACCTGGCTACTCTGCTGCAGTGGAATATGGCCCACCCAAAATTGAGGGCTGGGGTTAAGGTGCCCCTACTCGCCTTTCACTGGGGTGATGACTGGCCTGGCATTCCTTGGGGGCTCCCGCACCACAGGGAGCCCCACCAGGCCACCCACTCCCAGCAGGGTGCAGTTTTAGGTTATGCCCAGGACCAGGAGCCTCCAAACCATCCCCTACAGCTCCTGCCCTTACCTCCAGGATGTTGTATTTAGTCTAGCAGTCAGGCGATGTTATTGCCTGCTCTGCCAGCAGTGAACTGCCCTGTTTACATAAGCAGCCATGAATCTAAAAATGGCTGCTGCAGTTAAGCACCAGCTGGCTGCTTGGCTTGACCCTTAAAGTGGCAGATACCGACAGTGCCATGGCACAGATGGTTTATACCATGTTATAATACTTAAACCTAAATTTTATAGAAATCTAGAAATACGGTTAAGTGCCAACATAACTTTTATTAAAAAGAAGTGAAAAATACAACTTATTTTATAATGAACATGTAATAATATGGACAGTGGCCAGGTGGATTCCAAATATGAAGTTGAAATAAGATTTCAAAAAATGCATTCCATTGGAATGAATGCCATTTTTTCCCTCCAGTATACATTTCCAGAAAACATTCTTCTATAACATATGGCTTTACTTCCATTTTTATGGCTTTTGTTTGAAATTTTTTGAACATTTTTTCTTTACTTTTACTTTAATCATGACTTAACAAGAGCAAGTTCATGCAAAGAAGTATCCATTAGCTTTTTTTGGATACCCATCCACAAGTGGTTCAAATGAAAGTAGGTTCAATATGACACCAATTTAACTCCCCCCTGAATCTGGTAGCCATTCCCATCCAGTGAACTGACTATTGTCATTTCAACCAAATGTAATCTGTAAGCTAAGAACATTTCATAGCTGTTCAGTGGTTTGCTGAAAGCTGGAGAACTAAGGATGATTTTTAAAGACATTTTAGTAGTGTAAGTCAGGAGACCTAACAAAGAATGTGTTGCTTTCAAAAGCTTGTCTATCCCAACTATGTAGTTGATCCAATAAAAGATATCACCCTAAGAAATTTTTGTTTCTCACATATTTTACAAATTGTAATTGGTTTTATAATTTCTAATTCCTTGTGCTGTAATATGCAGAACAATTTTTCATAGGCACGTTAGACTAGCTTTGTTATCCAACCATGCCATTACCCTTAGCTCAGTGATTCTCACTGCTACAAGATCCTTTCATGGGTGCTGTAAGGTGCCACACTATGATGAGCATGTGTAGACGATATGAGGGGCATGCGTGCATGACACTTTGAAGTGGGTTAAATGGTTTTGCACTGCTTTAATGGTGTTGGCGTTTGCACAAGTTGGCGGCATATTGCACATCAGTTCCAGCCACTGTAGCACATTTGGCAGCGTAATGAGCCTTAAATTACTTTGGGGTGCAGCAAACTAAAAAACTTCCGAGCAGTTTTAGTTTGTTGCTCTACAGCCGTGGAGTGAAGCACCAGACTTCGTGCAGCTCAGGGACTGTGCAGGCAGCCTGGCAGCAGTCTGGGAAGGCAGGCTCCACTGAAGAAAAAAAAAAGTGTTGAGCCTGATCTCTTTCCACCCCCATTGGAGCTTGCCTGCTTGCATGAGTTGCGCCGGGGACCCAGTCCTTCCCTCTGTGGCTGTGGTGGCTCCTGGGACTGCCCAAGCTGGGTGCCTGTGCATGGATGCCGCCTAGGGGGAGGGCTGCCGCAACTGTGGAGGGAAGCACCAGCCCCACTCCCTGCAGCCCAGGGACTGCTCCATCTGCCAGCAGCTTGCCCTCCCTTCTCTGCTGCTGGAGAGGCAGGTAAGACATGGGTGTATATGGCATGGGGGTTTACCTCGTCCTATATTGAAACAGTGTTTTTAAAAACCCATCACTCCAATTTAGGGCCCCTGTTTCGTCTACACTTGCTACGTTAGCATGTTAGTTGTGCCATCACGATTCACAAGATAAACCCAGAGATTTCAAATAGGAGTATTTAGTACTAAAAACATTCTAACTTGCGATCTTCCTGAGTTCTTTGCAACAGGAAAAAAACGCTATAATATTCTTCTGTAGTCAAAAAAAACAAATGAAAGCTAAGAACTGGCGTTTTTTCCAAGGGTGCTTTGAGTTTAGAAAGCTTGAGAATTACTGCCTTAGACACATGAACAGTTTTGTTCTGAATTAAGTCGAAGTTTTGTATGCTTATCTGAAGACAGAACTAGTCAATAAATAAGCCAGGAAGTTTACTAGTCTCTTACTACGTTTTTACCTTATTATGTGGTATCTCTTTGCAGTTTACCAAATTAATCCATTTAGTAAAAACAGTTTATTCATCAGAGAAGGAATCTTTTACTTTGATGGAAGGATAGTTCTACCACATCTAATTTACTCAGCTACTGATTAGATCTTTCATTTGTATGACTTTTTTATTTAGAAGTAACTGAGATAATGCAGTGGTAAAACAGTAGCAAAATGTAAAATCATAGCATGCTAAGGAAACTTATTCTGGCTTGAATAAATGTTCACACTCAGTTTTAAATGTTTTACAACAACTCCTCCTTTCCATTGTTCATCAGTTTACAGTTACGTTATAGTATACAGACTGAATGGAACTGAATAGAAACTCATCCATACAGTCAGCTGGCCAATTGGCTCTTACTTAAATATGATAAAATGAAACTTCAGTAGTCTGAAACCAGTGCTTATGTACACAGGTAAATATAATAAAAACGTAAAATGAAACTTTCTAGCAGTTTGAAACAAGTACTGTGTACTTTGTGTATATTTTGAAAACCCAGGTATCCCCAGTTCCTGCTGTTATAACATTTGGCCAGGTATACTGATGAATTAGCTGAATGCTTTTTACTCAACCCCCCCCTCCCAAAACATAAAAAAAAAAATGTGATAACCATAATGCAGCTGGCCAAGGCTAAGTATAGCCTGAACCTGAATAGATTCAATTTTCACAGGTTAGTTTAAACTGTGCAGATTGAACTAGTAAGCAAGTGAACACTTTTTGATTCCAGAAATGCAGCCACGTCTGCAGTAGCCAGAAGCCAGGGGGCGCTAGAGCACACCTCACTCCTCTGCTGGAGCAGATGGCCTGAATCTGGAGGGGATCTAGGACAGAAGTTCAATAAACCGATTTAACCTAAAGTAGCTAAGCGTGATACTTCATCCATCCAGGTTTATCTTAAAGCGGTTTCCAATCACCTGGACCAATTTGTGTAATTTCTGTCACTAGTTGAAGTGTTGAATCCATTTTGTGTAGGGGTTGGCAACCTATAGCCTGTGGGCTGGATTCAGCCTGCAAAAACTTTGTATCTAACCTACAGATGTTGGGCTTTGGCAGCATTCAGAGGTGGGAGGTCCCTTATGTGGGTGCTCTCTGCACTGCTGGGGAGACAACTGGCAGTGGTAGGATTAAAGTGCTATGAATTTACTGTTCCTTTTCGATTGAACTGAACATGAGTTTAATTTATCTTTGTGGCTCTTATGATCTTTTGGTTCTTCTTGCAGTATTCTTAGCTTAAGTTTCTCAGTTTGTTTTGCACGCATTGTCAGATGAGAACTGTTGTATGCTCCCAGCAAACTTTCTTTATAAGCACAATGACATTACAGAAAAGTGGTTTTATCATTCAGATTATTATGATACTTCCATTTGAACATGTTTTTTATTGTTGTTTGCACTTATGTTTATATTTTTAGACAAAATAATTTATTTTGTAAAGAGAAATATTAAAGAAATTCCATGTAGAAGTGCAACAGTGCAAGTTCTGCATCAAACCTAGGTGGTAGGGATCTGGGGATCCACTACTGAAAGAATAGTATATTCTTTTGGGTTCTATACAGTGCTGGAACAATGCCTTTTATTTTGGGATTCTACAGACATACAAGCTGGCTGTCTCACTTAAATACCTGTGAAGTACTGAAGTAACATTCCAGCTGCCTTCTGTCCCCCTCCCCTCAATATTTGGGGCTAATTTGAGTTAATTGCCATTCTAGATATATGTGTAAATTATTATTCCCTTCTGTATTGATGCTACTCAAAGCTGAGCACATTCAGCCCAAGGATAAACATGGTTTTTAGCCCAGGATAATAAATTGCCTTGATACAGGTAAGGATGTAGCACACTAATTAGGTCAGTTCTGTCTTTTTGAGGGTCTGTTTAATGCCAGGATTAAGAAATGAACAAGAATTTTGTTCTCAAGTTTTACAAGTTTAGAGACTAGTATTTTAATATGCTTTCATACCTGTCTTTCTAATAGCCATGTTTTCTACTGAAGAATATGCTGTTAAACCAGTAGCATCCCAAACATATTACTGTTACCATTTTCTAAATAAAAAGGACAAAACAGAGGAGATAACTATTTTATTTGTCTGATTCTTTTTGAAGAAACTCAGAACACTTTAGATACCATAGGATGGATCCTTTGATGAAGCAGTTAAACAATAACAAACTGTCTTTATTTTGATTACCATATTTGTGGTCAAATTTCCTTTTAATTCTACTATGATGGAGGTCTGTGTTAGCAATCAAAGGGCGCATCTACACGAGATGCTATGGTGCTGTAGTGTCCATTGCCAAAACTGTGATGCCACCACTATGGCACCATAGCAACGTGCTCCTCATTATAGCCCATTTAAGGTGATGTAGCAGCCAAAAATAACCGTGTGCGATTGGCATGGTGCAATATGGGTCGTTACTGTGCCATCTTGTAGTACGTCCAAAAGGAAATACAGATGGTGCAGTAACAAAGGTGCTGTACGGTCATGTGTAGACATGTCCAAAGACAACTTTTATGGTTGTGACTGTTTTAATAAACTTGTATTTTTAAGCTGTTGCCATTCAGCGTAGAGCTTTAAGAGCATTAGAACATAAAGCGGGACCAAAAACTCAACAAACCACTATTCCAGAGGCCTATTCCTCTAACTCTGCTTACTTTTATATAAAAGATTAAAGCCATGGTTCATTTATACTTCTGCATGTTTTGAATTCATCTGGTATTTATCAAAAACCAAACCTGACTCATTTGGTATGTTTGTTCTCTTTGTTCCTTAGGCAGCCTTCCAGGAGAATGTTGGAAGACAGGTATGGTAACTTTTCTGAATCTTCATTCATGAAACTTCTTGAAGAGATATTGTAATACGCAGCTCAGAATATTAAAATTAAATAGTCCATCTTCAGTAGAATTAAGTAAAAGAACATCTAAATTTGGATAACACTTAAAACACTCATTATGCATTTTCATCATCTAAATGGAGGCTCTTTTGTGTTTTATTCCCTAAACTTGCTTGTGAATTTTTGACAGCGTTGGTTCTGGAAAAATGAGTTTTATGACTAGTTGAGATTCCTTCTAAAAAGCACAACCTTAGCCTAAAGAAACACAACGTAACTTATAAATCATCATATTATTAAAGTAAAGATAGAAGTAAGGCATTTTTTTTGCATTTTCCACATCATTGAGTTTTCTTGAAATAGTGTGAATGGCTAAGTAACTTACATATATCTTCAGAGCAGTTTGGTGGAATAGCTATGACTGAAACTCAAGACTCCTGATTTCCAATTCTCTGCTTTTGTCTGTTAAATCATACTGCCTTTCCTAAACCAGCATCTGAATTTTCACAAGAGATCTATTAGTTGTGTAGGAGTCTGAGTTTTACTGTGGAGTAAAAAAAAAAAAAAAA
>NW_017728928.1:16399043-16408989 GCF_001723895.1 Crocodylus porosus
TCCTGGTTGACCCGGGACTGGGTCACGGCCAAGGCGGGGTTTCACTGCGGGGTCCCTGACCCGAGCTCCCCAGCTATACCCCTCAGCTGGGGTATCCCTTCTAAAAGGAAAACAAACCTGAAAAACTGAAAGCTAGGCCCCCACAGCCCTACTGGCTGGGCCTTTTACCCGGACCTTCCCAGGCCCCCTTTGGGCAATCCCTATCTTAGTCTATGGCCGTAGCCAGCTGGCGTCAACCTCCGCCCGACAGTGCCTCCTCAGCGCTCTTCCGGGTCCCGGCCCTCCCTGGAGACGTCGTGTTCCCGCACCGGCGCCCCAACCCAGGACCTGCAAGTCCTGCGTGTCTCGGGTTTGCAGTCCCAAAATTCCCCGTCGCTTGATTTCTCGTCCTCGATGCTCGTCTGCTGCTCCTCACTCGTCGTCCTGCAGCTGGCTGTGGCTGGTATCCTCCCCTCCGCCTGGGTAAGCTGCGGCTCCCCGCTGGGGTTCCCTGTCCTTCTCTCTGGGGACTTAGCCGTTTGCTTGTCCCCAGAGTTCTCTGCTCCTCGAGCTGAGCAGTTGGCAGCTCGTCCTGCCCAGGAGCTTCCTGTCCCTCCTACTGGGTAGTCCGTGGCCCGTTCCCCTCTAGGGTCTTCTGCCTCGGCTGGTGCGAAGCTCCCAGCTCGTTCTCCCGCCCGTCCTCTCTTGGCGGCCGCTTTTATCGCCGGCGTCCATTTGCCGGCACCAACGCCGACTTCCTGTCGCGTCGGTGTAAACAAGCGGCAGATGTCTCGCTCGGGCTCTGCCGCTGCCGTGAGTAAGTCCCGTTCTGGTTCCCCGGGACAGTATTATTAATTTTAGTTAAAACTGATTTTCTTTAGCTTTGCATTATGTGGCTCATTTTCTTTGTTTTCTACACTTACACTGTTTTCCTGAAGAGTTTTTGTCAGGATGCTGGTCATAATCAACAAGGCAGATAGTGAAAACCTGGCCAGTATAGAGAAATAATTAATGCTCATAATTAATCAGTCTACAAGCTGAGTTGCATTTCCCAGTTCCAGCTGCTCTAGCACTTGGAGGCTGCCACTGCTATTGCTGGTGCTAGGTTCTTTGGCCCTGGTCCCCTCTACACTTCCCCTCTGAGGAAAGGGGGAATGGAGAAATAGAGGGGATTGGAGCTAGGAAGCTGCCACTGCATATTGGGTTTTTCAGCCCTGGTTCTTTCCACCTCTCTATTCCCCTGACCTGCTTTGCCTGTGGCAGGTTGTGTCAGGGTTGATGATAGATTATGGTTTGTATGGGATGGTTTGGATCAGGATGATCCTGCCTCAGGAAGGGCGTGGGACTAGGTCACCTCTAAAGGGCCTTCCCGCCCTACTTCTCTATGACACTCTAATTTATCAGTGAGGAGTGCATTCATTTAGTTATATAAAACAGTGCCATTTTCCTGATCATGGTGATAGTATTTGTCATATGACATGTAGGTGAAAATGATGATTACATAATTAGGGTTCAAAAGCAGCACCCTGGTCTTTTCTGAAGGACTTTAATTTGTGATTTTACAGAATTGAGTGGGAAAGAAGACTTGGGGGTACGTGTGTGTGCATGCACACATGTGCCTGTTTGTTAGTTTCTCATCATAATTCGGTTAAAACTGAGTGCAAACTTAAAAAAAATCTCTTCAGTGGAGATAAAGTGGATTCAGCTGATTAAATGCTGTGACTAAGTGTATGTAATTCAGTTCAAAAGCAAGTCTAAGGCCCTCAGTAACTCCTACAGTAGGGATCTTTGCCATATTCCAGGATTTAACATCAGGCTTTTTCCCTTCCTGGTGCCTCAGGTTTCTTTGTCATGGTAACTTTGTGTTTGATACCTCAGTGGTGAGCATGAGCAGTAGTGAATGCATTCAGAAGTGATGTATTTTTCTAGTTGGACTAGTTTCAAGGGGGAGAGGAGGTGGAATTAGGGATAGGTGTCTTCTGTAATATGATCCAGGTAGGGCTGTCATAAAAATGGAGAAAATCCTGATTGCCCTAGGAGCTAAAGGTGTAGCACTCAAGGTTTAGTCATCCCAAAGCAGCTCACATTGACTCTATATCATGTGTTACTGGATTAATAGTAGTAAACGCCTTTCTGTGATTTCCACTTAACTCAAGGTGGGGCAGGGCTCAAGATACTGTAAGTTTGACAACTTTGCATGAACCAGCTCTAACCAAACTGTGTAAACACCTGAAGCTAAGAATATGGATACATATAAGAATATGTATGATAACCAACTCAGTTGTTTCTTTTATGAATCAGCTGGCAGTAGTGCTCACCTTTTATGTAGGAACCTGGTAGTTGGATTATTTGTCCACATGCCCATGAAGCAAGAGAGATTATCTGCAGCCTCCCAGGAAGTGTCCTTACCTCCAGACTATAGAATAGTTTGGAATGGCCTAAGTGGTTAGTCAGGGTTTGATAGATCACTCTCTTGGACTTAGGTTCTTTAAACATCCCTAACTTACACTTTAGGGTTTAAAGTCATTTTTTGACTTTCACCCCAAGTATTCATTTCTTATTTATTTTTTCTGAACCGATGAACATTTGAGCACCCCTGTAAAACAGTGGAACAGGCAACTTCACATATAAAAATATGGACATATTGAATGACTAGTTGGGCACAGATTCCTTCATTCACCTTAAGATTTCTAAGGGTCTTTCTAGGTCAAGTAGGGGTAAGTTTCCTTAGGGGTATGTGGACCCCTATTACATACATTTGATCTCACCTAAAATTTAATTCCTCCAGAGATGCACACAATTACTGTGTATGATTTTGCATTTTGAGGAGAGATCTACATTGAAACATTAAATTTACATGGCGCACAATCTGACAAAAGGAACAATAAGTGATGTACCTTCTTCCTGTGGGAGATATACTGACCTATTCCCCACTGCCTAGGAAAATGCTTACTTAATTACTGGGTACACCTTTTACATCACTCTGCTTGTATGATGTATGGTACACCCTGACAGTATGATGCAACTGACATCCTTTCTCTGAGGAGGAAGGAGGTAGAGCGCATATTTTTCTGTCTGAAATGTGATAGTTTTATTCAGTGGGCAGCTGTGCATTAACTTTCTGATTTCTGACTGCATCAGTTCTGCAAGATACCATGTTCTAGAGCTGGATGGAAAATTCCATGTAGATGAAAGCAGTAATTAGTCTCAGAATTTAAAAATAAATCAAAGTGGATGCATGTATTTTTTTAACAAGATGTATTTTTTTTAACAAGATGAGTTTTAATACTGGAAAAACATGTTTGTGTGTTTTGACATAATGGATACTTCTTATATTATTTTGCAATATCTCTAGCTAGATAAACCAGTGATACTGTATAATGTCCAGAACCTGCACTCCTATATAATGTCATTGTTTAAATACCATGATTGTTCCTTTTGTAACTGGGTGTAGTGTATTTAGCCATTGGCTAATTTAAAGTTGTTCTTAATTTGGCTCGATGAGGCCATGCTGTTGTCTCTATCAGGAAATATAACTTTGAGTATCATAATATTACACTTAATGAAATCTGACCTATATGTAAGCTATTAGACATGACTAGTGTACAGGTGATGAGGCATGCTATAAAAAATTGATCTTGAAAAGAACATTTTAAATTACAGAGTTGGAACTGTGATTTTTACTATGGAATTAAACTTGCCAAAAATTGCTGGGGTACATTAATAAACATATCTTAGCATCTATAAGCAGAGGTAAATGGAAGTAATCACATACCTGCTTTTTTATATATAATAAGTTCCCTATCTACAAACATGACTTTATTTTTTTATTTATTTGTATGGTATATGTACCATATACAGCATGTATAGGTGTATCTGGCATGTAAGGGATAGCAATAGGAGTCAGCAGCATCCTTTGAATTGAACACCTTTCAGTGGTCTTAAACTTTCACATGGGACTCTAACTAGTCACTTGTCCTTAGTGATGGCCACATCCTGGGCAACTGTATTGGTTTGAAGGCCAAAATACCATATCTTCTCATATACATGTCCCCCAAAAAAACACAGAACTTGTTTTTAGAAGGCAGAATGCAGGAATTTTTCCAGACAGTAGAGCTTACTCTGTGTCACACAGTTGGCCACACTTCTGGAAAAATGCAGAGCGGAAAAGGGTGGAAAAACACTCTTGGAAACATAGAGTGACCAGGAAGTGTGGTGTCCCATGAGACAATCTGGTGAGGCAGTAGGAACTCTCTGGTCTGGCAGGTTGTTTCCTGGGATGTCACATTTCCTGGACAGTTTCCAAGATAACTTTTATTCTGTCACACAGGGTTAGGCTCCAGACCTTGCAAGGGCAGTAACAAGCCTGTTTATTCTTTACTATAAGTAGTTCTTTATATAGGTTCCTGTAAATACTGTTTTCACATCACAAGCCTCATAAAATACTACCAGCAGCTCATTTTTGCTTTAGATACAAGCTACTGTGCTTAGCCAACAGTTATGGCTGTGAGAGGCTTAACACAGGAACTCCACCCATGCAGCTTTCTGAGCCAGACACAAGTGGCAGCACCTTGGCAGCAGCCTGACATGCATGGTATCTTCAGACTAGCTTCTTTTCCAGTGAAGAAAACACCTTCCCTGATTAATACATGGACCACAATTTTAGGGGAGTCTAGTTGTGGGGGAAAGGGTGCACGCTGTATACAAGAGCATACGGTAGGTCCAAGGTAATGTCTGAATGAATATCTTCAGCACTCATCTCCTGTCCCAGTGAACTTAGTTTAACTTGATAAGATGTCAATTTCCATACCTGGAAGGCATTGCAGTAGAGCTCTTGGACGGCTTAGATCAGGGATTGGTAGCCCCTGGCATGTGCCAGTTAGTTGCACACAGAAACTTTTTCCTTGGCACATCAGGAGGTGTGAGGGGAAATTGTTTAAAAAAATATATTTTTTAAGTTGCTGCTCTGGGAGCAGCACAGGTCCCAGTGCCGCATCAGGTACTAGGGCTGAGTCAGGAGAACACAGGGATGCGATTTATGTTCTTCTGACCCTGGGCTCCACCTTTCAGCCCAGCCCAGTCCCTGGAGGGGAGCTGTGGGGAGGTGGGGCCAGGGCCCAGGCCCAGCAGGTGCTATGCAGGGTTGCAGTGCTGGAGTGGGTGAGCCCAGGGCTTGGGCAGATGGATGCCCTATCCTACCCCAGTGGGTAATGTCTCAGCACTGGGGTGCTGAGTACAGGAGCAGGGTCTAGGCAGCATGGGCAGAAGCAGGTGTGGGTGGGGGAGGCAGGTACAGGGGAAGGCTGGGTGGGAAGTGGGGCTGCCCTGGGGTTCTGTGGGCTTGGGCCATGGTGGGTGGGGGTGCTCAGCAGCGCTCAAGATGGGGCCAGGCCTACACAGCTCTGTGGGGATGGGGTGCAGCTGCCCTGCCTGTGAGGGGATGCAACCTGGCTGGGGCAGGACACCAGTCCTGGGGGGCTTCTGGCTCCAGACTCGGCCTCCCTGCACACCAAGTACAGCGTGAACGGAACAGAGCCACACCTGGTGCAAGGGCCTGGCCACAGGAGCTCCCAGGTACAGCTGCTGTGGCTGCCCCGGCCTGCATGGGCTCCAGCCTTGCCCACTGGCAGCTCCCCTGTGGGCCTGGCTGAGCCCCAGTTTGGGTGCCACTGGGCTCTCCTGCCATGGCTTGAGTCTGGAAAGCCCCGGGATAGCTCCCACTTTCCTGTGACTGCTGCCCTCCGAAGGGCCCAGCTGGGTCAGCCTGCCTCCAGCACCTCCCCCCACATCTGCTTCTCCCTGCGATGCCTGGACCCTGCCCTGAGCACCTGGCTCTGGTGCTTGGCTCCCCAGTACTGCCCCTGCCCAGCTGGGATGGGGATCTGTCTGTATCAGCCCCAGCTTGGCCCTCTGTCCCAGCCTTGGGCTCGGGCTCTTCCTGCCTCAGGACAGCTGGGGAGGCCTGAGCATCCTGGCCCTAGCAGCTGCTGCTGCGGTGTTGCTGCCTTCCTCACCTCCCTCGGACACTGCCTTGGACCAGCAGGTCTGAGCCACAGCTGGTAGTGGTGGGAGATGTGGGCAGTGAGAGACACCCCCTCTTTCTTTTTCCTTTCTTTCTCTCTCTTTCTTTTTTCTCTTTGTCTCTCCTTTCTCTCTTTTCTCTCCCTTCTCTCTTTCTCCTTTTTGTCTCCTCTTTGTGTCTGTCTTTCTGTCTTCCTTTTTTTTCTCTCCCTCATCACAGCATGCTTAACAAAAAAGAATACATAAAAACAAAGGTAGCATTATTTATTGTCACCCGGGTTAGAAATTTTAGAAAACCTGATATTTACTGTGAAAAAAAGCAAAGTTTGTGATGATTAACTATATTAATATGCAGTGCATCCTGCCATGTACCTTCCTGCCCCCCGGCTCGGTTTTTTTGGCATGTCAGCACTCTGGCACCTTACAAAGGAAGACATTGCAGTTTTTTCAGCACTCTGGCCAAAAACGTTGCCTACCCCTGGCTGAGATCATTACTACAGGTGCATTAGATATTGTAAGCCATCCAGATACGGTAGAAACCTCATATCTGGTTGCCTTGACTCTCTCTTGCCACTGAGCCTTGATGAGTGAGACTGAGGGCAAAGTCATTTCAGAGCAGACTTTCATCACTGTAATACAATCTATGCAGAAGTGCATTTTAATTCCACTCCCTTTATACTTTTGGTATTCTTCTACACTAGGGACAGAAGTTACGCATAAACCAGTTTCAAAATGGCTGAAACTGGTTTCATATAAACCTGGTTGAATGTAGTATCAGATGTAACTGATTTAGGTCAAACCAGTTTATGAAACTTTTGTCCTAGACTCCTGCCTGGTTCAAGTTAAATCACAGTCTCCTAGCATCCCAGCATGTTTTGCAGCCTTCGGCTGGGCTGTGCTGTCCGCTCCAGAGAGCAGGGCTGGCTCCATGTCTCTACCCCGTAGTTGGAGCAGTGAGGGCTGTCTCACTGGCTGGTGCACTGGCCCCCCACAAGCAAGCCCTGGCTGGGGTATGGGGCCAAGGAAGGGGGTTAAACTCACCTTCCCCCAAGTACAGAGCTGCCCTGCGTTGCTAAACTTACTGCTGGCTGTGACTGGGCTACAAATCCCAGAGGCACCTGGAAGCAGGAAGAGGAAGTCATGAGCAACCCTGGAGGTACAGTTCTGGACTACAAGTCCTAGAGACCTCAGGGGCAGCAGGAAGAGGAAACAAACATACAGCCCATGCTGGCTACGTGCCAAAGAGCTGTGCTCTAGCACCCCACCCCGGCTTGATCCACTGCAGGCATGTGGCTGCATTTCCTGAATCAAAAATGAATATGTTTTCATTTGTTGATTGGTTCAGTCTTTGCAGCTTAGACTAACTTGTAAAGACTTAATCAATTCAGTCTTGGGCTTTTTGACTGTGTGTACTTAGCCCTAAAGTCTTTTAGAGGCAGGCAAATGGATATATTGGGAAGTATAATTACAGACTAGCATGCAGGCAGCTGAAGGGATAAAATGGCAGCAGAGCGTAGAAGCCCCCTAGGTGACTGAGTAGCATTTTTAGGCCTGTACTTCACTTCTCCATAAGCTGAGGAAGAAACTGGACAAAGTGCTGTACACATTGCCTGTTTTGCATTTGCCCTGTTTAGCTGAGAGATATCCCTTTGTTGTGGCCAAATAAGAACTGGGTTTACCAGCTGCCAGAGAACCTATCAGGGAGTACCTCAGACATGAGATGAAACTGTCTTTAACAGCAAGACACATTGACATTTATGTGTTTGTGTATATTGTTTACAAAACATTCTTTTGTATCTTGCTATCATGGTCTTTGACAACTAAAGAAACATTTCTTGTTTACTGTGTAGTTTTTAGGTTTAACTAATAAAAATCCAATTGCTCAACTTGGAACTCATTGGTTTTGTGACCACTTTTATAAATGGAAGATACAGCTGTGTCTTGATTAGGGCTGACCCCTGCAGAGTCGGTGAAGGGGCTGCTGGCAGCACAGGCCCGAGCAGAGGTAGCATTGGGATAACAGAGAGGGAAGCAGTATGGGGTTTGGCAGTGGTGAGCCAAGCTTCTACCAGTGACCACTCCCACTGGGACTAAAGGGCCTAAAATCTAGTGCCTTCTAGTAACCCACTGGGCTGGGTAGAGAGATTCTGTGGGCTGAATCTGGCCCACAGGCCATATGTTTGACATCCATGGTTTAAATGGACATCAATGCAACATGAAATGAAAAACGATAATACTGTTTCAGTGAAAGCAAGAACATTTTATTTGTAAACTATTGGACAACTTGCTCCAGGCGTATTTGTATGGGTCCATATAGGTAGCTACTTTATTAATAAAGAAGTAACAAGAACAGAAAGGAAAGGAACATGAAATTACAAACCATCTTTGCAGTCTTTTCTTCATTTATAAAGTGAAATTACAAAAAACTAGGCCTGTATTCTGACCTTGAGTATGTAGATATGTGACCGTTTTTAGTTGAAGCCATATCTACAGCTACATCTTGGTGTTTGTAAAGAATACAAAACTGAAATAGGAAAATATAATTATAAAGCATCCAAAACTGCAAAACCGTGTAAAATATATTTTAAAACATGTTCAGTGCTTCAAATTATATTTAAATACAAAACAGTGCTACTCATTTCTTTACTTTTCATCTCTTAAAGGAGGCAGATGTTCAGTAATCCAAAATATCTTTTTTTTTTGTTGGTAGAAACACCAAAAATTCAAGATTTAAAGTTTAATGTTTCTTTTCCATTCTGATGCCTAAGTGATATTTTTAGTGGGTGTTGACTATTCATGAAGTGTTTTATCCATCACTGTAACACTTTCTTTCTTTGTTGTTAGGGAACTTTTCCACATGGCATTGACATTCTGACTGCAGCTGATTATTTTGCTGTTGGTAACAGAGTAAATTGTTTCCTTACCGTAAGGTGAGTTTTCAAGCATCAGATTGCCCTATATTTAAAGTGCACGGTTGATTTAACACAGCATTATCTTTGTTATTCTATTTTTTTCACAAATGGAAATGTTTTTTTCTTATACTTGCATATTAACACAGATTATGCTGAACATGGCAAAAGTTTTAACAGGTGTTTTCAGGGTCTACTGTGGTCAATATTGTTTAATGTGTTGATTAATGAACAGAAAAAGGGATGAGTAGCAACATGGGGAAATTTGCAAGTGACACAAACTTGCTTAGTAGGTAAGTTGAGGTTGGAGAAGATTGAAGGAACAAAGAGTAACATTGCAAAACTAGATCAATAGGCAACATGATAGGTGAAATTCAGTGATGGTAAATGTAAAGTAATACCATTTAAAAGGAATGAGTTGGATTACTTGCATACATTGCTGAGTTATGTCTCATCTGTAAGAACTCATGTTAAAGATCAGGACATCTTTTTTGTGGACAGTTCAGTGAACATTTCTGACCACCATGCAGCAGAACTTGAACAAGCTAACAAAATGTTGCGATGTAGGATCTATAAAAATGCGTGTTCTGTTTGCTACTGATTGAAACTATGCCGCTTACAGAAAACCCTGTAACTTAGATCAGTTCTGCCTTGGGCTTTTTGAGGCTGGAGATAGAAGTTACACATAAACTGGTTTAAGTGATCAGAAACTGATTTAAACTTGTAACAGAACAGAAGCTCAGTGCACGTAAACTAGCTTCAAAATGGCTGAAGCTGGTTTAAGATAAATCTGGTTGAATGTAGTATCAAATTTAACTGATTTGGTTTATGAAACTTCTGTCCCAGACTCCTTCCTGGTTCAAGTTAAATCACAGTCCGCCAGCATACTTTCCAGCCCTGGGCTGTGCTGACTGTTCCAGGGAGCAGGGCTGGCTCTGCCTGTCTGCTCCGTATCTGGAGCAGTGAGGGATATCTGATGGGGGGTGGGGCAGCCTGGCTGAGGATGCAGCCCAGGCTGATTGGCGAGGGGGGGACTG
>NW_017728928.1:16409319-16427131 GCF_001723895.1 Crocodylus porosus
AGGAGTGAGGCTTTTCTCAGCCAGACTGGCTGACCTGCTCCACTGGGCTTTAAACTAAGCCTGCCAGGGGATGGGGGGGACTACCGCCACTGCTGCCCAAGGCACTTAAAGGAACCCACTCCTGCCCCAGCCCTGGAATGATCTGTAGGTGAGGCAAGGCCCCCCCCCCCCCTTCCAAAGGGACACTTGCATGCCTCTACACAAATGCCAGGAGCTTGGGGAATAAACAGGAGGAAATTGTCTTCCTGCTTAATGCAAATAATTACGATGTCATAGGGATAACGGAGACCTGATGGGACTCCACCCATGACTGGGCCACGGGTATAGATGGCTATACCTTGTACAGGAGAAATTGAGTGGATAAAAGGGGCGGGGGTGTAGCTCTCTATGTTAAGGAAAGCTATGTGTCCCTGAAAGCCGACATTGGCACATAGGGTGGATGACTAGAGACCCTCTGTGTTAAAGTCCTTGGGGAACATAGCACAAAGGATACAATGGTGGGAGTCTACTACAGACCTCCAACCCAGGATCAAGAGCATGACCAGAAATTTGCCAGGGAATTGGCTGAGGCCACACGCTTCTGGTCCATGGTTGTTATGGGAGACTTCAATGACCCGGACATCTCATGGGAAGAGTGCTCAACCAGATGCAAATGGTCACAAACCATTCTCATGTATGTGGATGAGCTCAGCCTGATACGAGAAGTCTACGGGCTGATGAGAGGCGAAGCGCTGCTTGACCTGATGAGCTCAGGAAGCTTGTCAGTGAGGCCTTAAGGGAGCATGACCCAAAGGAGAGGGTAGTTCAGGAAGAGTGGTTGCTCCTCAAGGGAGCGATCCTGGATGCACAAGCAAAGCCTATCCCATCTCAGAGGAAAGGCAGCAAAAGGCCACTGTGGCCCCCTTGGCTCTGCGGGGAGCTAGCGGACCTCCTCCATCTGAAAAGGCCTACAAAGGATGGAGGACAGGATCCACCTCTGAGGAGGAATATCCTGCACTGGTCCGGACCTGCAGGGAGCGAACCAGGAAAGCCAAGGCTGCGACTGAACTCCAACTGGCTACAAGTGTCAAAGACAATAAAAAGTCCTTTTTTAAATATGTGAGGAGCCAGAGGAGAAGCAAGGGCAATGTTGGGCCCCTGCTAAAACCGGATGGGACAACTGACAACTGATGCCCAGGATAAAGTCAACTTGCTAAATGGGTATTTTAGGTCGGTTTTTTACCAGTCCCCTGGGACACCCCTGCCCATTACAGGACGGGAAGGCCTGGGTGAGGGAGATTCCTTACCCTCCATCAATGCTGACTTTGTGAAGGAACACCTTGAGAGGCTGGATACCTTCAAGTCAGCTGGCCCTGACAGCTTACACCCCAGGGTACTCAAGGATCTGGCTAGCATCATAGCCCAGCCCCTGGCACGGATCTTCGAGAACTCTTGGTGCTCTGGTGAAGTACCTGATGATTGGAACATGGTGCCTATCTTCAAGAAAGGGAGGAAAGTGGATCCGGCAAACTACAGGCCCATCAGCCTGACCTCTATCCTAGGGAAGATCCTAGAAAAGATTATCAAGGAGACCATTCTCAACAGAGTAGCCGATGGCAAAATTCTGAGGGATAGCCAGCATGGGTTTGTCGCAGGTAGGTCTCGCTTGACCAATCTTATTTCCTTTTACGACCAGGTGACCTATCACCTGGACAAGGGGGAACAGATTGAAAGCTTTTTTAAAGTCAAGATATATGACATCAATCTGGTATCCCATGATCGCCTCTTAGTAGAACTGGCCAACTGCAGCCTCAGCTTCACCACAGTCCGCTGACTGGGGAATAGGCTCTGTGGTTGGACCCGGAGGATGGTGGTTGATGGAAGTCAATTGTTGTGGTGCGCTTTGACCAGCGGGGTCCCTCAAGGCTCTGTCCTTGGGCCTCTATTATTCAACATCTTCATTAATGATGTGGACATTGGAATCAGAAGCAGACTAGTCAAGTTTGCTGATGACACCAAACTTTGGGGTAAAGCAGCCACACCTGAGGACAGGAGGGTGATTCAGGCTGACTTTGACAGGCTCAGGAAATGGACGGACGAGAACCTGATGGTGTTTAACACTGAAAAATGCAAGGTTCTCCACCTTGGGAAGAAAAACCCGCAGCATGCTTATAGGTTTGGTAGTGTACGCTGGCTAACACCATGGATGAAAGGGACTTAGGGGTCATAATTGACCACAAGATGAACATGAGCCTTCAATGTGATGCTGCAGGTAGTAGAGCAAGCAAAACACAGGCTTGCATCCATAGATGCTTCTCAAGCAAATCCTAGGGCGTCATTCTCCTGTTGTACTCAGCCTTTGTGAGGCTGCAGCTGGAGTACTGCATCCAGTTTTGGGCTCCACAATTCAAAAAGGATGTGGAGAACCTTGAGAGAGTGCAGAGGAGAGCCACGCACATAATCAGAGGTCAGGAAAACAGACCTTATGACAAGAAGCTGAGAGCTAGGGGACTCTTCAGCCTGCAAAAGTGCAGGCTCAGGGGTGATCTGGTGGCCACCTATAAGTTTAACAGGTGTGCTTATCAGGACCTGGGGAAATGTCTGTTCACCAGAGCGCCCCAAGGGATGACAAGATCGAATGGTCACAAGCTCCTGCAAGACTGTTTCAGGCTGGACATAAGGAAGAACTTCTTTACTGTCTGAGGCCCCTAGGTTTGGAATAGACTGCCGCCGGAGTTGGTTCAAGCACCACTTTGAACACCTACAAGAGACATTTGGATGTTTATCTTGGTGGGATCCTATGATCCCTGCTGACTTCCTGCCCCTGGGGCAGGGGGCTGGACTTCAAGATCTTCTGAGGTCCCTTCCAGCCCTAATGTCTATGAAATCTCTGAAATCTATTAAATCTCTGCAGTCATTAAGGTTAATTAATTGCCTAACAGGATACAGAGAAAAAATTATATTTAAATGGAGAAGAACATTTATAATCAGGCTCCGCCCCTCCCCCCCCACCTTATTCCTCCACAGCTTCACGTTAGACCGAAGGTGTTCACTGCTTTTGTGTGCTAGCACTCAGTTTTATTCTTTTGCATGATGTGCACTTAATATCTTCATATCAAGTAGGTTTTTTTTGTTTGCATCATGCTGTGTTGTTCTGCTTCTGTGTAATGATCACTGTCTTGAACCTTCCTTTATCCTTCTGCTTTTACTTCTGTGTTTTTGTTGTTTCACTGCTTATTTTTTTAAACAACACTCTTTGAAACAAGTTGTTGTTTTGTCTGCCTGTGGCTTTTCCCCCTTATGTTTTAGTCAAAGATTTAATTTGGTTTATGGCTGGTTAAAAAAAAAAAAAGGCTATTTCACACAACAGTCCACATGTGGCTGCAGTGGTGCATATGTAATAAAATAATGCGTACAAAAATGGGGGTCCTCAAGTCCAGTATATCAGAGTATAGAGCCACAGACCACATATCCGGAAACAAAAAGGGCACATGTCAGCCTGTGTTCAAGGGACAACTTTGAATTTTCCACAAAGCAGATCATTAGGATTAATGTTGTCTGATAATCCTAGCGTAATCCTTCCCACTCTGCCAACTCTTATCGTTCTTCTCCTTTTTAAATTGATTCTTCTTCACATTTGTCTTTTTTGTTCATAATCACTTCAACCTACATTTCTGTAATCTCTGCCTTCCACCTACTCTTTCCTTTCTGTTGTCTACACCTTTCTTCTACACTTTGCGTACGTTCCCCGTCTCTTCCTGCTACTAAACAAAAATGCAGACATGCAGTAGATCATGTGTTTTGAATAATGTGAAACTTGTCAGTTTACACAAGCAGAGAATTTGACCTGCTGTTCTTAAACTGTACAAAGAAAATAAAGTTTTTTTGGCTTGGAATTTGCATAGGCTATTTCTTTTTTGCTTACTTTTTTAAGGCTTCTGCTTCTGTCTTCTCTTCTAAGCTCTCACTGGCATTTACTTTGCCTTTTGGTTGATTTGCAATGTTTGTATTCAGCATTGCTGATTACGTTCTTATTTAAGAAAAAATATGTAAAATGCCGTAAATGAAAAAGGTCCTAATTTATTTAGCTGAGTTACAATTAAGGCAAGTATTAAACTCTTGGACAGGTCATTTTGTATTCTGTGACCATTCTTTTTTTATTATTTGCTCTTTCCCTGATAATTTTAAAAGGAATTTCATTTAGTTATTAAATTATGATTCCTTGCAACCATTTTCACTTTCTAATTAAGCTTCTCTTCCTGAGGTATGTGTCATCCCATACCTTAAATCAGGGGTTTTCAACCTTTTTGTTGGTTGTACCCCTGGCAGCCAGTCCAGAAGCAAAAGTCTGGCCGGTCGACAAGTGTGGGGAAGGGGTCCCTTATGGTGAAATCAGAAGCACCCCTGGTGAAACCAGAAGTGCCCCCTGCTTCTCTTCTTTGCTGCTGTGAACCCCTGGGGGCTTCCCAAGTACCCTCAGGGGTATGCATACCCCCAGTTGACAACCCCTTCCTAAAACTGATTTATTAAAACTTCACCACTCTGTTCTGCAAGTAAGAGCTGTAATTAATTGGGTCAATAATTCACTCCTTCCTGAAATCTTTGTGCGAGTGGCACTAACGCACAAGGGAATAGGTATATATTTAATTGTCTATACAAAAAATGCATAGTGTTGTTTTATGGTTGCAGGAATGGACTTTTCTGACAGACATTTATATGACCTCACAACACATTTTTGTAGCTTAAAGCGACAACATGGAATGCATGCTCTATAGTTCTGATATGTAGACTTCAGCCCTGGAAAAAGGGTCTGTCTGATAAACCCTTATATCAATGTAGAGTTCCACTTGATTGCAAGGATTTTGTATAAGCGTGAAAGTTTGTTCAGGTAGATATCTTTGAGTAATCAGGGCTTTATTATAGGCTATGGACAGGGTTCAGTTCCAAATAGTTTGGGGCTGGAGCATACAAGCCTTACAGCCCCAATGCAGGAGAGCACAACCTATTCCAGGGGTACTAGGAGGGCTTGAGCTGTGGGGAAATGCCTCCCTTTCCCCAGCTTGCAGATCTCTGAGTTGACCCCTGTCTGCAAAGGGCATTTTCCCAGAGCTGGAACTACCTTCAGGAGCTTCAGGAGGGTTCCAACCACAATGCCTCTGCCTCCTGCCTCGTCCACAGTTCCAGTTCTGTCCATAGCATAGAAAGCAGTCACTGCAGCTTGAACACTCTTGGGGCTCCTCTTGTCAGTTCTAGCTAAAGGGAAGGGCCCCTAACCCCTTGCACAGACTAGGGTGACCCTGACTTATGTAAGGAGTGGGAGACAGAGGCAGTGCAGCTTGACCTTTTCAGGTAGGATGGGTTGAGCTATGTGAAAATGCTCCTTCCCTGAGCACAACTCCAGGGACAGCAGGTATACCAGGGCAGGAACTGTCCCTAGGCCCAGAACAGTTCCAGCCTTGGGAGAATCCTTCACTCCTGATCACCCTGTCTTCCCAGTCAGCTGATTGGCAGGGGTGGGGGCATTTTGCAATGGTTCAAACTGTCCCAGAGTTCTGGGACAGTTCTACCTATAGGAGAATTTCCCCCACTGCATGCATCCCTCCAGGTGATTTTGACACTGCTGATGTAGAGGATGAGAGCTTACCACTGCTGTCACTTATTCCACTTGCTGAAGTGTGAAGTCAACCACTGAAAAGATAAGATACAGGACTGGTCAACTTGTCTCTGCATTCTTAATTTACATTTTTAATTCTGGCATCTCCTAACTCTTGAGTACTTGACTTTGTCACTTAAGTGTTCTTTTAATGTACCTTGCTTATGCGTCATTTCCAACATTTAAAAAAAAAAAGCAAACTGAGGACAGAGAAGTTTGTGTGGTATATTCACCTACCTCATCCTCAGACCTCTATCACTTGAGCTATTGGAGTTATAGGTAATAGTAATAAGTTGTTATCCTCTGTTGATCAGTGCTAGGAAGGGCTGAGACATGTTTTGTCAATGTTCTTTATATAGAGTTTTTGTATGCAGTTTACTATGTAATGTGCTTCTGAGTGCAGTTTCTGGAAATTTACTATTAATGTTTAAATATGTTAATCATTGGATTTGAACAGTAAAAATGTTTACTGCCAGTTTATTTTTTGAGTATTTATTAAATATAATTACATGTAAATCAAATATTTATTAATGTATTCAATATTGCCCTTCATGTAAGACCTCATTTTACATATGCAATATACATTCTTATATAATAAAGGGCTTAGTCCATCTGTCTATATTCATAACACTCCTGGAGCACTCTGGTTGGTTAGTGAAACAACCAATCGGAGTGCGGAGCACCTCCATGATGGTGGGGATGGAGCGGGGTGCTGGTCTTGCCCCCCAATTCAATTCCCAACGTCATGGTGGTGCTCTGCCACCTCCGAGGAGTGTGGGTGGGGGACGAGTCTAGTGGTGCTGGAGATGGTGGTGGTGCAGGGTGCCGGCAGAGGGGGATGGAGGGAATGGCAGGGCAAGCTTTCCTCCCTGCTCCTGGGAGGCACCAGTGGCATGGGGTGGTGGTTGGCAGTGTTCCATGCCTCCCCACCCTGCCCTACCTATCATTCTTGATGGGCAATTGGCTAGTACCAATATAAACGTGAATGTGTTGCAGAATATGGGATAGAACATTTTTTACATCTCAGTACTTTACAAGAATTTTTGTTCCCTTAAAAAGTGATGAGTTACAGTCTTTAAGAAGTTCCTGCCATAATCTATACATCCTTTACATTTTTGTATATATGCACAAACATGTATTTTTGTTTTTAGTGTATATGTTGCTGGCTTTCCTGAATATACACAACCGATGATCGATCACCTGGTTAACATGAAGATCAACCACTGGGATGGGTAGGTTCTGAAATTCTAACTGATGCCTTAAAGTTAAATATTTTGCAAATCCTATTTTTCTGTGCTCTTTAGTTATCTGTCTTTAAAAGCAGAGGGAGCTTTTGTTTCTTTTCCTTTCAAAAGCAACTATGGGCCTTGATTGGGACTGGGTTCTATTGTATTAAGGATTCGAATAATTTATCAGCATTTCCTTTTTTTTAACCGGCTTTTGGTAGTGTGTTTCTTTACAACATACATTTTTGGTAGTGTGTTTCTTTACAACATACATACATAACATTTTAAGTGGAATTTTGGTTTTTGTTTGCCATGCAAATTTGAGATGGCTGTTTTCTATAGAAAATTATTTTTTTTAAAAGATATATGAATATTTTAGGAAAGCTGTGATAACTGATTGAAGAAGACTGGACAAGAGTTGCTTACATCATCCATTTTTCCAGATCATATTATCCCTTAAAAAAAGTTTATGAACTTACTTAGTTTAGTTTTTGCAGTTTCTAAGCCTGGTTTTAGGAGATGAATAAAGTACTTTGTTTAATAAGATGCATACTATATCTGAGGGTAAACATCCTTGCCATATAATTATCTTTAATTAAGTAGATTTCATACATGAGGATAAAAAGTATAGTTATATTTAGTGTTGCATGAAGATTAAAATGTGTACCTATACCATAAATGTGATGATGTAGTACTGTAAACTGTTATTATTCCTCATGACACAATGTCCCTGGCAGTGTATGGGATGAGCCCTCAGGTACTGTCATCCATATTTGTATTTTTTTCCCTTCTAATTCTCTGGCTACTATAACAGTAAGTTTTATTCATGTAGCCAAAAGGTAACTGCAGATTATCTAGGTTTACAGTGATAACTTGATACCTCATAATAGATGTGTCTTTATTCTTCATTTGGACAATAACTGAACATTGTAGCCATGTTTTTGTAGAATATCAGTGTACATTTCACTTGGACCTTAGAATGAACTATCCTGAAAAATGTCTTAGTTTACTTGAATCTGACAACAGTACTCTCAAGATCTCCCCCTATAGCATGGAGGAATGAAGAAAATGCCTACAGGAACCATCTGTCTCTTATGAGACTTATTACCTTGGTTACAGTTTTGTATCAATTTACATTAATTAAATAATTGCTCATATTAATTAATGTTTCAGTCCTCTATTCAGTCATAGAAACTGATTTCTTTGCTGGAAAAAAACTACATTTCAACATTCTCAGAAAAATAACCTTTAGATGTTGCCCTGGGCCTTAAAATTTGAGTGAAGCATTCTGCATGATTATGTGGTATCCAAGGGTCTGGCTGTGCAGATATGAGGTCAAGAGGGTCTTATAATTTGTAATCACTTTTGTTTTGAAGAAAGGATCTCACTCAGAAATGGGTTGTATTTATTGATAAAGAGATAATGAACAAGAAAATATTTTTTTTAACCTTCACAGGGTCATTCGAGAACTTTCAACTAAGGCTCTTCATAACCTTACTCCACAGGCCCCTGAATATATGGCACAAGTGGGTGAGTATCAGTAAATTTATTTTATAGACTGTCCCATATTAAATGCCCTTGTGTACGTAGTGCAAACATATTAAGAAACAAGACTTGAACAAATATGTGACTTTAAGGGAGTGAAAGAAGATTTTTTCAAGCATCTGAAAATGGTGCTGTCACTCTGATAGCATTACCACTTACCAGATTTAATGGGTTTTATTAAATGATGCACAAGAATTTTCAGTTTTCAAGACCAATCCAAAATGAAGTATTTGGTATTTAGAAGTACAATCTAGGGGAGGGGTGTTATACTCTGGGCTTTGGGCAAGATCTAACCACGATGGCGCTTCCTAGGTCAGATCTATGGAATGAGCAGTGGATGCAGTGGAGCTGGGGGCAGTGGCAGAGGTCAGCTGATTGTGATGGCATGGGTCTAGGGCTTCCTTGCTTCTGCTGACCATGTCCATTGCAGCTCAGGAACCTTGAATTCTTCAGCAGGGTGTGCCACACTAGCCCCCACCACCCATCTTCTGCTGGCGCACTAGTCTATTGGTGGACTGGATAGAGCAGATTCATGGGCAGGATCCAGCCCACTGGCTGTACATTGGACATCCCTGGCCTAGGGAAACTGGAACAGTAAAATGTAAAAAAAAAAAATCAAGAAGAAACAAAGTAATTTGAAAGCCAAGTATACCTTAATAGGCACATTTAAAATTATAAAGATTTATAGAAATCTTTCCAATGCATTGTTTGAGTAGATGCAGTGAAGTTGATAATACGTATTTTAAATGTGGCAGAGCATTAAAGCAAACAGTTGCTTATAATTTATCAGTATGTAACTATTGATTTTCTTTTAATTTCTTCTCTTGCAGTTTTGCCAAAATTGCTGCCATTAGCTGTGGGCAATGATTTACACAGTCGTCATGGGGCAATTCTTGCCTGTGCTGAGATCACCCATGCACTGTACAAACTAGCAGCAGAGAATAATAGGTATAAAGACAAGATTATCTCAACTGTAGAGTTTCTTTTAATATATAATCTATCAAAAGCCTTCCCAGTGTAATTATGGAAATCTCTATCACAGGGAACTTGTTATTCATTGCAATGTTTGTTTTGGTTTTCATCAGTAATGTCAAGCCTTCACACTTCCCTGGTGAGGTTATACATTTCAAATCTAAACCCATGAATCATCATGAAAATGAGATCACCTATTGTCTAAGTCAAGCAAGAATACAAAAGACATTGTCCGAAGTATGGATTAACTCACAGACTTTACCATATTGCTACTGAAGGAAGCATCTTTCCTTTTTATATTCCTTGTGAAAAAACTAACTCCTCACTTTACTTGTTAAATTGAACTGAATGAATAGGTATTTAATTTGGCTTATATATTCAGAGTAATTGTTATAAATTATTTGATACAGTTACCTAGTGTTACTTTCAGGGATTTATTTGGTAGCTGTGTTGGTTTGAGATGAAAAGAAATGCAAAACCCTAGAACTCATGGTTCAGAGATGATGCCTTGTATTAGACCAACTAAGAAATCACAAAACATATCTTTTTCTGCAAGCTTTCACCCACGCGCACCCTTCCTCAGACTCAGAGAAAGTTAAAGATGGTAAAAGTCTCCATAAGTAGAAAATAACCTTCATTTTTGCACAGAGGAAGCTGAAGGTGGAAGTCTGTTCCTCTGGGATAAGAGGGTCTTTGTAAGTTGCTCTTTGATGTGCAGATGAGGCGGGATTCCTTTTTTGGTGGTGTCAGATGGCAGAAAGGCAGGGAGGTATAGAAATTTTCCTTGGTATTCAGCAATGATATTTAAATCAAAAACCAGCTAAAATTCGGCATCTTCCGTGTTTCAGGGATGGATTTGTTAGTTATGTTGGTCTGAGACAACAAAAGAAAAGCAAAACTCTAGAACTCTTGGTTCAGAGATAATACTCACAAAGACACTGCCATGGACCCAGAGGAATAGACTTCCACTTTCAGCGTCCACTGTGCAAAAATGAAGTTTTATTTTCTTCTTATGGGGACCTTTTACCATCTTTAATTTCCCCTGAGCCTGAGGAAGGGGGTGTGTGCCCGAAAGATTGTAGAAAAAGATTTTTTTTTTGCGATTTCTTAGTCAGTCTAATAAAAGGCATCCTTTCTGAACCAAGATTTCTAGAGTTTTGCATTCCTCTAGTGTTATTTTAGCATTTGATTTTTAATCTTTTATATCTTGGTTCTTTTACCTGTGAAAAACAATGCAAAAACCTTGAGAAATTAGAATTTATCATTCAGAGTTCTAGCACTATATTATACTTACTTTGCATTCATAGGTATAAATAACTGCATATAGCTGTTGGGAGTGAAGAGTAAAGCTTCTGAACATAAATCTGACTAAAAGTAATGAAACAAAATCTGTAGATCTTTTAAGGCGCTTCTTAATCAAACGTTTACAGAGGCTTGTTTAGCTTTGGCCATAGATCATCCAAAGTTTTGATGATAAACATAGTAGCAGTGTTTAAGGGAAACTGAATTTAGGAAGGAGAATCAGAACCTCTCTTAAGGCACCTATACACGAGCACCAAGGCTGCTCCAATGCGCTGGAATTTCAGCACATTGGAACAGACTAAATTAATTGAGTCTACTGGAGCGTCGCAATTGCCACACTCCAAGAGCCTCCTGTATCTTGTGTATCAATGTCTCTGCACTTAAAAATGGCGATGGGGGCGCTTGAACTAAAGCACATCAAATGAGCTTAAAAGACCGCCCCCTCCGTCCTGGAGTATGTGCAAAAGTGCCCTTATCAGAGCAGATCTAGTCATTAAGTCCTGGAGTTAGTTTGATTCACAATTACAAGAATTACTTGCACATTTGTTAGACAGAGGTGTAACTATGGTGTTGTAATGTAATTCTTTTAATAATTTAATTTATGTGGAAGGGGGGTACGTTTTGTAGGAAAAAGGCATTCATATTAGTATAGTCAGGTGATTTGAAATAATTGCAGTTGGAGTAAATCTAAGTTTAAATCTTTCAAGGATTTTTGGTTGTCCCTAATTATAAAAAAAAAGAAATAAAGTAAAAGTGAGGCATGTATCTGATGAGGAAAGAAAGAGTCTTTCAGGAGGAACCTGTTTGCTGTTCACAGATTCCTCTTTAAGTATCCTCCCTGAAGCTGCAGCTAAACTAAAAAACTGGAGAAATAAGGGTGAGCAAATGTAGGATTAGGAACCGTGGCCTGAAATTGATGGGGGCAGCTGAAGTGATATATTAATGAGAACCCGTAAAGTTTAAAGGTAGAACTAAATTAGAAGAGTGTCAGTATTACATTACAACATAGCTTTATTCAGTGACAAAAATAATAGTATTCTTTTGTAATACTTCAAAGATGATTGTGCTAAGCATTTGTTAAAAAAAAAGAAAAGAAAAGAAAAAGGTGTTTTGGCACCTTGTTTCCTAAACCCCTTTTAATATTCATGGATGTTACACATTTCTGTTGAGAAACACTTGCAGTCATGTATATTTATTTTTCTGTTACTCTAAAAGTACAATAAGCATTTGGAGAAGGAAGTATTTGTGAATGTATGAACAGAAATTTGCATGTTTTGACTTAAAATTCTATGTCACTTTTTTACAGATTGATTACAGATTATATCAGTGAAAAATCCTTGGAAGGTCTAAAG
The DNA here is from genome assembly GCF_001723895.1 of Crocodylus porosus. Taxonomy (NCBI): domain Eukaryota; kingdom Metazoa; phylum Chordata; order Crocodylia; family Crocodylidae; genus Crocodylus; species Crocodylus porosus. The sequence goes on from NW_017728928.1 coordinate 16,421,349, forward strand.
AGGATCCATCAGGAGGTTTGTGCTAGCTATAAATATCTGTTGGAATTTTAAGTCTTTTTTTTTTATAGCAGTATCCATTTCTCACGCCTCCCCTTATAGATGCCTGCCTTGTAGCTTACTTTCAACATATCCAAAACAGAGCCTCTTTACTTTTCACCTATGCCATCCTTCTATATTCTTTTTTGATACTAACATCTTGCTGATTCTTTCTGTATAACGTCTGTAGGATATGGCTTTTCCTATCTGCCCACACAGCTTTAATCTCGTCATTCCATGTCTTGATTAGTGCAACGCCCTTTTCTACAGCTTTGACAAATGGAATATAGTCCTGCTCGTATCCATTTAAAATGTTGCTGCAAAGACTATTTTTCTGTCTTGTCATTTTGATAATATCACTTGTATCTTTGCATTTCCCTTCTGGGTCTCTTTTCACATCAAACTGAGTGTAATGTAATGCCATTAGGTCACATTACTTATTTCATTTTCGAACAGGCATGTTGCTTCAAATGTATTGAAGAACCTCCATATAAACATCTGCAAAACCACTTTGGTTTTCAGTCAGATCCATGCCCAAACATCTACAAAACATTTGACAACAGTAGGGCTGTAGATGTGCCAAGACAGCTGTCTGTCATGGTGACCAGTAGGGCTTTGTGAAGCTTCAGTTGCTGATTTGATTTGGCAGAGATTCTCCGAATTGAATCGGAACCCTCCGAATCGATTTGGAGAGATTTGATGATTCGGACATAGGCACAGTTTTAAATGTTTTTTCCACATACCTCAAGGTACCAGGCGGCTCGTGAATGCTGAGATCTTGGGGTGGATGGAGCATCCCAGAGGAGCGTGGAGCGGGGGTGTCCCCAGTGCACTCAGCAGCAGACCCAGAAGCAGACCAGAAGCACTTCTGGGTCCACCACTGAGCACACGGGGGGGAGGCTTTGTGCTCCTGTGGGACACTCCATCCGCCCCAGCATCACAGCATTCATGAGCCGCACCTGGTGCCTTGAGGTATGTAGAAAAAACATTTAAAGCTGTGTCTATGGCCAAATCGCTGATTCTCCAAATCAGCATCCAGTCTTCATATTTGGATTTGGCTGAATCATTTTGGGACAGTGATCCATCTAAATCAATGAATTGAATCGCTGTCCTTGATTGGGCTGAATCAGAATTGAATACAGCCCATTTCGCGCACCCCTAGTGACCAGTGCTGTTGATTTGTTTCCTTGTTCTCTCTCATATGGTTTCACCACTTGCCTTTTGTAAGGTCTTTGGGGTAGGGATGCTGGTTTGTTCTATGTGAAGATAATGAAAAAAGTCACCTGTTTTCACTAATTCTATTACAGCTTTCCAGTCGTCAGTTGTACAGGTAAGAAATTTGAAACCAAAGAAGTTGTTTTCAATTTTAAAAGTTCACATAGCTTTAGAACCAATAAAATTAGGAAATTCATATTTTTTTAAGCCAAGTACTATCATTGTGTAATGTCTACTTCAGTAACACTTCAGTCCAGCAGTTCACTGGAGTGTAGCGCTCAAATTATTTATTGTTATTGTATAGCACCTTACTTGGAACTTTATTCTTATTGAACTATTAGTGTTGATGCGGAAGTGAGGTTGTAAATAAATCATGTAGGGTATCCTTTATTTGAAAGTGGTGAAAATTTCATCTGCCTTTGGCTTAGAGATGGGATTGACATAGACAAAATGAAAGAGAGGAGATGAGAAAAAAAACAATAGTGCAGTATGTTTGCTACTACACAAATTTCCGTATCTTGTAATAGGTTTCTTCCTTAGTATAGGGAAATAATACTATAGAAGCTGACTTCCAGAGCTTTGTTCACTTAAACTTAGTCTATAGAAGTGAACTGTAACTGATTAGTGCTAACATAGCCAAGGTGACGTGTTGGAGTAAAAATACCTATGTAATTGCTTTCTACATTCTTTGAAATTGATTTAATGAACATTTGCTTTTTCTATTTACTTTTTTTTTTCTGTGAAGTCTCCAGTAAATAAAGGGAACTTATCTGAGTAAAGATTGGCTAAAAGTCAATTAAAATAAAAATGAGACTTTAGGTTTTTTCTCCTAGATCTAAGGAAATCAAGGTATAAAGTAACTTGTTAGTGAGAACTACAGTGCATGTTTTTTTGATGCATCTGTGTAACTTTCATTGATACTAATGACAATGACAATTATGCAAAGAAAAAACAAAGTACTACTAGAGATTATCGTAGCACACAGAGAAGAGTGTTGTGTCACAGAAATGAGTTTGTATGATTAGTAACATTGCTTTAAATATGTCCTGTTTCATGAAAATATTTGCACAACTTGGAACTTAAATGTTAAAATTTTCATATTTAAAGCTTGTATGTATTGTTTTAAATGTTCCAAGCTAAAACTAACTTCCACTAGTGAGTGCGCTATTATGGTACCTTAGCTGAAAAAACTGAGGCTGCATGTTAACAGTGGCTTTATGGGCAGCTGTCATGGCTGCTGTTAATTCTTTAATTCCAGGGTGGAGGTTGGGTGTAATTTTGTTTTTGTCACAAAGTGCACATCTTGCACTTATTGGTGTTTATAAGATGCCTATTAAAGTGCTTTCATCATGGATAAGGTTCTAATTTAATTCTCTGTTTAGTACCAAACTTGAGGTACCACAATTTGCTCTAAGCAGTGGTTGTATAAAAGACAAGAGATGTCTAACTTAATGCTTATTTAAAAATATGTTTACAGATAGCAAATTGACTTTAAAGTTGGATAAGAAAAATAAATCTTTGGGTCAGATATTAAAAGCAAACCAGCAATTTGACTTGGGTATTACTAAGCAGGTACTTGGTGAAACAAGATGAACTTGTTTGATGATGAATAATTATTGCACACAATGCCCCAGAGGTTTCCATTTGAAAAATAGCTCCTTGAAATCTGAAGATTATAAGATTTAATAGGAATGCTGGAAACTGCATTAGTTGATATTTATATCAACATGTCTGATTATTGTATTTAAACTAGTGAACTAGTTAATTGTGCTTGTTTGGTTGGAGAATTTACATGTGTACTTGTAGTTAAAGACATTGTGCTATGTGCCTGATTTTGATCTTTAACCAGTGTGAACCAGGAGTAACTCCAGTGAAATCAGGGAAGTTGTATCATTATGAGCTTATTGTCAGATCCAGTGTCCCATTTGGGTGTGTGCTGTTTTGTACCTACCTGTATTTAAAGCATTATTATTACAACCAAAAGCTGGGTGGGTTTCTTAATACTATATATTTAAGACATTGTCAAAGTGCTCATTATTGAAGGAGCTCACAACAAAAATTCATTTTCAGTAGTAGTCCTCTCAACTTCTTTTAAAATGCTTTATCTTGCACATATACTCGAGACTCTGGAAGAAACATAAAGTTGAATAGAGATTCAAAACAATAATGTGTATCTGATTTCTTGAATCTGTTCCTGAATGTGAATATCTGGTTACAAAGACCAAGTTATCAAGTTGTCATAAATAGTAAGTCTGTACGAAGCTTCGGTCACTGATTCGATTTGGCTCAATTTGGTGGCCAAATCGAATCAGGAAACCCTTTAATCTCCACAAGTCAAATCAGAACTCTCCAAATCGATCCGGGGAGATTCGATGATTCAGACATATAAACAGCTTTAAATGTTTTTTCTACATACCTCAAGGTACCAGGTGGTTTGTGAATGCTGAGATGCTGAGGTGGATGGAGCATCCCACAGGAGCATGGGGGGGGGTGTCCCCAACATGTTTGGTGGTGGACCCAGAAGTGGAGCAGAAGCACTTCTGGGTCCACCATGGAGCATGGGGGGGACCCTACCCCTGGCTTGGCGACTGGTGCCTCTTGGGTCAGGGAGGACAACCTGGAGTCCCCCCATGGCCAATCACTGAACTGGGGGAATGCGCGGGGTCCTCCACGCGCTTGGCAGTGAACCCGGAAGCAGACCCGAAGTAATTCTGGTCCACTTCTGGGTCTACCACCAAGCACACTGGGGGAGGGGGGTTCCCCTGCGCTCCTGTGGGATGCTCCATTTGCCGCGCCATCACAGCATTCTCAGGCCACACCTGGTACCTCAAGGTATGTAGAACAGATATTTAAAGCTGTGTCTATGGCTGAATTGCTGATTCTTTGAATCAGCATTGAATCTTTATATTTGGATTCAGTTTAATCGAATTGGGAACAGTGATCTGAATCGGCGAATGAAATCACTGTCCCCACTTCGGGCCGAATCTGAATCTAATAAGGCGTTTCGCCCACCCCTGATAGACAGGTATGGCTTGAGGCAAAGGGGCCATTTCCAAATAGTTATCTCTGGCTTTTTATAATATTCAGCTGTGTCATGGGGTGGAGTCCCTAGAGATGGTCATGATGCCCCTGGGGCCCTGTGACCATGTCAGCTTTGCCTTGCAGGCATCTTCTAATCTTTCCTGCCACGCTTTGTTAGTAGGTAGGGAGGCTGCTCTCACACTGCTACACACTCATGGTTCTGGTAGATCCCACTAAACCCTGAGGGTCTTTAGACCCCTTGCTGGGTCCCATTCTAAGCAGGTGTCTTGCGAGACACCCCAAGCCTTATGGGCTAGATAGGTGGCTCCAAAACTGCCCCTTTACCTTGCCTCATGCCCCTCAGATGGTATTTAGACATTGTCTCTAGTGATGAGGCCTCAGTTTAGTTCAGCCTGTTGTTGTCACTGGACCCTTAGCCTCAGTAACTGTGCCCTCTTGCTGGGGTCTTCTAACCCCTTGTTGCTGCACCCTCTGGTGCTGGGACTCTGCACAGTAGTGTGCCCCAATGAGGTCTCCTCTAGGGCTGTGCAGAGCAGGTAATATTTGATTTGACAGCCATGTCAAATATTAAACTGAGTCCTGCTTCGATTTGCCATCCGCTTCGAGGCTCTAATGGGGAAGGACGAAGCAGGCTATAACTTTGGCATTTCTTGTCTGATCTTGATGAAACTTACAGGAATGGTAGCTCCTGAGGGGCCCACAAAGCCTGCCAACTTTCAACAAGATAGGTTCAGGGGGTATGGAGAAACAGCACCCCAAATTCTTGAGAGAGAACCTCCTGTGACTTCTGTGTGGAAAGCCACAGGAAGCTCAAAACTGCAGGGTTGCTAGCCCCTGAGGAGCCCACAAAGCCTGCCAACTTTCACGGTGATAGGTGCAGGGTTTTGGGGGAAACTGCACCTTAGGCTGCTGACAGACAAAACTTGTGATACAGATGGAGTGAGGAGGGCGGCATTCGCTCCATCTGCACCTGCAGTGGGAGGTTCACCTTGAGGAACACCAGCTGCTCCCCCAACCAGGATCCAAGCAGGTGCAGTGGGGTGTCACAACATCCGCAGCCATGCTGAACACCCTCTCGCTTGGCACACTGGTCAGTGAACAGGTCCAGTATTCCCGGGCAACTGTGGCCAGATCCGGCCACATTGGGCTGCGGGTTGCCCAGTAGGCCAAGGGGTCACAGTCCAGGGGCTCCACAGACTCGGCAAGATAGGCAGATACCACGGTGTAAGGGCTGTCTGCCTGATCCTGGGGTCTGGTGGGTCTGGACCCCCTAATGTTTGCCATGGCTTTATCCCATACTGGGAGCACCTGTGGTGAAGGGGAAGACTGGCTCGTGGATGGCAGGCCAGATTCAGGCAGTGGATTCCCCTGTTCCATTGCCCCCTGCCTCTGCCGTTCCACCTCCGTCACTTTTTTCATGAGTACCTCCCTCCAGTGACTCAGTGTCTCGCTGCCACATATGGTGCCCTTCACCCTTGGGTCACAGATGG
>NW_017728928.1:16428058-16434619 GCF_001723895.1 Crocodylus porosus
GGAGCCGCCTGAACCCTGGCCGCTCAACAAAGGTGAAGGGCCGTCCGTCCAGAGCAACCATCTCCCCAGTGGTCTGGGTGACCTTGCTCGCATTTGCAACTGGTCCCTTTTGCCCCCAGTGTTCCAGGGTGCCCTGTCTCTGCTGTGGGGGAATGGGGGCTGTGGAGTGAGTGGGAGTTGTTCCTGTGACAAAGGGGTGGTACCTGTGGAGATGATTCAACATCCCCGAGGTGGTCATGTGCTTTGTTTCCTTGCCTCGGCTGATTTTGGCTCGGCAGCGCACGCAGATAGCAAACGTGGGATCATCTGCCAGCTCATAATGATCCCAGACCATGCTAGTACTAGGCCTTTCCCTCTGGTGTGTGGGTGCATCTGTGAATACTGCTGAACTCTCCCCCTCTTCAGCAGTCAGAGTCACAGCAAGAGAAAGAGCGGACGCAGCTGAGCCGCTTGACTTCACTCGTACAGAGGCATCTTCTGAAATGCCTTCTGGGAAAGACCTCGTGGCTTGAAAGGAAAAAATCTGAGGGGTGTTGAGCACAAACTTGACTGATTTCCCCCTCCTTCCCCAGAACTTCCCTTGCCAGGGCACTGAGATCCAGATCCAGCACCAGCTCTTCTTCTGGCACTGGAAAGCTCAGTATAGGCAGTGACACGGGTGGAGTGCGCTGCTGTGCTGGTTGCAGTTATGGTGGGAGAGGTTGTGGCTGCTGTGTCTGGACACGAGAGAGTCTCAGGCACAGGCAGTGGTTCTGGTGGCACTGCTGCTCCCCTCTCTTTACTGCTTGTAGCAGCCTCATCCCTTGTAGTGGGAAGAAAGAGGCTGTGTCTGAGTTTGGTGGAGGGAGAAACTGCAGCTCTCCCGCTTGCAACCCCCCTTGCTCACCTTCATGCAGGCTGGCCATTGTGGCCACCTGCCTTTCCACCCCGCTTCATAATGTGTTCCTTCGTATGTAAACTGGAATCTCTAAGTGTGCTGTGTGCCACGGATTAGATTTCTGGATGTTATGTAAGCGTGTTTGTGTGTGTAGATAATATATTGAGAAGCATTGGTGTGGTGGAAAGAATGAATGATGTATAAAAAATATATATATATATATATATATATATATAAACTAAATTCCTATATATAGAATAGATCCTAGGCTACTACTAACCCTATCCAAAATAAGTGTAAACTAATATTAAAAGTAGTTATAAATAAAAGCACCAAGTTCTCAGAAATCCCTGTTGCTAGCATTGCAAGCAGGGCAACTGTTGAAGATCAGGGCTTCCAGCCATCGTGGTCTGACGCAGAGGTGCTGGAGAATACCAGCAGCTCAGAAACTGACCCCAAGGCAGAAAGCAGGGAGCTGAAAAACTGCTGCCTTTTATGCAATTTCTTTGGCCCTCCTCCAGAGCACTGGGATTGGAAGGGACCTCAGAGAATGCTGACAGGTCACTGGCCAGCCACACGTCAGTCATGAAAGCACTTCTTCCCCCTCTCCCTCTCCCTTCCTTTACTTTCCTTCCCCACCCCCCCGGGGAATTCAGTATAGGCAAGTCGAATATTCGACCCGCACTGTTAATATTCGACTCATGTTGTTAATATTCGACTTCCGGTATTTGATTCGACAGCTATTCGACCAGCTGCTAATTGACTCGACTTTCACTTTTCAAGGTCGAATATGTTGAATATTTGTCGAATCGAATATTAAGTTGAAACTTTGCACAGCCCTAGTTTCTTCCTCCCCAGTAGCCTCAGTCCGGTCCACCAGATTAAACAACAAAAATATGAGTCCTTCGACTATAATCTAAAAATAATGATACCAATGACAGTGGAGGCCATGCTCCGCACCTTTTCTTCCACAGCAATGTGTGCCTCCTCTCCCCAGGCACTTTAGGAGCTCCTAGAGCCTGTTTGTTTTACCACCAGCCAGACAGGCAGCCAGACATCTCTGTGGAGTTTTTATGTATGAACTCCTTCCCCTCTGGCTGCTCTCAGAGAACTGACTGCCTCCAGCCCCAGCCCCGGAGCATATGTGCGCCCAGGGCCCTGCCCTCTTCCAGTCAGCTGACTGGGTGTAGGTGCAGGCTAATTCCCTCATTAGCCTGCTGCCATGGCAGCCTGCACCTGTGGGGTTTCTGCCTGGCCCCATGGGCCCTCTCTCTAGGCAGTTGCTGACCTTAAAGGAGCATGCACCCCTTAGTGCCCTGCAACAAGCTGTCACTTGATTTGTTGGGACTTCCATCAGTGCTGAATGCACTATGATGCATGCTGTTTGTAACAACTACTTCCAAATCTCATGAGTCTATTGTTGCAGTGTGCTGGTGCTTCATTTTTTTAATCTTTTCTCATTGTTTTACACAAAGAGAAAAACTGGCTGTGTGTTAAATAGCTACATAAGTATAAAGACTTATTTGAAACTTATAATGTGGTAAAATGGACATTTCTTTTTAGATTGTCATCTTTTAATTTTCAACCTTGTCAGAGAATGCCTGCAGGTATCAGCAGGTATTGGGTTAAGAATAATAAGCTTGCCTCATTTGTTGCAATCTCAAAGGTCTTTGAAATCTCAGTGGTTTCAGGGCAAGCAAGTCTCTTGGCAAACACTCAAGTAAAAGACTCTTTGAGGCATATAAACTTAATGGGAGACAAATTCTCATCTTGCAAAGAGGTTGATCTTCACATTTACACCAAATTAAATTATTTTCAAATAATTTACATCCAGAGATACTGGTTCATGTTAATAAACAGCACCCTGGAGCATATGTTCCTATTTTGTGATGACCTTCAGAAATGTCATGCCCTACAAAGACTTTGCTTAGACTCAGCTATTCAGATAGCTTGTATTTTAGATAGGTTTTGAATAAAAATATCTAACTATCCTTTACTGGTTGCTATAAAGAAGGCAGGATACAGTTGTACCATATAGACTAACTAACTATGGTGCAAATCTATGCTGCTTTCTACCTAACGTGACTAACAATCTGTCTGCCTTTTGAAAAGACAGCTCACCAATAGATTGTACTGCTGTGAGAGTTAGATCCTACTACTTGTGTGTGTATGTTAGTGCTCAATTTTTTTTTATTGCAAGGGAATAGATTGTAGGTTATTTTCAGAAAACTGAAATAGAGACAAATGAATTCTGACTGTACTGAAGCTCGTGACAAAACTCTGTTGGTTTCAGCATGTACAAGGTTGCCCAGTTTTCCAAATAAGACACAAGAAATAACAATGAACACATTTACTTTTCATTTGGAGGATTTTTCAGACTTTGGTGTCTAAGATATGCGTTCAGCCCTTCAATTAAGAGCCTTTTACAATAGTTCCATGTAGTTTAGCATTATTTATTTTAGTTTAAAATATATATTTTTAATACCAAACACAGTTGGGGATTTGAAGCTAAGATTTTTGTTGTGTAGAGAAGGATAAACTGGAGTATGGACTTCATCTACTTCTTGGAAAAAGTTTTCAGACAATTTCTCTTCAAGTGAAGATACTTCAAAGTTACTTGCAGATATTTTGTGACTGAAAATCTTGTGTCAAGTTGTACAGGGTCAAGATTCTTCTTCAGTGAGGGAATTATAAAGAACTATGGACCTGTCTTTATTTTTCAAATTAAATTAGAAAAAGTAAGTCTACAGTCTTTGGAAAAGAGTTGAGTATGCAGAAAAGTTTTACACAGAGCATTTTGAAGTGAATGAAGATGTTAACTGATACATTGCTAATGTAAGAATTGGTCAACTGCAAGGCTGGAGGGATTACAAATTTAATCATGGAAAGGCTTGACAGACAAAGGATTTTTTGTGGTTTACTTTCATCCTGGAATTTCCTGTTTTTCATTAAGCAGCATACCTAGTTGGAGGGAGTAGTTTATCTTCCAAAAGTAATACCTTTCTGTTTTTCAGAGGCCTAGGTGGAGAACTGATGAGACCAGCTGGTAGGTATCTCTGTACATATTAGATGACAAGTGCTGTTTTTATTGAAATAAATCTGCTATTGTCTGTTTGCTGTTTTATTCCTTTTGTCCTAACTTTTTAATCTCTTTTAGTATTCCATGGTTTGCTTGAAATTATTAACACTGAATATTGGGGGAGTTTTCACAAACTATGTGAGATGAATATTCAAGTCGGAAAATAAAGCACTCAAAAGTTAGAAAATGCCAGAACTCTTGTATTTTGGGCAACCTTAACTTATCGCTGTATGCATGCACCTTATTATGCAGTTTTTGATTACATGATGATATAATATTTTTCCATAGAAAGCCCATTTTGCAGTCAGATAATGAGGGTAAAAAAGTATTGATCATTTTTTGTATGAACTGGTCACCTTGATGTGAACAGTTCTCTTTCTCCAGAGACACTGAATTTTCATTTAGGAGCTCACCATCAGCATACTGTATAGGAGCATATTTGTAGTGTTAGCTACAGTAATGTCTATCTCTAGAGTTGCCTTGTAACACTAAGAAGATAGTGATCTTTAAACATATATCCATAAGATTGGTATTCATTCACCTGTAAGAATTCCAAAATACCATGGAATTAAACATTAAAATAATGATATTTCTGTATTTATGAATTAATGGAATTTTGGATTATTTTTATGGAGTAATTGTGTAAACATATAATTCTACTAATAGATTTTATGTTTTAAAATGGTGGAAGTAATATATATCAGTATGGATCCCACTGTAGGTATAAATGTGCCTCATACAAGCATTACTGGAATAGTAGTATCCACTGGTGTTAGTATCTTCCCTATACCTTCCCTATACACATTTTTGAGTAAAGACAAGAAAGGACAGATTTACAGTTGCCTTTTTTCCTATTCTTTCTTGTTATGGCAGCAAGTCAGAATTAAATCAGATACCTTATCTATTACTAGGGTGTAGGTTGTAGCTGTGTTGGTCTAAGGAAATAGGCAGACAAGGTTCTTTGGGTAAATCTGATATTTTTTATTAGTTGGGAAAACTAAGTAGTTGGAAAAAAAAATTCTTAGCAAGCTTTTGGGTTTAAAAACCCTTCATCAGGTTGAGGAAGCATCTGCAGTTGATGTGTGCTCTTCCTGGATGGAATTCATTCGTTCATTCCAAAGTTACACATAGCAATGGTAGAAAAGCATTACTCACATTAGATGTATTGAAGACTAACTGATTCAAACTGTTAAATCATCTGTTGCTACTACTGGCCATTCTAAAAGTCAAGCCTTCTCCTTGCAACAGGGATCCAAATGAATAACAGCATGTCTCACTGTGCTATTAAGTGGCTGGTGCAGCTCCCTCACTGAACATTCAAGCTTACCCCACTAGAGCAAAAGGAGTGTCTTCTATTTGCTTAAAAATGTAGCAGTATTGTACATCTATCATGTGACAGCTTGGGGTTACTTGCTGAGTTAAAGATTGCCTTGGACTAGCTGCTAGTTCAGTTTGGATGCAAGTGCTACAGTCATTATTTACATTTTACAGCTGAAACTCATTGTTCCCATTCCCAGTGAAGACAGCATGTTCTAGTTTTGTAGAATGAGCTCCACATTGATTTGTACTTAAAGAAGACATGCTGCTTACCTTCCAGTAACTGTAGTTCCTTGAACTGTTGCAGTCATGTGGATCCAATACATGTCCTTCAGTCCCGTCTTCAGTTACCACTGGCTTGGAGCTGTGAGGAAACTGAGGGGAGTCATGGTTTAACAGCTCTTTACACCCTAACATGGGAACACAAGGAATTCCAGGAAGGATACACAGCCCCATCCAACACAACTCTTAAAAGAAAAATCCAGTTGCGTATGTGTAAAATTCACTTAAACCTGTAGTGAGATCCTTGTTGATGACAAGATCCGAAAACAACAGTTACTTTACTGTCAGAAACATAATTCCCTTCTTTTCTTTTCTGTATGTTTATTATATTATGGCATTTCTGTTGTAATCTCTTCTGCCTTCAGTTTATTTTTAAGCAAACTCATGATATAATAAGATATATTTTCAGCCTAGCAAAATTTCTACAAGTTGGTGTTTTCATATTTGGTAAAAATAGATTTCTTTTTTTCCCCAGTCTGTGCTTTAATTGAAAAACTGTCTCTTTCAAAAATGCCATTTAGAGAGGATCCCATAATCGGTATGTAATTTCTTCAATAGCTTTACATTAACATTTCATGCTAGTTACATTCTCTGAGATTTTATGTAATATTAGCAAGTGATATTTTTTCTAGGAAGTTCCTGTGGCCCTTGTAGTAAGATGTTGATGAATTACAGTAGTCTAACAGTTGCACATCTCAGACTAGCACAGATCTTTTAGATGGGATGCTGTGGTTGAAGATTTTCTGTGTAGCAGTTGACTGAGTTACTTTTTGTTTGTTTTACCCCTAGGAAAGTCTGTTTTTTCTCAGAGAAATTGACAACCCCCTCCCATGAAAATCACAGTATTAGAGCGGGGAACTCAGTCTCCTTTTAAGGATTTCTTTTTTGATTGGGGTATATGTGTAACATTTGGAGTTTTTTTTAATTCTTCAAGTAAATAGTTCATGATGGAATTTTTATTTTCTCTCTCCCTCTCATAGTTTCATAGTAGCTAGAGTCGGAAGGG
>NW_017728928.1:16434719-16451169 GCF_001723895.1 Crocodylus porosus
GAACCGACGTGAGCGATCAGACTTGGCTGACTGCTCCTCCCAGCAGATGTCTGGGAAGTTCAGGTCCCCCATGATGGCCCTTCTCTGCTTACTGGGTCATGGAAGTTGTCATTTTGACCGAGAGACCCAGAAATAGCACTCTCATTAGCACACATCCTGAATAAGACTGATGCTAGGTGCTCAGATTTTTGCCCCAGTAAAGGTCTTAACTCTTCAGGTTCAGAAATTATCAAGACTGATTCTTAGGGCTTGCCTATAGGGTGAATGGAACCAAAATAACAAACATGTTGTAATTTACACCCTTATTTTCTTTGGACCAACCCCCCCCAAATAGATTTGAATAATTTCTGGTCATTGTAAATAGATGCCAGGAGACTGAAACCCATGTCAGTAAAATAATACTAGATACCTTTTCTGTTGCTCCAGGTGATTGGCAGTGGTTGATAAATGACAGTTTAAGAAGTCTGTCTCATGTTTCAAGCACAACAAGACAACAAATAAAGGTACAGTATTTTCTCCTTTTTGTTTCATTTTATTGAACAAACACTATAAAAGCAAACATTCCAAATTTTATATTTTCCTTGTTATTCTTAGCAAAATGGCTGCCTTTATTATTGAACTTTCTGTCCTGCTTTCCCAACAAATAGTAAAAGGAAGACATTTAATTTGTTTTGCTTTTTTTTCTCTCAACACCAGGAGAATTTGGTTTGAAATTGTATTATATGCCTTGTATAGACAAAGCAGCATGCTGGTTTGTGAGCTTCAGATGATCTAAAAATGGCTGTAAAAGTTGACCTCATTATCCCTTTTTGATAATATTTTAGACTAAATTTATTTAGACCATGTCTACACTGTGAGACTTAGCAAAGTTAATGAGAATCAACTAAAGGTAAGAAGACTGTTCATATTAGTGTGTGTTAAGCTCTTTGTAGGTTCAGAGTTAGAATGGCATTATTTCATCATAGGCAAATCTTCCTTACAGTGATTTACTGTCATCTTACTGTGATTTGAGGCAACTCTAAACCTAAGAAGATGCATCCACATGTTAACTTGGTCATATTGTTTATTCCTTTTATTGATTCATCTTAACTTTCCTGAGTATCCCCATGTATACATGGCCTCAGTTATTATAATTTGCCAGCACTATTGACACACACAGATGGTTGAAAAACGTATTTGTATTTCTTGTCTCTATCTTTACTCTGAAAATAATTCTGATGATATGTGAGACACAGTATAATCCAGTTTGTTAGTCTTCTAGCTTGTTGGTTCTGCCTAAATAAGGATTTTTGTCAGTAAATCAAGCAAATGCAATTTAAAATGCACACATGGGGAAGTTTTTGCATTCTTACATTTCTGACTATAAATAAAAAAAAAAAATCACATCTACAGTTTTTTCTGCTGGCCTGCCTTAGAAAATGTGTAATGTTAGGTATGGGAAGAGAAGGCAGAAAGATCTTTAAATCACTGGAGAATAATTAAAAGATAAAATTGGAGTTCTTGTATTATCCATAGGAATTGCAGGAATTTATCTGAGAAGTTTGACGGGTAATTTATTGTAGGAACTTATGGAACTGAACTCATTAACATGTGATCATAGACTTAGAGCCACAGACTTTGAACCACCCTGGCTGTGGGGCTTGCAGCGTGGGCAATGTCTTCAGCTGCAGGGCATGGGCAGTGTCTTCAGTGTACAGTGGTTGCTGCCGTGAGCCTCATGAAGCACGGGGTTTGCAGCAGAAGCAGCAGCAGCCTTCCCTCATGCTGTCCCTGCTCTGAGCTCTGTAGCGTATGTCAGCCCCCCTGGCAGACTGGGGAGGTGTGGAGCTTGCAGTAAGGACAGCATTCTCCTTGCTGCCACCATTGTGAGCCCTGCACAATCTCATCTCCTGTCATGCACATATGGTATGGCAGAAGGCACGCTTATATGGATTGTACATTAGATCCCATTGAGTCCAGCATGTGTAGAGGGGCCCTCAGAAACACAAAGTGATCTTTTTCTTGACATTGTGCAGTCTTCTTGGCTTACATATTATATATAGTATCATGCAATTAAAATTGAGAAAGAGCTTTTACATCCATTGCTCCTGTATTTAGTTCCATTGTGGTTCTACTTGGTTGAGAAGATCATTTTAATTGATTATCATCATTCCAAAATACTTGTGAAGTAATGGAAGTAAGTAATATTAGATTAAATAATATTGTTTTTTCAAAATCTCTCACTCATCACTGAAAATATTTTTGAGAGTAGAAACAGTAGAAAACTTGTTAATATGACACCTTATTTCACTTACACCGAGGACATCTGTGTTATTATAAAGCATTTTTATTAGTATGGAATAAAGAGTTCCTTTTCTTTTTATATGCTCCCAGCTTTATTATGACTTTGGTCAACACTGTGCTTACCTGAAAAATATTGTTCTACCATGATTATTATTAGAAATCTTTCCACATTTCTCTGACAACGTCACTATCAGTATTGTTTTCTATGCTTCTGACACAAGTCAGTATAAAAGCATGGTAGTTAATGCATATAGTATAACCATCAGTCTCATTCTAAACTTAGATCACATAACCGTATTGACTGACTGAAAAACTCAAACTGTCCTGTTGGGCATATTGTTTCTGTGATGTTTGATTTTTTTTTTTTTCTCGGTCTGCAAAATAGAGTTGTAATTTATGATTTTGGAAACAATACACCCATTGGAATATAAGAATGACTTATATCACACACTGCTAGTTTTAGCTGGAAGTCTCTCAGCTAAACTGGAAATATAGTATACATAAATCAGTAATAACCTTTTAAAGTTCAATGCAGTCTCTTAATATAATCCATAACATTTAAGAATAACAGTATGACCTGCTTTTACTCTTGTACATTGGTTTAAAGGTACTTGCACAAGATAATGTAGTAAAAGGTAAAAAAATTATTAACAGTTGTTAAAAAGAACATTACAGATAATTTTGTCTCATTCCTGTTGTCATTCTGAACTTGTGAGTATGCTTCTTTTGAAGTAGAACCTTCAAAGTGTTATATTAGATGAAAACTGTATTAAGCCCCCATTTTTTCTTTTCATTTTAGGAAGCTGCTGTCTCTGCACTTGCTGCATTGTGTAATGAGTACTACGTCAGTGAACAGGGAGAAGCCAGTCCAGCTCTACAAGGTAAATGATTCATGTTGGCTGTACAAGTTAAGATTCACTGGTGGCATAATGGGCTTTAAAACAGCACAACACTGGATTAGGAAATTCTGAAGGCCCTGCCCAGTTATGTACCATTTTAAGGTACATTTAATTGGTTGCATATATTTATAGAAATAATGTATGCTATCTTTATGTTCTTTATGGAAAACAGCCTTGGAGAGATGAAAGACACTGTATGCACATAAGACAGTGATGTTTACAATATATTGCTTGCTGTTTTGAATAGCTAATCCTGGCTTAACTATGAGATAAAGGAATGACTTATTTATTGTTGAACATTTAGTCTGTTAACAATCCAACTAGGATGTTTATAAATGCCCAAACTATGATCTACTAATGCATATGTATACCTAGGCCAGTGGTTCTCAACCTTGCATACCGAGTGATATATGCATTTTCCTAAATATTATGCATACTGTACTACCCAGGGTGGGGCCAGAGTCAGACCCACAGCAACGTCCTGCTCTCCCTGCCTTTGCCCAAGCAGCATCTGATAAAAAAGAGAAGAGGCAGAGACTGGGGAGTGAGGGGAAGGGGCAGGGATTATGGGGAGTGGTAGGGTGGGGCAAAGCCTGTGGGGAGCTGGGAGTGTGGGGGTGAGAGGTGCAGGAAAGATGCAAGGGGAAGGAGTTGGGTAGGGCAGAGGGAAAGAGAGCCACCTGACCCTCTCCTCCCAGCCACTGCTTTCCCTGCTGTAGCAGTGGCTGGGGATGAATTATAAGACAACCCTATAATAATTTAGATTTTATACCTGGAAGATTGTAACTAATTTATAGAATCTTAATTACTGGGGAGTCATTAGGATTCATCTGCATTCAGGGTCGACTTAGATTCAAGTAAATACGCTATGTATGGGGGGAAAACTATATCATCCCCTCTATCCAGTGAACTGTATAAGTACCAGAATAATAATAATAATGCTATTCAAGCAGGCCTAAGGAGCAATGGAGGTATTAAAGCAATGGGATTTTGATGGTATTTCACTACTGTTACATTATAGCCTGGTAGGAAAAACCACTATAAAAACAAAGTCTTAATTAGTCTGCAGTGTTGCTATCTTCTTGCTTCTTTCATTTCTCATTTCTCTTTTCTTGCTACTTCCTCTCCTGTATTCTGTTCTTATCTGCTATATCCTTTTCCATTTGTTTAAATTTTTACTTATTTTCTGTCCTCCCAGTTTAACTTTTGATAATTTTCTAATCTTCTCTGTGATAACTGCAGGTCCTATTAAATTTCAGAGATTTCATGAGCTGCATTGTTTCACCAAGTCCTATACCCTTAGGGGACATGTATATTGGTGTTGTCTCAGGGAGAGCAAATTACTACTATGGAGAAGTTACCAGTAAATAGCTGCTTCTTCCCTTTCAGTAACTTTTTATATTTTATGTCATTTTACTGACATTTTCAATTTGAAATTAACATAATCCACAGCATGTCTGATGCAAACTGAATATCTGGGATGCTGTCATTAAGTGCCTGGTATGTACTTATGGTCTCAGGTATCTGCATTATGTCCTCCTGATTTGGAAAGTTTTAAAATAATAAATGTGTCTACAATGTAAGTCTGTTAACTCTTGGGTAGGGATGTAGTTTCTTCATGTGATGATTTAGTTAAAACATGCTGACTGCATGGGGATTTAAACAAATCACAGTGGAGTCATGAGTTGTGATTAAATGCAGTTTCTTATGGCAACCTAATAATTCTTCCTGTAGCAAATATTGCCTAATCATTTAACTCCTGGATGCCAGACAGCAGCTTGATTATTATAATCATCATAGATACTCTGATTCTTATCTCCCTTTCAAGGATTACAATAAAAGATTTTATATAAACTGCAGCTTTGGGGCAGAGGTATCCTAATTTTGCATAGCCACAGGTTTTTTTGCTCTATTTTGCAGCATTTGTTCTTCATTAAAAGAAGAATTTAGTACAGTAGCTTAACTGTCTGAAAAATCTGCAGACTGCTCATTAGCTGCATGATAAAGTGTACAGTAAGATAGGTCTTACTCTACCTCAACTATGCAGTTTGTCCAGTAAAAGATATCACCCAAAGAAATCCTTGTTTCATACAGTAAGAAATTCATATCTCTCTCTCTCTCTCACATGTTCTCTCATTCTCTCTCATGCAAGCAGACATACACGTCACACAGCTTATGTGGCAGTATGCTGTATGCTTTGTGTTGGACGCTTCATATAAGGTCAATATGCAGTAAAAATATATACACACACATGGATTTCCCCCCTCCTATTTTTTTTCCTTTGTTTTCCTTTAATCCATTTTTATTTTGGTCTACTTCCCCTCAGTTAGATACTTCTTTTTGTCCCAGCATGGTATTCTCCTCCCCTGCTTGGATCTAGTTATTGTTACTTTTCGTTTCGGTAGTTTCATCTTCTCATTCTACTGTTATTAGTTGTCACATGTCAGCATAGAGGTGCTGTGGTGTGAGGGCTGATGATTTCCATCTAGAATACAAGCTATCTCTGGGAAGGCCCATGTTTTTGTGATCTCTCTGGTGCTCTGTATCTGGTTAAATGGTAATTACTGTTGTTTTAGAAGTAGTTCCATGCTGAGTGTCATAAAACCTGAAGATATGTGAATCTTCACTGAGTTCTTGTTTGAATATAAGCCCTATTTAAACTTGTTGCTTTGGTTTAAAAATAATACATAAATTTTAATTATTTTTACTAATCTTAGCTTAACTGTGACTCTTTTGAAAGGCAGGGTTAAGATTGGTGTAAATTATGTCTTTGTTATTTAAAGCATATTCAGAGAATAAGTAAATTAAAAAAAAATGTTGGTAAATCAAATATTTTGTTCTCCATGGTATTCTAGTCTATTTTAGAGAATTTTTATCCAGCCTTTTTGTTCATTGCTTAGTCAGCTCTATAATGTAATGAATGATGCAGTAACTGGTTTTCACATTGCAACTTTCTAGATGAGCTGGTGAAGCAGTATATTTCAGAACTCCAGAACACAGAGGAAATGATCTGTTGTGGTTTTTCATTAGCCCTGGGGGCCCTTCCAAGATTTCTGTTGAAAGGCAAGCTCCAACAGGTGAGATACAGTGTGGTCCTTGCACTGAAAAGAGGGTACAAGTTTTAAATGCTTCAGGAAGTAGTTTGAATGAAATCTCTGTGTTTAAACAAATAAACAGTAATGTTGATTATAGTATAAAAGTATTGGCTTATAAAACAATAATCCCAAAGCAATGACTCTGGCTTGTTGCAGATTCAAATGCTTGAAACTGGGACCTTTCTGGGAAGTGTCAAGGCAGAAGCCAGAAAATGAACAAGAGTAGTAGATGTGGGGCGGTATCCCTTTCTCCTTAGAAAAAGAAGATTGGTGGGGCAGAGTGGAGAGAAGCATGCAAGGGACACTGTTCATACTGCACTTGTACTAGGGATAGTTTCATTATCTACTGAGTATAAATCAAGCAACCATCATAAACATTATATTGACTTTCAATTTTTTTTAATATTATTTGCTTAGATTTTAGATGGTTTGAAAAAAGTTACTTCCATCTCGCCGAAGAATGTGCACTTTGCAGAATCAAGGAGAGACGCCCTGAAAGCAATAGCAAAGTATGTTTTGTCAATTTTATTTTCATTCATCTGTTAAGGCCCTGACTGCTGCTGCCATGACATGGTCTGCCTGGTTCTGGCTGTTGCTGCTCCTGTTACAGCAGTGGTGTGGTATCTCTGGAGAAGGCTGCAGTGCTTCTGTGGGGAAGACTTCTTGGGTAGCTGTCACTTTGGTGCCCTCTCCAAGTTAGTACTTGGTGCTGGTGTCCTGCTGATCCACCTGTGGTTATGCTACTGGCATTGTCAGGCACATATATACATACATTCACAACGCCTTGGCCTGGAGCATTAGGAAGGTGATGCAAAGGCATGTTCTGTGGCCAGGCAGCAATAGGGAGCTGCTCCTTGAAGTGGAGAAAATGTGGTGGGGGGAATGGAGCACTGTGGGATGATGATGGAGCAAGAGACTCTTTTTCTGAATGTATATGAGAGAGGAGCTTGTTTGCCCAAAATAGTAGTGCATGAGCAAAAGGAAGTTTTTTTCTTTAACTCCATTTTCATTAGCATTTTTGTTTTTCTCTGTTATAGGGTTTGTCAGACAGTAGGTGTGAAGGGAGAAGGATCCCAGGATGAATTTGTCTGCAAAGATAATATTGTTCAGATTTATACTACATTACTTCATAGGATGACTGATTATACTACAGATAGCCGAGGAGATGTTGGAGCATGGTAAGGCGTCTCATGTTTGGAGAGACTGATAAATTAAAAAATTAAGTTTCTTTCTCTTGGTACATGTTACTATTGATGCAAGAAATATATAATTAGAAGCTTTTTAGATGCTGTATTTTCAAATGCTGCGGAAAATGGGATCTATTCAAGCCCTTTTGATTCAAATAGACTCAAAAAATGCACCAGAGAAAATGAAGGTAGTAATTATTTACCTTTCCTTCAGAAGAAATAAGTTGAATTGTAGCAGCATATGAAATGTACATTTAAAGCTAACTGAGGCTCAGGTCTTTTCTGACTTAAAGATCCCATACTTTTCTTTTCAGTGATGAGAACATGAAAATAAATATTAATCAGTTGTGAGGGCGATTATCCTTGGATGTCAGAAATAAATACAGCCTTGAAATCTTCTGAATTTCCAGTCCTAATCAAAGAGCTAATCAAAAGGGAACTTGAATAGTACTTTTAACTTTTAACTTTATATTTTTTGACCGGTAGAGGGAGTAGTTGTATAATCTTTCAGAGAATTCAAAACACCTCTTCAAAACAAAAGTTATGGTAATCTTTACTGACCTCAGGGTTTAATGACTTCATCTTATATATGTAAATACTAATCAAAATATAATATTATGTTTATAAGAGGTTTGTGTTGATGGTGTGCTTTAGTCTTCAGATTATAGTACGTACAGAAGAGAGAGTTGGTTCCATATAAAAGATATGTTAACCAAAAGAGAGCAGTCTGTTCTGTCCCCTCACTAAAGCAGGATGGACAATGTGATTGTTAGATAAGGAGCTTTGTTTTAAATTAAAACTTGTAGTGAGGTGCTAAGATATCTAAAATTTAGGATTTCAGATTGCTTTTTGGAGATCCCTGTAACTATTGAGTACAATACAGTGAATGGGAATTGCATGTTTTTCACCATTATATTACAAATTTCCAGAAGGAAAACATTGGAAAAAACATTAAAATGAAGTCCTCTATAGACATATATTCAGTGAGGAAATAATAATCTTGTTAGATCTCTGTTGTTATAGGTATTATATAGGCAGGTGTGCCTGACCAGTGGCAGATCCAGGTGGAGGTGCAGTAGTGCAGTTCCACCCTGTTTTGATTCCTGCTCCACCCAAACTTTAAAACCAACTGCCTAGGAGGGACAGCTGCAGTTCTATTCAGATAGTGCTGAAACAGTCATAGTTTCATAGTTAGTAGGGTTGGAAGTGACCTGAGCAGATCATCAAGTCCGACCCCCTGCCATGCAGGAAAGAGTACTGGGGTCAATTAACTTCATGGATCATTATTACCTCCCTATTTCCTGTTAATCACTCTCCATTCCATGGGTTTTAATGAACCTCTATTCTTTTTTTAGTGGTCTTTATATTTCACTATTCAGACTACCCTTTCTTCTGAAATTTTGCTGTCTGTTACTCATTCCCAATAATATCGCTCTTCTATTTTACAGCCCTGGAGACTCTTTTTAGTAGGGCTGTGCGAGGCTTCGGACAGAGCTTCAGATCCGGAGATGCTTCGGACGCTTCGGCATCTGAAGCAGCATGTCTAGGTTGAAGCGCTGGCTTCGTTAGGCTTCAGAGCTGCCTCGGAGATTTGGCTGTAGGAGATAATGGGGAAACAATAAAATAGCTATAACTTTGTTGTTTTGTGTCTGATTTGGATGAAAGTTTCAGGGTTGGTAGACTCTGCAAAGAGCATGATGCCTGCCAAGTTTGAAGAAGATCGTTGCAGTGGTTTTGAGGGAACTGCACCCCAAATTCTTGAAAGCAAATCTCATGTCATGTCTAGGCATTACAACATAAGGGGGTAAAAACTGCAGGGATGATAGCCTCTGCTGAGGCCACAAAGCCTTTCAAGAAGGTTGGTGCAGGGGTTTGGGGGGAACTGCACCCCAAATTCTTGAAAGCAGAACTCCTTTCGCATGTATGTGTTACACCACAGGGTAGTCAAAACTGCAGGGCTGGTAGTGCTTACTGAGGCCACAAAGCCTGCCAAGTTTCAAGAAGATTGGTGCAGGGGTTTGGGGGGAACTGCATCTCAAGCTGCAGACAAGCAAAACTTGTGACATGGGTGACACTGTGTGTTAAGGGTGACAGCTGTAGGGATGGTGGCCCCTGCTGCAGCCACAAAGACTGCCAGCTGTCGAGATCGGTACGTGGGGGTTCTGGGGCCCTGCACCCCTACCTGCTGACAGGCAAAACTCATGCCATGGGTGCTTGTGGGACTGACTGTCTCTGTCTTGGGGTGTGGGAGACACTATTGCAGGCCTGGCTGTTAAAGCTACTGTGTTACCAGTTACCAGTCAATCATGATTCATTCAGGGACCAGCTCAATACACAGGACCTAGCTAAGGTAGCCAGTTAATTACCATCAATTAGCACCTACAAAACCAGGCTAAGGAGAGGAAATAATCAATACAATCAACTGCCCCAAGACAGAGACCATCAGTCCCACAAGCACCCATGTCACGAGTTTTGCCTGTCAGCAGCTAGGGGTGCAGGGCCCCAGAACCCCCCTACACTGACGTCCTCCACAGCTGGCAGGCTTTGTGGCGGCAGCAGGGACCATTGTTGCTGCAGCTTTCACCCTGCTGCGCCTTAACACGCAGTGTCACCCAACTCACGAGTTTTGCTTGTCCGCAGCTTGAGGGGCAGTTCCCCCCAAACCCCTGCACCGATCTGCTTGAAATTTGGCAGGCTTTGTGGTCTCAGTAAGAGCTACCAGGCCTGCAGTTTTGACCCCCGCTCCCCATGTTGTAACACATAGAAGTGACAGGAGTTTTGCTTTCAGGAATTTGGGGTACAGTTCCCCCAAAACCCCTGCACCAATCTTCTTGAAACTTGAAGGGCTTTGTGGCCTCACAAGGAAACACCACCCCTGTAGTTTTCACCTCCTGTGGTGTAACGCACAGCTGTGACATGAGTTTGGCTTTCAAGAATTAGGGGTACAGTTCCCCCCCGCCCAGCCCCTGCACCGATCTTCTTGACACCTGGCAGGCTTCATGCTCTCAGCAGAGGCTACTACCCCTGCAAGTGTCACCCAAATCAGACAAAAACCAACAAAGTTATAGATATTTCATTGATTCCTCATGATACTCTATGGCTGGATGTCTGAGGCTGGATGCCAGATTGAAGCAGAAACTAGGTCCAGAGCTCCAGATCAGATCACTGCCATCCAAAGCAACTGGATCCAAAGCTGGATTGGGTCGCTGCCAGCTTGCACAGGCCTAGTTTTTAGCTTTAGCTCAAGAAGGTTGTTTCATTGGAAACTTCCATCTTTTATTTTCCCTGATCATTTTGTGGGATCCCTGTCTAGAGAAGTGAATCAGCTAGAGCACCATACTCTTTCTTTGTAGGCATGGAAAAGTTGGATTTAGCAAGGAACATTTTTTGGATAGTTACTGCAGGGTGTGCTCTTATCCATCAGGGAACTTTTCAATAGCAACATACATGCTTCTGGACATGAAATTAAGTAGTATTTGTATTTGAATTGGGATCTTAAAATGATTGTCTCTTCTTTGCAGCAAGTGCAGACAACAGAAGCACACTCGCTTATGAGATTAACCAATTACAATTGTATTGCGTCCTGTCTTTTTGACATAGGTTGTTAGAAGATTCTTAACATTTCTTGTGATAATTTCCAAGTTAAATGAAAATACGGACTCTGACTTAAAGCAAAAAACTTCTTGAGAATTATTGTGCTCTCATATCATCTACTTCCCAGTGAATAATTCTCCTTATTGCACCTTCAGCTGGGAGATGCTATTCTTGTTGTGGTTACTGTAATGCATTATTAACATTTAGTCCCCAGCCTGTTGATCATGGTTCTGTTCTCTTGCTTTAAAACAAAATCCCAAACATCATAAATGTTTTTAAATATAGTAACATTTCTCACCCCATTTTTAGGGTACAGCATTATTCATATTTTCTGTTTTCTATTATGATGGAATATGTTTGCTTTATATTATTTTACAAAAATCACTTACATTTTAGAAATAGGATGGAATGATTGCTATTTATTAGTAGTACAACAGTGTAAAAATATGGTGGTTTCCATATAGATGGGAAAAGAACCTACAGTCTTCAATCCATAGAGCCTTTAGGGCTATAAGAGAAAATAATTTCTAGAATTTACAGTTGCCTCACTTCAAGCAGTAATGCATGCTGCTGTATTTGTACAAACGTGTTTTCTATCAATCTGTAAAACTACATGAATATACATTTGGTATGAGCTAAATGTTTCATTATTGCTGCTAATGAGAGCTGTTTGTAACTGAGAGATTGTTGTTTACTGTTTTTATTCCTTAAATATATAGCAGTCAGACTATTTGATTTATACTAAATAGCGCAAAATACTACAGTGCAACCTTTTCATTTTTCATGTGTGCACCAGATATAAACCAGAAAATGCCTTTTATTTTATAATCCCTTTGAACTACTTTCATATTTGTTTCGGACTCTGAGTGGGTTGGCTGCCTTCCCAAGACTAGTGTTGATTTTGGTCTTTGGATTTCAGTAACAACAAGAATGATTATATTTTTGAAGGCCAAGACATTTGTGATGTAGATGACTTGTGGTGATCTTTAGCCTAACATTGCTACCCAGTTCTGACCAGTGGACCCATTATTCAGTGTTATGCAAACTTTAAAGGCCACAGTTTTAAAAGAAGAAAAAAAATCTTTTCTGCCATTTGAGCTTATTTTTATCTTTCTGTTTAAGTAATGAATAATAGGTTGCTTTATATACTGCTTGTAAGGTTTTTTTTACATATCTGAAATAGTATATATGTCTATGAAAGAGTCTTCCAAGTTATTTTGGATTGGACTTATTAAAATAATAAGGTTGATGCTGTATGAAGGAAGTTATATATTTATTTTTTCTTACTATTTTACTTTTTCAGTAAACCTACACAAATTGTTATACTTTGGGTTATACAGATTTGATAATGTTCTGTCAAATTGTGTGCAGCCTATATTGAGATGGTTAATGGAGCTGTTGGGAGTTCACTTATAAATGGCACTGCCTAAATCACTTTATGCATTAGGACACCATTTCTGTTAATCTTAATGTATCTGGTGCAGCCTAAAATTTGTAGGCATGTATGCCTTAAACTCTTTTCTGGGATCTGACAAGCTATCTCTACAGATCTGTTTTGAGTCGGATTTGAAATTCAGTGCAGTTTTTGTCCTGGATGTCTTTTTAAATGCCCTTTGAACATACTGAGACAGGCTAATCTGCAATCTTAACCAATGAGTAGTGAATCAGACAGATTAGATCATAATGAAGTATTATAAGTTTCTTCCTATCATGGACTGTTCATCCTGTCTCCATTGGATTAATTTCTGTGTTGGATACTTCTCGATTACCAGTAATTTTCAGTTATTCGGTCATGTAGGATTCCTTCTACACAGAACTTATTCATTCTAAATCTGTCTGCCCATATAACAGATACGGGCTGCATGCAACACTCAGTCAACTTTGTGCTAAGATGTAGCTAGGTATACAGTCTCAGGAGATTGGAAACTCCACAGCAACTTGAGCTAAATTAAAGAACAGGAAATTTTATTGAATTGAATATGAAATAAAAACAGAAGGACCTTCCTTGTGCTATTTAAAATACTGTTAGATTATAACTCTACTGTCCCATCATCTTAATTTTCTGTGTGGTGCAGAATTTTGTATTGAAAAAACCTGTCATAAAAGTTTTTTGGGGGAAACTGCAGGGGAGCTGGTGGCAGATGCAAGGACCTCTGGCATCTGCATGGCTTAGCTAAATTTGCAAGGTTTTCTTTGCAAGTTTTAAGAGCTGGACACTGCATTTTATTTCAAATGAAAGTTTAGAATCAGAAGTGTGTATTTTTAGAAAATAAAATACAGCTGTAGAATTTTGCTTCATAAATATGGAATATACAGAATGCTGATTAAAAAGTTCCATAACCTTGAGGAAAGAAGATGGTAAGCGTGATTTTAAAAAATCCCATAAAAGTCAAACATGGACCGAAATCATAAAAGTGCATATTATTTAGGAATGAGGAGATGAGATAAGGGTATAGACATGTTGAACATATCTTTTGCCTATCATTAGTTAACCAGCTGTAACTATCTAAATGCATGTTAGTTTGTCCCCTGCACTTTTGTCAAAAAGCCAAGAACCTGTTGGGATTTTACATAAATCAAATTTGTCTCTAGAAAGACTTTCACATATTAGGCAACTTAAATACAAAGGCAGATGCCTCAAGCTAAATATGTAATTACCACCATGAATGGGAACTACAGTAGCACAACCCATAACCGACAACATGATCTAGATATGGATAATAATGACAGTCATACAATTTGTGTAACATTATTTTATGGTAGAATGCTGTTAATCCCTACAGACCACCATGTAGTTTAAAACAACAATAATAAACCATAATATGCAAGTTTTGGGCAACTGTGCATGTGAAGCCCAGAGGACAGTGGCGATTGGCTGTGGGGGCTCTGCCTCCTTAGGCAGGGAGGGAACCGCTGCCAGCTCAGGCAGGGAGGCAGGAGCCCCGCTGCTCCATAGGTGGAGGCGGAGGTGGGTCAGGCGGTGGGGAGGAAGGAGCTGCTGCAGCCACCTCCTGAGGCAAAGGGAAGCCCGACTACTCTGTGGGAAGAGGTGGAGGTTAGGGAGCTGCCACCACTGCCCATGCCTCATCGGGCAGAGGGAAGCCCTGCTGCTCCATGGGAGGAGGCGGAGGTGGGGGGCAGGGAACCTCTGCCACCTCAGGTCGAAGGAAGCCCTGCTGCTCCATGGGAGGAGGCGGAGGTGGGCAGGAAGGATGGGACCTGCTGCTGCCACCATTGCCTCTCAGGTGGTGGGAAGCCCTGCTGCTCAGTGGGAGGAGGCGGAGGTGGGGCAGGCGGGGCAGGGAGAGAGCTGCTGGTGCTGCCTCAGGTGGAGGGAAGCCACGTTGCTTCGCAGGAGGAGGGAGAGATGGGCAGGGAGGAGGGAGCCACCATGTCAGAGGCTGGAGGAGGATGTGATGGCAGCAGAGGGACTGTTTACATGGCTGGCCCCGAAGGATGAGCAGGAGAGGAGGAGAGTCATGTAAATACTCCATCTTTCATGATGGGCAATTAGCTAGTGTCATAATAATCCTTGTCAAAGTTCAATTTTTTGTTGTTGCCCTTTTTATTACTTGCTCTGGGGCAAGGGCCCACATTTTCTACCTCTTCTGTTTGCTGCCAGAGCTGTCATTAAAACTTGCTGCTGCAGACAAAACATGGGCTTTCCCACCCTTGCTCTGATGGAGATGAGGAATAAATGATTCATACGGCCATTAAAATTTATTCTTCTTACTTGAATAAGAAAGAAGACATGTTGTAAAGCTGCGTTTTTTATTGTTTTAGTTGTGATATTTCTGTATTGGAGAGCTGGCACTTGCTTACCAATGAGTGACAATTTGCATGTGTTAGTTTCTCCTAGTGGCTAGTGCTTTTTGTGTTTAAAGAGACCACCCACAGTTTTTTAGTCCCCTGAGTATGAGCATGCATTATGGATAGGATGCATTAAATATTTTAAGAAAATATACTTGCCTATAATTGTTCTGTGAATGTATAAACTAAAATAGATCCACACATGACCATTCACGTTCCTGGCAAATGTGGTGATATATGTTTACGTATCTGAATTAGTAAAAGATCTTATGTATGCTGGTGTGATAACTGCATTCTTTCACAGAGGTGAAATGTAGCATGTGCTTATGATGTAGCGAGTAGCTACTTTCAGAACTTTCCCTGGAGTTCCTGCCCTTTATTGATGGGTCCATGGTCCAAGGTATGTACCTGTGAGCTCTTTTGAAAAAAAAAATCCATAACAAGTAAATAATTTTCCTTCGTATAGTCCTCCCTCTGGCAGTATCTACCTTTCAGTTATAGCAAAAGTACTTTTGAGGAGGCCTTCTGGTTGTCAAAACTTTTAGAAGACACTTTACAAACGCTAATTAGTAAATGTTGCTCCATGTGCCTTTAAGGGGGCATTATCAAATTTAATAATTTTAATTTGGTACCATAAATTGAGAGCATAGGTTGGTTAAACTCCTAGTGGAATACTTTTATAAAGAGTGATTTATGAATTATTTTCTGTTTCACTGACAGTTTACTAACATCTATGCAGTGATTGCATTAACTGTTTATGTGGAAAAAAATCAACATAAGGAAAATTATTTGATACTTTTTAGCTGCCTTAATTACAGGTGCAACATCTGGGGAGAAGAATGAGTACCTGCTTAAGACTTATCTTTGTGGTGCTCATGAATTCCTTCCTGATATTGATGGCAGATGATGACTTGGGGTTGCTCCTTTCCTCATCTCACGTTTAGGTCTTGTCCACATGGGAAAATTAATCAGAATAGCTATTGTGGAATAAGGGTATAGTTTCATAGTAGTTTGGGGTCAGAAGGGACCTGAACAGATCACCTAGTCTAACCCCCCGCTACTGGCTGGAGCACATGCTGGGATCACACGACCCCAGACAGGTGTTCATTCAACCTCTTTTTGAATTTACCCAAGGTAGGAGCGAGGACCACTTCCCTAGGAAGTTGGTTCCAGATCCTAGCCACCTAACAGTGAAATAGTGCCTCCTAATTTCTAACCTGAACCTATTTTCCAGCAGCTTCTGGCCATTGTTCCTTGTCACCCCAGATGTTGCTGGGGGAAATAGGGCCCTTCCTATTTGCTGCTGATCTTCCCTAATGAGTTTGTAGGCAGCCACCAAATCCCCCCCTCAGCCTCTGCTTGCTGAGGCTGAACAAGTTCAGGTCCCTCAGCCTCTCCTCAGAGGGCCTGCCTTGTTGCCCTCCAACCAAGCGGGTAGCCCTCCTCTGAACCCTCTCAAGGCAGGCCACATCCTTCTTAAAGTGCAGTGCCCAGAACTGGACACAGTACTCCAATTGTGGCCTGACCAATGTCGCGTAGAGGGGGAGTATCACCTCTCTGGACCAGCTTGAGATGCATCAAT
>NW_017728928.1:16451275-16452259 GCF_001723895.1 Crocodylus porosus
CACTGTACTGCCCTTTGAGAGGGGAGGGTGTGTGTGTGTGTGTGTGTGTGTGTGTGTGTGTGTGTGTGTGTGTTTCTGTTTCTTTAAAGGAATCGTGGGAAAGTTAACAACTTTGTCTATGTGAACTTAAAATTCCTTGTGACATTGTTTGCTGGGACGTGTCCAATTTGTCTACAGGTGGAAAACATGAATATCTAATAGTAAGATATTGTATGAAAAAGGAAAAGGAAAACTATTCCTTTATGGAAGACTGCCAAACTTAGATTGAATTTCTTCACTCTTTCCTAAGTAGTTTGACTTTCTTGTTATAAGTGTGGCCCACCCATTTTTAAACTTTATAGACAATCACTTTCTGTTGACTTCAGAATTTCTACAGAATTATGAGTATCTTTATTTTTACAATCTACAGGTGCAACTTGTTAATTTTAGCTGAAGTACTCATTCTTCACCTGGGTTGTTATTTTTGTAATTGCAGTGTTTGTTTATTTTTAAAGAACAGAGTACAACATATTTATCCTTAAATAATTAATGTGGTGTGAAAAAAGGAGAGCATCAATATAATAGTGACAATTGAACTGAATTCACTGCATCCAAAACGGAGTGGTACCAGTGTGTTATCTGAGAAATGAAGTAATCCCAGTCAATAGAAGCCCTAAAAAGGGTCAAGTGAAAAATAACCCACTTATAATTTTCCTTGGGTGGTATTCAGTGATTTTGGAAACTTTGGAGTAGATACGACCAGACATTCTTGAGTTATAAATGAACATGCATACATACTAGAGCTGTGCAAAGCTTCAGGTGCTGATTTGATTTGGAGGAGAGTCGGCTTGATTTGGCCGCTGAATCTCTGAATCCGAATTGAATCAGGGGACCAATTAAAAGGTCCGAATTGATTTGAAGCTCTCCAAATCAATTTGGAAAAGCTTTTGAGAGTTTCAGTGATTCAGGCAGTCTCCACCAGCTGCAGCAGGGAGCTGGATCCAG
>NW_017728928.1:16452544-16454550 GCF_001723895.1 Crocodylus porosus
AGTGGACAGGGGATGGGGTCTAAGAGATTCATCTGATTCAGCAGCAGCTGAATCTCTGAATCAGTTTTGGCCAAATAGATTTGGGACACTGATTCGAATCACTGTCCCCCAAATCAGCCAAATCTGAAGTGAATGCTAGCTGCTTCGCACAGGCTTAATGTATACATACAGACATGCACTTAATTATTTATATATATATATAGAGAGAGAGAGATTTTGAGTTCATATTAAATGGGAAGATGTTGCTATGAGGGTTGATGTGTAAATTTAAAGGCAGGAAGAATTTTACAACCTAAATATATTTAAGAAGCTACAGGCACCACTTGGCATTATTATAGCTAATAATTTGTATAAAATTCTGATGTTTATAATTTAGCCATTCTGTTACAAATTTCTGGTCATATGTAGTTGGCACATTTTGGAGAGTGGGTTTTTTTTCTTATTTTATTTGTGAAAATTAAACATAGGAATTTGCAAAAATATACTTCATGATCTGCCTGAACAGCTCACAGCAGCTATTCATAGATGTAACATAAGCATTAAAATGTCTGGCAATTTATTTAGGTACCTAATTTCAATACTGAATTTGTTTTTTGGTTTTTTTTGGGTTTTTTGAGTGTATGCCTGATCCAATTACATTTGTACATTTATTTAAGTTCTGTATTCCAACAGGGTACGAGAAGCTGCTATGACAAGTCTGATGGAGGTGACACTTTTACTGGTACGGAATGATCCAACGTTAATTAGTGCCAACACGTGAGTAGTTTGCCTATTTTATATGCCTTTCTTTATGGGTTATATATACTGTTTTATGTGACCTGGAAGGTTCTGAGTATGACTCTACATAAAAATGTTTCCTGCATACTACATATAATGTCTTACTGAGCATTACAAAGCCTTTTATAGAAATGTATTAAGCTTTGCAACACCTTGGTACAACAGGGAAATAGTAATGCTACATATATGAGCTGGTCTAAATTTGCTCCCTTTTTTGGGTTTGCTGTTATTGTTCACTTAAAAATCCTGTACCCATCTCCTACCAATAAACCTTAACCTTTGCTTTTCCTGATCAAGGGTCCTCCTAGAGTACTCCTCTGGAGAGCTACTTTGCTTCTATTCTAAAATTGTCTTTTTCTCAGAGAGAGTCTGACCCTTTTATCTTCCTTGGCTACTGAGTAGAACTCACCTACTCCAACATTTGGATGCATCAGGGAAACAGCTTTCCATATCTTTACAGTAGGGCTGTTGTGAAGCTTCGGTCGCTGATTCAATTCGGCCCAATTTGGCGGCTGAATCTGAATTGAATCAGCAGACCCTTTAATCGCTCTGAATTGAATTGGAGTCCTCTGAATTGATTCAGAGAGATATGGAAAGATTTGATGATTCAGACATACATAGACACAGCTTTAAATATTTTTTTCTGCATACCTCAAGGTTCCAGGCATAAATGCTGAGATAGGTGGGGAGGATGGAGCATCCCACGGGAGTACATGGGGGTGTCCCCAGTGTACTAGCCAGCAGACCCAGAAGCGGACCAGAAGTACTTCCAGTTCACTTTCAGGTTTACTGAGGAGTGTGTGGGGGACTCCCCTGCCCCCTGGCTTGGCAACTGGTGCCTCCTGGGTTGGGGGGGCGCCCAGGGTCCTCCCGTGGCTGATTGCTGAGCTGGGGACAGTGTGGGGGAGCCCCCCATTGCGCTCTGCGATGGACCCAGAAGTCCGGGTTTGCTGCTGAGCATGCAAGGTCCCCCCGTGCTCCTGTAGGATGCTCCATCCACCCCACCATCTCAATGTTCATGAGTTGTGCCTGGAACCTCAGGTATGTAGAAAAAATGTTTAAAGCTGTATCTATGGCTGAATCGGCATCGAATCTTCAGATTCTCCGAATCAGCATCGAATCAGGACAGTGATCTTAGTTTCATAGTTTGTAGGGTTGGAAGGGACCTGAGCAGATCATCTAGTCCGACCCCCTGCCATGGCAGGAAAGAATACTGGGGTCAAATGACC
>NW_017728928.1:16454965-16513134 GCF_001723895.1 Crocodylus porosus
GTTACAGGTGTTAGAACCTCACTTTATAATAAATTAGCAGAAGAGCACCATCTTCCCAATCCTTGACAGAATGCAGGACTGAATTTGTCTATTTCATTGTTTTGTCTTAGCATTTTTAATAAGGAAATAATCAAAACTATAAACAGAGTTTCTTCAGTGTTCCACATTTTGAATCCTGTTGAACAGTATTTTTATGAATAGAAGAATCTAGATTTCAAAACTGGTATAGGTTTATCTGCATCAGAACCTTTTTAAGAGAGAGAGAGAGAGAATGTATGTATTCCATTCTGTAAATCTGTATCAGTCAACTGAATGTGTGCACTGTTTCCTTGCTTATATTAAAAAAGTAGCTATGTGAATGAGACACCTTGAAGGAAATTTCTGGGTTCTGTGAGAAGTGATTTTTTCTGTTTGAGACTGATGCAAAGGTAAACTTTTGAATAAGACTTAAAAGATTAATTCTGATGGTTTAACAGTGATGACAAAGATCATGTTATGTTTGTTAAAATAGTGTGGGTACCCCAATTTAAAGTATAACACAAGTAGTATTTCTCATGTTTACTACTATTTTTATTTGTCAGGCCCAAAGAAATGCTAGGATTTGTACAACAGAAAAAAACTTGAGAAAAGCTGCCTTGAAAATCTTTAGAGTCAGGAATTTAGAGGTATGAGTGAGGCAGCTCAAATACAGCTGAGGTTAGAATATAAGCTATGTCTTATTTGTGTAGTCTCCTTGATGTGTGCACCACCAAGCTTTAGAATGGATATTTGAAGGAGTAAGAATTGGTTCCCTATGTATTTCATACCCTGCTTGAAAGCACAGTTTTGTTAGAATTACTGATGTATTCCATCTTAAGTGACTGAATTTCTTTGGTGATCTTTATGCTGTATGTCCAGTCCATAAGGCACAGGGTAAAGGTTGCTCCATAAATGTGAGGTATATGTTAGTATTGATTGCATTGTCTTGCTTGTTTGGACCTACAAGTATTTTATAGATTAATCTTTGGAAAATGGAATATATTCCTAAATACCATATTGAAGCCACGTATCATTTATATTGATCACTATGAAAGTTGAAGCAAGAACACTGTTCTATAGTGGAATATCTCAGTAGAATAACAGAAGAATTACATTTTTAACCATTACTGCAAAGAATTTTTGTTTCAGATGTGTAGAGTACCATATTTACTTGCATACCACACATCCCCAAATAAGACATGCACCTTGTTTTGGGAAAGCAGAATGAAGAATTTTTTCCCCCCCAGTCTTGCTTGCCCTGGCACCAGCTTACCTGGCTTACTCTAGCTGCATGGAACCAAATCCCCTCATCAGCATCGCTGCCCTTCCTCCTGCTGCTCAGTCAACAACAACTGCCAGTTTGGCAGCAGCTGTGAGAGTGTTAAACCTGGGGAGATAATTTTGACAATGGGAATCCATCCCAGCCCCATGTGACCAGAGGTTTTAGCTCTGGGTAAGTGAGCACATCCCTCTTCTACCATTCTAGTGTCCACCTGCTTCCATTGCAGTATGGAAGTTAAGTTCTCCTCAAGACACTCCCCACATTTTGAATTGATAATTTTTGAGGCAGTGGTGGTGCATGTGGTATATGAATACATACAGTATTTTTATTTTTGTGATGTGATGGATGTATTCATGTTTTTACATTTGTAGTTGTCAACAAATTATGTGCTGCTTGGCCCAACAATCAGCTGAAAAAATTGATAGATTTCGGGCTCATGCAGGATCTGTGTTCCTCAATCTTTTGCACTTCGACAGCCCTTCAGTTCCACATATACCTCATCGAGAAGAGTTAGAAAGAATATTTCCAAGGTAATCTAGCTCTTCTTCTAATTTATAAAAGTGGTTTTCTGGGCTAAACATATCAAAATGAAAATCGTTCTTGCTCTGTATCAAAATGTAAAAATGCGTAAGAAAGCTTGGATTTCCATCTAGTTAAAGAATTCAGAATTGAAAAATGAGTTTTACCAAGGGGATTTTCAGTTGAGAGTTTGATGTTAATGTAAATAAACAGAAAAATGTATTCAAGGTATTATAATTATAATACCTTATAATTACATTATAATTTTTTTGTCAGAAACCATCGTATAATAAATATTGCTAAACACTCGCTACAAATATAGGAGTTAGTCCACTGGCCAATTCCATAATGACATCTTGTTCATCATCTTTTATTCTGTCACCCAGTGCCTGCTGCCTCAGGGTAAGGAACCTGCAGTGAGCAGCTATTGGATTATCTGCTCCCAGAGAAAACTTTCTCTTACACTAAGTGGAGTATGTGGGATATACACCAACATTGGAGAAGTTGTATTTCTTCCAAACCTGTGTTGATTTTAATATTTAAAAAATTTAATATTTGATTTAGAATAATAAAAAGTATTACTGTTTTTATCTGTAGTGTGGAGTTGGTCTGTCTTGACCAAAGGGCATCTTTACACATGCTCTGGGATTGGGGTGGAGGCTTTTTAATTAGAATGGCGCTTGGGAGCTTCTCGATTAAAACACCAACAGTGTCTTGTGTATTCAGTGTCCTGCTCTTCAAAATGGTGGCAGGAGCACTTTAACTGAAGCTTGTTTGATGAGCTTGAAAGTGCCTCTGCCGCCATTTGGAAATGGCAGGGATGCTGAATACACATGACGCCAAGGCTGCTGGAGCACTCTAATTAGAATGCTCTAGCAGACTCAATTAATCTAGTCTAAATAGAACACATTAGAGCAGGTGTCAGGCATGTGTATAGGTGCCCAAACTGTTTTATTGTAGTTGCCTCTAAAATTGCACAGTATTATACTAGTTCAGTTTTAGAGCTATTCTAGAGTAGCCTTAAAAGTATGTCCTGATTATCCGCTTGGTTGCTTCTTTCTGTCAGGATATATATGTTATGGGGCAGAACCAATATGGTTTTTGAGATATTTGTTATATATCATGCTGTATTATGCTGTGTAGTTCTGAGACTATTTCTTCATTTGTTGATGCGTTGGCTTTGAATGGGGATATAATCTAGGACCCTCTGGAGAAATAATAATATTATTATTAATAATAAAAATAAAGAGCCCTTTTGCTTTGCTTTTTTCTGTTTACAGGTCAGAGACTATAACTTTAAATTGGAATGCCCCCTCACAAGCCTTCCCTCGAATCACCCAGCTTTTGGGTTTGCCAGCATATCAGTACTACGTGTTGCTGGGTCTCACAGTGTCTGTTGGTGGGTTAACAGAATCAACGGTAAGATATCAGGACTCCAGCTATCTGTTTGCTAGGAGTATTTATTTCCCCCATGAGTACACGCTGACTGAAAAAAAAATATTTTGTTTCAGTGAACATTGAAGATATTTTTGTTATTGAATTCCAATTGCAAGTTTAAAAGCCTATTATTTTATTTATAAAATAGTATTTTCTTGGATTCATGACCAAGCAGGAGACTGTGAGAACATCTAGGGTATGCCTACACTGATGGTCTACTCTGAAAACCCCAAGCTTGATTGACAGCAGTACAGTCTGACTTTAGCAGCTCATAGTCTGAGGATGAACCTGCCCTATCTGTAGTATGTTTGAAACTCAACCAGACCCTGCAGAAGGCAAGCACAGGAAATCCTCCAACAGCAATCCCACAACCTCCTTTTCCTGACTTCCTGTCTCTTCTGCCCATAATTGGAAAACAAGAGACAGGCAGTCAGCAGACTGGCTCTGTTTTTGAGCCAAGCATGTTCGAAAAGTGTAAGTAGTTTGGTTGTTTCCTGTTTTCTTGCTTATTACTGTCTGCTAGTATGTTTAAGAACAACCTTTTGGTCTATTTTCAGAATATGGCTTTGAAATGTTAACTCCTCATGATGACTGTTTTCTCTTCTGTGCTTAAAGTTAATTCCCATTAAATGCTTTTTAAGGAATATGGATTTAGGCACAGAGTAGTAGCCTAGTTCTTTTCAGTAAGATCAAGGCAGAGGCATAGAGGAGTTTTTAAAACTACAAGCAAGCTGAACAATCAGTTAGATAACGTCATAGTACAGGGGTTTTCAACCTTTTTTTTTTAACAAGCGTACCCCTTCTGTCTCAAAGTTGCAGCTCATGTACCCCTTTATATTTTTTCTTGTTTTTAATATTATCAATTATGTGATATAAGGCAGGCTACACTAATTAACATTAAATACATTATTAGTATATGCAGCATCTGGTTGGTAAGTCTGTTGAGGGAGGTTAAGGAGGGGGGTGCAGATTGAGGCCCCTGCAGTTGGGGAGGGAGTGTGGCTGGGGCAGTGGCAGGCACTGGGATGAAGCTGCGAGTGGCTCCTCCGGGGGGGAAGGAAGGGGTGCAGCTCTGGCCGCTGCATGACGAGGGCTGGGCCGAGCGCCTATAGGAGGGGCTGCAGCCACTCCAGAATTCGCTGTAGTCCCCCCCCAACCCTTCCTTCCAGCACAGCCTGGCCCAGTCCCCCTGCTGGGAACAGCCTGGCGCTGCCCCAATCCCCAGCAGCAGTCTGCTCTTGCCCTGAACACAGATCTCGGGGCACATGTCCCCCATGCCCTCCCAGAGTTACATGTAGCAGCGGGAGCCACTCTCCCCGCTGCACAAGGCTCAGTCCCACGTCCTGCCCTGCTGGGTAGCCCTTGCCCCTGCCCTATTTCCCACTCTCTCCCACGCTGCTGAGGCCTTGAGTTACTCCCCTGCCTACGCCCCTTTCCTCACAACAGACTTACCAGCCAGACCCGGCTGCTCTCCGTGCTGCCGGGCTGTGCTCCTTGGTTGCCTGCGAGCTGTGCTGTGGCTGCACACATGCATGCGGCATTTATCGGCTACATTATCGGACACGTTAGTCAAAAAAATGCTCATTGCCAATATAGTCAATATTCCTTATGTTGGTGCTGATCTGATCCAGGACGGATATATCAATGCACTTCTAATATTTTCTCATTTGTTCTGCATTACCCCCTACCACCTTTTTAAGTACTCCTAGGGGTACACATACCTGCAGTTGACAACCATTGCCGTAGTACATTCAGTTATGTAGCAGTTTAGTGCAGACCATTGACTTTGATTGAAGTGGTTATCTGAATGATTTTAGAGGGGGCATCTCTGCTGGTTCAGATGAGCAGCAATTTTTTTTTTAAATTTCTGCTTGTTCCCAATCTTTTACTGTAGTGGCAAGTACATGTGCTTGCACTCCATTTAGGGCATGAGAGAAGCAGGACTGACATGGGTCAGGAGGTATAGGTGTTCATTAGTGGATAGGTGAGACAAAGAAAAGGTTATGGGTTGGAGAATGCCCTCCAGGTAAAATGGGCTGTAAGCTAGAGATCTTGGGTTACAAAAGAAAGAGGGAAATGAGATATTTAGGGGAACATTTAAGTATGAGGTATTTTGTAAAAAAAACTGAGAAACAGGAGAGATTTTTGCCAGATTAGGTTTAATAGTAGACTTGGTCTTACGTGGATTTCTTCCTTATGTACATATAATGCACAGATCTATTTTATTAGATAAGTGTGTGAATGGTTAGTTAATACTAAACAGAAAAAATGTGCTGCACAACAATATGTAATGCACAATGAAGTATCAGAATTGAGTGCATCAGAACGGTACCTTGGATAGGTTAGGAACTGGGTGAATCCAGGAACTAGTTGGCTCAGAGGTCTGGAAGCCCTGGGGTCTCTGTGTGAATGACAGGGGTGCCCTGGAGCCATAGATCCTGGAAGCATATATCAAGGTCCAGATGCTGTGACAGTGAGCCTGGAAATCCAGGGAATACCATTCAAGTTCCAGCTTTGAAGACTTCCATGGTCTCTGCTCCAGAGGTGGGCCCTGAGCCCTAGTTTGACTCTGAGGCTTACAGGGTTTTCAGGCTTCTGGCTTCACAGCTGGGAGACTAGAAGCTCTGGCTTGACAGAGTTGTTCTGGAACTAGAAGTCCACACTTCCCATATCACAGTAGCATTCAAGGGAAGTTTCTGATGGCAAACTTGCCTGTGATTCAGTGACGGTTCATCAAACTCACGATGTTTTTGTGACATTTCTGACCAGCTGCAACTCCATCTTTCATAGGAATGTTGCCCTAAATGCAACTCCTGCTGGTAGAAATATGACAAAATGACAAAATTATGCTAAAAATGTGCCAACAGTTACACAGCTTATTATCAGAGCTGTTAACTATTCTTCCTGTGTTCGTTTTGTTAGGAGTCTGTGAAGTAATCTGTCTTCAAAATGCCGTAGGGCATAGGCAAAATTTGCATTTATAATTGCAAGGTTCTGACCCCAAAGCACTTTATTTGAAAGGGTGAGAATATACTTATCAGAATTTGTCTGTGTAAAAGTCAACAGCTAGGAACAGTTTGGATGTGCTCTTATTGCAAGATTTTATTTTTTAGATGATAGTTTTTTAATCGGTGATTAGAACTTAGGGATGCTGTAGCAGCTCCTTGCAAACAGTTAGGTTTCTCAGCCTTCACCACTAGAAGTAAAAAAATAAGCAAAGCAATGCTCTTTTCCCTATCTCCCTACCTTTATTTCCACATGTCTCTAATTAACCTTTGTGTAATGGAGATGAGATGGATTAATGTGCCAAGCCAGTAGTAAGGAATGAAGAGAAATGGAAAGAGGGTGAGGAAGCAAGGTTTCTCAGCAGATCTCTAGCTTTAAACTGGGGGAGTTGAGCCGCTACTCTAATTGGAGCATAAGCTAAAGAGAAAGGGGTAGTCCCTTTGAAGCCACCTGTTTGGCTCTTTTTGTTGCTTCTGTAGTTCCACACAGTGAAATAATTGGCAGGAGAGGCTTCTTGAAACCATCACAGCCTGCAATACCGCTAGATATTTTTTTTTAATAACTTAGACTCCCATGTACTCCCAAGACATTACCAAACACAAGCTCTTCCAGCAAGACAGAGTGGCAACCAAGCCTGCCTAGGAAAGTTCCCCACAGGAATTTCACTGCCTATTTCTGCTTTATGAGAGACAAGCCCTTTGCAGCTCCTTTCCAGGATCTGAGGGGCCATGGCTGCGCTCAATGGCAAATGAGAGCATTTGTGAGAAGTCTGGCTCTTGAGATCCTTCCTTTCCAGGACCTGTGGGGGTAGCTTTGAAACTCCATTCTCCTCTCTGAGAGCTCTCTTCAGCCATCCTTTGAAGACGCATTTTTCTCTCTCATTCAAGTCCCCTGAGCTTAAGTCATCTCCAGGAATGGGCTGGACCCAGGGAACCCAAAATTCTGAATTTCTTCCACCTCATTTGTTTCATGTTACTCTGCAGAGTGATGTCTAGAAAAAGAATCTCTTCTGGGTTTTTCTCTAGGTGCCAAAGTTTCATTCTCTCTCAGCAGTGTTTGCTGCCATGCTCTCAATTAGGAGCCAGATCCCATCGTTTAGCCATAGTTTGTTGAAGGTGCAGAAAATCTAGAGAAACCCCTTTAGGGCAGTGTAAGTTTGTATCTGGGGTGCTGCTGGGGGCTAAGTGAAGGTCACCATCGTTATGTACCAAGAGAAAGTCACTAGTTTTCAGCTGCCTCTGGTCATGGTGTATTCTTGAACAGCACCATGCCAATGGGAGGATGTCTGGGATGTTACAGCCCACTGGTGATGTGGACAATGACCAAATCCTATATGTGGCAACTCAGTCGGTCATGGTGTGGGTGGAGTGGGACCACATTGCAAGTGCAGGAGGAGTTTTTAGACAGCAGCCTTGTTTTCCCTGCCCTTATGTAATCTGGGGCTGATGCAGCTGTTTCTACACTGGGTCCTCTTGCTTCACTCCATGCTTACCTACTGCCCTATCAATACAGTCCTGCAGTCCAGAGAAAGCAGACACAACACCAGTGTTTCTCTTGAGGCTCCTGTTTTGAGCCCCATCTGTGGAGCACTTGAAAGCATTTCCCTTGGTGAATATGAATTGTGTTTAGGGTTGCTTCAGGCTAGAACCCTTTAGAGTTTACTACCATTTTAACCCACAAGGTTGGCATCACAAGGGTCTTGCTCCGAGGCAGGGCTGAGAGAGCTCCCATGATTCATCCGTAAGGTCTTTTGTAGTCTATGAACAAATCGGCAATAAGGTCTTTTATAGCTTATGAACAAATCGGCAAAGACCAGGAACTGCAGTTTTGGCATTGGCGCCCTGTTTGGGAGTCTATTTCCACCTGTGGCAGAGTAGACTTGTTGCACTCGCACACCTCTTCGAAATACAAAGGAGGTAGGAGGAGGCCCCCTACATTTTAACCTGTCAGTTTAGCGGTTTGGCCCTTGCTTAGGGAGCA
This sequence comes from Crocodylus porosus, assembly GCF_001723895.1. Classification (NCBI taxonomy): domain Eukaryota; kingdom Metazoa; phylum Chordata; order Crocodylia; family Crocodylidae; genus Crocodylus; species Crocodylus porosus. Next base: position 16,463,208 of record NW_017728928.1, read on the forward strand.
GGAGAAGCAGGTTATAACCCTCCTCCATGCCTCATCCAAAGTGCCCTAACCACAGATTGGCATTAACTAAAATACTCCCCAGCCTTCCTGTTGAAGCTGGGCTCCTGGGCAGCGGAGAAAGGGAGATGTGTGGGGCATAAGGAGAACAAGTGGGAAGGTGTTGGGCTCAATGAGATCGATGGTGCTCTAAAAGGGAGGGAGGGACTTCTGCATTCTAGCCTGGGCCTTTGCTCCCAGTGTGGCAGAAATGATATCCCGGTGCTGTTCCTCTACTATAGCCAATGAATAGTAAATGGAAGGTGCATTGGGCCAGCTGCCAGCACAGGGCTGGAGATTCTTGTGTAGTATAGGAACTTTTACTTAATCCTAGGGCTTGATAAGTCTTCAGCTCCAGTATTGAAACACCAGTCCCAGTAACAATCATAGACTGTATGGCCAAAATTCTCATTTACTAGTTACCAGTACTGAGGATCACAGGTTTCCACCAGTGGGAGAAAAATGGTCTTGCCAGGAGCAAATTCTCAGCTGACAGGAACATTTACCAAGCCTTGCCTTGGAAATTTCCATATGACAGAGCAGACACAGAGGAGAAGCATTTATTCTTCCTCAGAATAATGCACTGATACTTGTATGAGTGCATTTTATGTGGGAGGAGGAGGGGCCAGGTCCAAGTCCAAAAAGGCGCTAATCCATACCATTAATTAGAGAGGAGGGTAGAGATAATTAAAGATCCTGGAGAGAAAAAGCTACCTGATGCATGTAGATCTTCTTCAAGGAGCGCTACTCGGTTTTTGGGTCAGACAACAATCAAACTTAATTTCTTTCTAGACAGTCTCCTAGACTTATTTCGTAACATTTTCCATGCTTCAATTTTGAGTTAGAATTGTTTATCTGAGAGAGGTCCTTTATACTGTGGAATGTGACAGCATGTAGGTAGGGATAACAAAGCTTCAGTTAGACTTTCAGGAAATTATTTGTGAGCACAAGTTGAGGAGGGTCTTGAAAATAAATGGGCTTTGTGTTTCTTGTATTTTAATAACTGCTTGTTTGTATTTGGGTGAGAAGCAGGTGTTGTCTGTTTTGGCTGTGAGATTTTTACTACTTTTCTAAAGAGATATTTACTATTATGTAGAGTTAAATTAGGATTGCAAAGAGTTTCTATTCTCTGGCAGTAGCAGTAATGAGTGTGAACAAAATGCACTATCTACATGTAACCTCTGTCATGTGGAAAAGGCAGTTACAGGTTTGGGGTTGTTTGTTTTGTTTTTGATGTTTCTATTTTTTTATAAAGAGTTTGGCTTCAAAGGGTGGTGCTGAGTGCGTGTCTTGCTTAGAAATGTTTTGGTAACAGCTGAAAGAATTTTTGTCTGAGCATTTTAAGTAATCTGGAAAAACAGAAGATGTCATTTCCTTTGGGGTTTGGGCTTTGGCATTCTTCAGCATTCCTTTGGTTCAAAGGATATTTTCTTTGTATAAAAGAATCTTCTAACTGTATAGCTGGCTGATAATGCGTATCTCTTATAGCTACATAAAAGAAATCTCCCCAGTACACAGATTCTTGTGTATAAAATGGTGCTCTTTTTACAGTTTACTAGAGCTGCCATAGTTTCAAGCAAACTGCTTGACGTAGTTTCATGTTGTATTGGATTTCTTCAGCCTAAAAAAATATAAAGTGGGAAATAATAAGATTTTAGTGATAGAACCTTTTCTGAGATACTGTTTTGAAAGACTGCTAGTTTTCCCTGGACTATAAACCAGTTTCAGTGTTGGGTTGAAATACTGTCATGAAATATTTGGAGTAGTCGCTCCCAGATGTTTAGTTTATTGATGAAGGCATTGGCTGATGAGTCAGCTGGCAAAATGTACAAACATATCTCTACCCCAGTTTTATGTGTCTGATCTCTATGCATGGAATGTATAAGCTGTAGTTTTCACCTTTTTCTAAGTGTACTCCTATGATTCCAGGGATGGTAGTAACTTTCCATGATCCCTAGTAGAAACTACTGGCTTTTGAGGGGTTGTATGTTTATCTTATTAAATTACAAGAATGTATCTTATCAAACTGCAAGAACATATCATAACCTAGCTAACTGGAAAGTGAGGAAATGTGGTTCTAGAATATTTAATGAAGCTGCATGATCATCTAATCAGAATAGAAGCCTTTACATATACATGTAGTTGCATCGGCTTAATGAATTTTATAGGATGGGGCCCATGGTCCTATGTCCTGAATACAGAAGTTGTCCAACGGAATTCACTGGAGGGTAATTTTTGGCCCATTTTAAAAGCAAGTATTGTGAATCATCATGCTTTATGTAAAATGTTACTGACTTCAAAAGGGTTGTTTGTCTTCAAAGAACAGGAGTATTAAAAGAACTATTATGAGCAGAATAAGGAGACATGGTCTTACTTGTGCTAAAAACTAGACTTTAAATTATTTTTAGGTATAAGAAAAACACCTTATTGCCACTTAAGTATATTAAATATGTCAGGATTTGAAATGAACCAGAAGCAGTGCTGTTTATTGAACATAACATGCTCTTAATATATATTACATCTTTTTTTATGCACATGTGCAAGAATGCTCTTGTTTTGTTAATAGGTCTTTTATGTGTACAGTGAAATATACCGTGTGTATTAATAGTTGTGTGAAAACACTGAACAATTATGGCAACTATAAAAGCTTCACTTTTATTTTTAGTTGTTTTTAGTAGCAGTCCATACAGGTTCCTTTCATGGTATGTGGATTTTTATCTTGCTCATATGTGCATAAATGAGATTCTTCTTGGCCAACAGTGTTCATTACAGCTACTCCCCTTCTGTCCTTGTGATTTTTTCTTTCTCCCAATTGAGGGTGTAAAGGATGGAGTAGACGCAGCTGTCACTCTTTCCCCTCTTACTGTCCTTGACAGTGGGATGGAACTTCTGCAGTGCCTGATGTTTTCTCTGTGTATTGTACTCATATTCATTAGGGCTATGCAAAGCTTCAGTTGCTGATTCGACTTGGAGGAGATTCAGCCTGATTCAGCAGTCAAATCTCCGAATCTGAATCTAACCAGGAGACCTATTAATCTCTCTGAATTGAACTGGAAGCTGACAATTCGATTCGGAGAGATTTGACGGTTTGGACATAGATACAGCTTTGTGGGTTTGTTTTTCTACGTACCTCAAGGTACCAGGCGGCTTGTGAATGCTGAGATGGTGGGGCTGATGGAGCGTCCCATGAGAGTGTGGGGGGGTCCCTAGCATGCTTGGCGGCGGACCTGGAAGTGGACCAGAAGCCCTTCTGGTCCATTTCTGGGTCTGCTGCAGAGTGCACAGAGGACCCCCCCCGGCTTGGTGACTGGTGCCTCCTGGGTCGGGGGGGGCACCCAGGGTCCCCCCCGTGGCCAATCACTGAGGTGTGGGGGGGTCCCCTGCATACTCAGCAGCAGACCTAGAAGTGGACCGGAAGTACTTCCAGTCCACTTCTGGGTCTACTGCCAAGCGTGTGGGGGCCCCCCCTGCACTTCTGTGGGACACTGCTTCCACCCCAGTATTGCAGCATTCACGAGTTGCACCTGGTACCTCAAGATATGTGGAAAAGACATATAAAGCTGTGTCTATGGGCGAATTGCTGATTCTCTAAATCGGAATGAAATCTTCAGATTTGGATTAGGCCGAATTGAATCAGGACAGTGATCCAAATTAATTAATCAAATCATTGTCCCCTAAATCGGGCTGAATCTGAATTTAATACGGCCTGTTTCACATATCCCTAGTGTTAATTAGTATATTATCTTACTTTTTCATTGTTAGTTACTATAGCAGGGTTATAGCTGTGGAGAAGTAAGGCTGGCAGGGGCCTCTAGAGATCATCTAGTCCAACCCCCTGCCTAAGGCAGGATCATCCCTTTCTGAACCATCCCATACAACCATAATCTAAACTCTACATAAGATACCTTCAACACTGATGCGAAAAAGACTTAACACTCTCACCTGCCATAGGTGAAGCAGGGGAACCATGGCAGCCAATGTCCAGCTTCTATAAAATGTTGTCATTATACACTCAAGAGGTCCTGGGTAGAGAACCATGCCTCTGCTACAGAAAAAATCCCCACCATCCATACCATTTTGACCATGGGGTAAAATTCTTTCCTGATTCCAAATATGGTCTGACTAAGTGGAGGGTCAAGACTCTGACCTCCAGCTTTGCTCCTATCAGGAGAATCAGCACACCCCAGTTGAAGTCCCCAGCCTGAGCTGTAACTAACACCCAGTGCCTCTGGGGAGTCTTAAAAACACCCTGACATGTATATAGCAGAAAAAGTGGGGTGGGGTGGGCCAGGAGCAACCAGCAAGGCCAGAAGCATGGGAAATGTCCATGATAGAACATAGGCATAGCTATGCCTAGATCATCCCAGACCAGTGGCTGTCCAGCCTCTTCTTGAACACCTCCAGTGATGAAGAAGTATTCCATTGCCTCATAGTGAAGAAGTTTTTCCAGATATCCAATCTAAATTTACTTTGCTGCAACTTCAAGCCACTCATCTGCATCCTTCTCTCTGCAGCAAGAGAGAAAAGGTCCTTTCCCTTTTCCTTATGGCAGCCCTTCAGGTACTTGCAGACTGTTATCTTGTCCCCTCTTAAGCATCTTTTTAACAAGCTGAACATGCCTAGCTCCTTCAGACTCTCTTTGTATGACTTGTCTTCCAAGCCCTTGATCATCTTTGCTGGCCATGTCTGGACCCTCTCTAACTTCTCCATGTCCTTTTTAAAATGTGGAGCCCAGTACTGCACACAGTACTCCAGATGAGGCCTAACTAGTGCCAAGTAGGGAGGCACTATCACCTCCTATGTCTTGCACCTAATGCTTCTATTGATGAAGCCCAAAACTGCATTCATCTTTTGTGTGGCTGCATCACACTGCAGACTCATTGAGTGTGTGGTCTACCAAGACTCCCAAGCCCTTTTCCATAAAGTTGCTGGCCAGCCAGGTGATCTCCATTTTGTATTTATGTTTCTGATTATTCCTCCCAAGGAATAGCATCTTGCATTGGTCTGCACTGAACTTTATCCTGTTAGCTCTAGCCCAACTTTCCATCCTCCAACATGTTCACAATCCTTCCCAGTTTCATGTCATCCACAAACTTGCTTTGGAAGCTTCCTATGCCAGCAACAAAATAATAAACACATTGAATAGTACCTGGCTGAGGACAGACTCCACTTGAAACCTCCTGCGATTCTGACATGGATCCATTAATAATCATCCTTTGCTTGTGGCTATTGACCCAGTTATCTATCTGCCTTGTAGTAGTTTTATCCAGCCCACACTTCTCCAATTTATTTATGAGAAGGTCATGTGAGACCTTGTCAAAAGCCTTGCTGAAGTCCAGATACACTATAGCCCCGGCATTCCCTTCATCCACCCAAGTTTTTACTTTGTCAAAGAAGGAGATCAGGTTTGTTTGGTACAATTTGTTTTTCATAATTCATACTGGCTGCTTGCAATCAGCCCTTCTTCCTCCAAATGCGTGCTGGCTTTAGGATATGCTCCACTAAATGTCCATGTATTGAGCTAAGGCTAACTGGCCTGTAGTTAGTTCTGTGGGAAGGAGTCCATGGGCCCGTGGCACAGGTGCACACTATGCCCTACGTGGGTCTGATCAGGCCCTAGAGCTGCACGGGGAGCTGGCTTGCAGAGCTCTGCAGGCCAGATCCAGCCCCCTGCCCCTATGTTTACCAAAACTGTCTCATGGAAACTTTGTCCCCAGGAATTCCACTGCCTGTTGTCTTTCCCTGCTACTGGGGAATCAATCCTCTTTTAGGTTTGCCAAACAGTGACTGATGGCTAGGCCTGCTCAGGCCTTTGTTTTCAGATGGAAGGGCTTGGATTTAAACTCATTGGATGGTGCTGGCCAAACCAAATTCGTCCTTGTTCTGGTAGGGTATATATGCATTGAAAACGGAATCAGTGTGGTCATGATAAGGTAAATAAGTATTTTTCACTGCCATAAGTATATGCTGTGTTAAGAATGTTTGCTTAAGTTCTATAGATAATCATGCTGAACTTTATTATTAGAAACTTGAATCATTGTCTGCTCAAAGGCTCCAATCTAGATTAAGGTGCTCAGCAATGTATGAACAATAAGATGGTCGCTGTTTCTAGGAGTTTGCTGTCTAAATAATGACACAAATGTAGAATGCAATGGTGAAGAAGTTTGGGGTCAGAGGAGACTAAGAGTAATGGAAGTTGTGGAAGAGTAATAGAAGTTGCACGTATTTTAGTTCAGTGTACAATTTTACACTTAAGTTCTGGGTTTGTATAATGTAAACTCTTCCGGAGCCTTTGTCCCCTTTGTGACTTTTGCATTATTGCATTAGTTGGGAAGATGCTGTCTTCAGTATGCACATTCTTCTGCCATCCTCCTTTCGTCATTGCTTTTGTATGCATTACAGTTTAGTTCATTTATTCAAATGCTGGATGCTCTGTTTACTGCTGTCTTTTAATGACATTTCCGTGCAGTCCTTCTGTTAATTTTTTGAATCTGAGAAAAAAACATCTGTGGATTTGGCTGTCTTAAAAACAGGGCAGTAATCTGAGACAGCTAGAATTCCTAAATATGTTAGGAATGCAGCAGAAAAAAACTACATGGTTAGACACGTGCCTTACGAAATACTTCCATGAGACTTCACAGATTTCTTCATGTCAGCCCTCTTCTGTTTTGAATTCATGTGTGCTGACACCTAAATAAACACACATTTGCACTACTTGAATCACAAAAATACAAAGGCCAAATGCTTATTTTTTATTGTGCTTAAAGGGAACTGTTTGGAACTGTGGGTAGATTCTATCCTTTAAAAAGTTAATGGAATTATTTCTTTAACATGTAATAACAAAGTAGTTGGTCATGTGCTGAATTTTTCAATAAGCACATTTCCCTTTACAGCTTTTTAAATATCAGGCATCCAAATATAAGCATGCAATGCTTTGTTCACTACATGAAGAACCATCTTACATTACTTTTAACATCTGAAAGAACTGTGTTTACTGAGTTCAGTTCAAAATTTCTTTAAGTACAATTGAGTTTTGCAAATGTACAAGTGTAGATGTTATTGGGGCATATTGGTTTTGAAGCACAGCAAAGATCAATAGCTATCATTTGATATTTTTGATTTTGCATTTGAATTAATGAAGAGAGATACCTACTTGTACAAACTTGTTAATGCCTCACTGTGCTTTCTCTAGTCTGGTGTATACTAACATTAAACCAGCATACACTGCCTGGTCTTTTGGATTTACAGGTAAAATAACATTTTTAAAGGCACAATAGAAAAATATTTTTTATGTGGTTGCTGAAGCCTTTGAAAAATGCTCCTGTGCTTGATAAATGTGTAAAACACTCTGGCTCGTATCCTCCAGTATTCTTAATTTCAGTGTGGGCTACCTAGTACACAAGGACTTAGCATTCTGACTCAAAATCAGCAAAATACTGAAGCAAAGAAGAGTAGTAATATTTTTCCTAGGTTGTTTTATTATAAAAGAAACAAATTAATGAATATAGTCTTTAATCCAGTCTTTTTTTTTCCTTATAATTTATTTTACTCTAAAACTTGATCTAGGAAATGCAGTACATGGATAAAAAAAAGTAATGGCAAGTGAACCAGCTGTCTTCCCTTTAGACAGTGATAGTGAATCAGTATGCTCACTTACTGTTTCTTTTTAGAAGTATATCTGATGGTTCAGAAGATCAGCTAATGTAGTGAAGTTCCTGCATAGGTTGGGAATGTTTGTATTTAAAAAAAAATTCCAGTCACAGCCGGGTTTATTTTACAAACTGCTTCATTTCAGATGTTCTGTTGTTGTAGGTTCGGTACTCTGCACAGAGCCTGTTTGACTATATGAAGAAAATCCAAAATGATCTGGGTGCCATGAATAGCTTTTGTGAGACATTACTAAAAGTTTTTGAAGATAACCTGCTGAATGACAGGTAATCCTTCTCTTACATAACATACTAATAGAAGAATACATACTGAGGAGGTCAGTATACTTTCATAATGTGCCCAATAACAGTACGAAATTACCAGTATTTTGTATACATTTTATATACATTTATTTTGATACATTGTAGAATTTTGAAAATGGCCTCAACAACAAGTCCCAGAAAAGACAGAGTTCTGGGAGACAGTTTTGTGTAAAAAGGGAAGCATTTACTTTATTGTAGCGTTGAACTTAAAATGAACTGCAGTATTTTCATGTAGTGTGACATTTGGAAAATTAGATGCTTATGTGCACTTTCATTGTGTTTTTTGTTTAGGATGGGTTTCCTTAGGAATATGCAAAGTGTAACTGTCATAGAAAAATGCATGGTCTTGTTGAAAGACCAGATATGTTATATAGCAAGACTCATTCACCTAAGCTTCACTTATAAAATTTATGCAAGTTCTGGAGTTAAGATTGTGGGTATTTTGTTGTGATGTTTGGGGACTATTTTCTATTCATAACGTTTAGCAGGATTTTCAGTCTTCTTTTTGTTAACTTAGCTGTTGTAGCTGAGAATCTCCATAGCTGTTTTTGCTGCCGTGCCACCTGTTCAGCCTCATTTTGTGCTTAATCTAAGTGAAAAGCGTTTGCAACTTTTAATAAACTTAGTTAAGTACATTATTCAGATTTGTTTAAAATTATCCTACACTTTTTAATTGTATTTCCAGGTCCCCACAAGCTTAGACCCATCCTGGCTATTGACTAGTTTCTTTCCTTTGGCTACAACAGAATGTCTCTCTCTCCGCCAACTAGAATGATTTAGCCAACTTAGAGGAGTTACCCAGCAACCTTTCTCAGTGGGTGGGGTAGAATTCTAATTGAAATGGATGTATGTAGATAGCAGGTCTCTCTCCCCTCCCTCCCCCTCACTTGCTTTCAATAAAAATAAGCGTATACATGACATCTGCCAAGAAATGTATTTGTTGTGCAAATTTTTTTATTTAGGGTTTCTGTACCTCTGTTGAAGATGCTGGATCAAATGCTGGCCAATGGTTGCTTTGATATTTTCACCACTGAAGAAGAGTAAGTGTTAATTATTCTCTTTGGAAATTCCTGTCTTATACTGGATGACATGAGAGGGGAAAGCTTGTGCAGCAACTGATTTCAAGGTTAGCGTTACTGATGAGAACACTCTTTCTAATTCAGTAATTTAGTGGCACTGTTTTTAGGATCAAAATTTGATCGTCCATTCCTTGTCAGTTGTCTTTTCTTTTAAGATCTCTCCTGCTATTGAAAAAATACTTGCAAACACTGCATTATGATTGCTGGGAGCTTTTTTCTTGTACAAAGTGCTAGATGCTTTTTTAAAAATTTCAGTAAACGAATCAGGGTACATATAGTGGGAGTGCAGAGAGTCTGGGAGTGCTGCCATACACTGAGATGCACACTGCTCTGTATGGTAGGGAAAGTTATTATTTTGTTTGGATTTCCCTGAAGTTTATTGGGACAGCTCTCAAGGAAGGTTTTCTCTTTCTCAGTGCAGCAGTTGGCTCTTTCAGGGCTTTATGACCAGAAAATGACACAGGTTCATATTTTCACTTAGAAAAGGTAAGGCCGTGCTAGACTGTAGTATTGCTGAGAGTTTGTACATTTTCTAAATACATATTTAGGGAAATAAATAATATATTTTATCAGGCAATGTACATTTTGCACAATTTTCCTATTGTGACACCCCAAAATAACATTCCCCAGATGATCTGTCAGTCATAAAATCCTACAGCTTTTGTTTCAAGTGAGTACCCTCCAAGAAGTCTGTAACACTTTTTTTTTTTTTTTTTGAGAAAACAACAACAGAATAAGGTTCCACAGTTCCATGGCCAGTATTCTGGACAGAAGGATGTTAGAAGTGGACAAACATGAATTATGACCTTGTAATAACATATTTTCAGAGCAGTATATTTTCATTTCAGTAAAATTAAAATTTATTTATGCTGAAATCAGACATGAAGTATCTTAGCACAAGTGCAGATAGATGACAGAATTGTAAAGCACTTTAGGGCACGGTGTGCAGTTTTTTTACAAGATTTGAAATACATTTTTTAAATTGTGCCTATAATTTTAAAATTGAGCACAGGGGATACACTCTAATAGTTTGAAAGTGTTAAGAGTCTTTCAGTACTTGTAATCATATGCACAGGTATGCTCTTTTGAAGTAGTAACACTGTCTGTGGGTCATAGAACATTTAATTAATTAATTAAAATGATGAAATGAATTATTAAATATTACTTGGGCCAGAGAGTGTGTGTGTGTGACTAGTTTAGTAGTTAGCATTTTCACTGGAGATCTACAACTCCCCAGTATTAGCTCCACTGAAGATTCAAAGCTTGAGAGGCACTCCCGCTTCAGGAGATCCTGTAGCATAATGGTTAGGGTACTTTGTTGGAGGTCCATATGGGTCTGAGTCCCCTCAGGAAAAGGAGGAATTTGAACCCACATCTCTCACATGGTTAATTTAATAACTTAAAATAATCATTTGCACAGCCCTAGGTTATCATCCTTGAATTAGGGAACAGAAAGGAATGAAGCATTTAGGAAGTTTCCTTGAGAATGTGCTAATGAAGATTTCATTTACTGGGGAAGATGCTAGATGGGTGAATTTGGTTCTGTTTGTGTTGCCGCATGTCAGTAACTAACATATATAATACACCAAGGTGAACTTTATGCATCAGGGTAAACTTAAGCACTTTGTTGTTTTGGGAAAATCGTGAAAGGCAATTAAGTACTGACCGTCTCACCGGTGCCTGCCAGACTGCAGTTGGATGAAGTCCACTGCTTTTTGTGTGAGAGAATATGGGAGAGTGTAACTGCTGGACCAGACTTTTTTCAGCAGGACTACTTGTATGTTCCTTCATCCAAAGAAGTGTGCCAAAAAGGATGTGAAAGTACAATGCAGAATAGGTTAGACTGAAATGGAGACACGCTACCCTGTATCATGCAGCTTTTAATCTCAAAGCTGCACTGTATATATAAAGTGTGGCTAGAATGGAGGGAAAAGGAAGGAAATGTTTTTTTTTTCCTCACTTTTAATAGGTCAATGTATGCATCCAACTTAAATCAGAAAAACGATTTATACTGTTTATTCAGTATTTAATATGACCAATGTCCAAATGCTTCAGCTATGCAGTATATTTATGCTAATCTTGCCTTAGTGGGCAGGAGAAGGAAAATTAGCATGGTTTGTTTTCATTTTTCCTAGTCTGCTCATTTAAGCCTTAGCAAGATAACTTTTGATTTAGCATGTGTAATTGTGCTGCCACTGGCTGCTTGGCCTTCAGTAATCTATGGTTAAATTTAAAAAAAAACAACAAATGGATCTTTGCAGGTGCCTGTTTCGGGGAAGGGGTTGATTAAAAAATGATTTTTTACTATACCAGACCTTTTTTCTAGCAGTGTGTACAAAATGATATCCATAGCATGTACATAACCAGTAAATTATACTGGAATTGTTATTTACTGGTAAATTTAAATAAGATTAATGGCTATTGGATAAATGGTAGTAGGAAATAAATTCTTGATAGTAACTTGAATTGCCACTGGATGTCACTCTTGTTTCAAAGGAGCATAGCTCGAAGTGAATTTTCCTGCCTGTTCACAAGATGGACCCTAAAGCTGGGTTTGGAAAGAGCAGTCTCATGCTTCTTTGAGATCTCTCCAAAGGATTTTTAGTGCTCACAAAACTTGCTGTGCTAACAATGCCGGCTGGAAGAGAAATACATCACTAGCAATTTTTTCAGCGCTGCTCTGCCAGTGTGCTTCAACCCTGACTGTTTGTTACCTCAAGGATGGAGAAAGGTTTTTAGTCGCTATGACTTATTCAAGTCCTTTGTGACTCGGCTGAATCTGCCAGCATGGAGGCTGATTGAGAGGCACGCTTACCTTCTAGGAACTGGAATGAAACACCAGTTTTGACTGTAGTTCAAGGCTGTCCAACTTCTAAGCAGCTGGGGGACACAGCCAGCTGCATGAACAGGGCCATGCACCAATGTGGGACACAGGCCCTGGGCTGCATGCCATGCAGATGTCCCTCCATTTCCCCCCACCCCCGTCTCCCATCCCCCAACATTGCACCATGCATCTGTATGACCCCAGTGTCACCCTCAGCTTCCAGCAACCTGCCAAGTTGTACCAACACCCCTGTGTGGCAGGCACATGAAGCACAAGCTGGAGGAAGGAGGAGGGACCTGAAGACTCTGGTTGCTGTTGCAGGCTGATCAGTGTAGGGAGTGGCAGCCAGGCAGGAGTTCAGGGGCCACACTTTTGACCCCTTGTAGGCCCCGTGGGCTGCCAGTTGGACAGCTCTGACCTGGTTGACCAAATGGCTACTCGTAACAGCTTTATTCCATTGTTCTTGTGAGTTGCTGAGGTTAAAAGTTCTGCCTTCTCATGAGGCTTCCCTTTTCTCTGCAGTAGTTTTCCCAGAGATGTAATGGTCTGCTGCCTGTTGGCACACCATGAACTAAACTTGAATGTTAACTTAATTTCAGTTGAGAAACTGTTTTATCTGTATTCTCCTGGACTCTTCACAAGCCCTCTGTACCCCAGATAATAGTAGCTACCTGGCTATTATTGTTCAGAAAGGGTGGCAGAGACCAGAGCACAGTTGACCAATAGAGGCTGTTGTTTTAAAGCCCATTGTAACCTAAGTACTGTTTACTGGGGTTTCCAAGATGTCCACTGAAGACCGGTCCAGTAAATTGCCCATCACCACCTTGCAAGGCCATCCCATTGTAGCCAATGAGCAAGCCCTCACCAGACGGGTTTGCAGTCTCTCAACAGCTTGGTAAAATCTTCCATTCCTGGACCTCATGGGGTTAAAGTGTTCTAACCTGGAGTTCTAACATATGAATAGAAAGTCAAACATTTGAGGCAAAGTGTTTAATTTATCATTCTACTGACATACAGTACACTTGGCAACATAATATAATACAAATAGTATCTGTGTAGTCATCTATTAGGCATAATAGTTTGCTGAAGGTTTTATAAACTGCCTTAAAGATGGCACGTGTCATTACTGATCTTGAACAAGTGGCTTTTATATTTTCCATACTACTGTTGATTCCTTTAAGTAGTGGTAATTCCATTCCTAAGCTGAGCCTAAACTGAAAAGGGCACAGCATGGCTGTCCTCTGATTTCAAGACCACCTCAAGTAATGTCATGATTGATCTAATTGAAATTCAGTTCACCTTAAAAAAACACATTCTTTTGCAGGAACACGTGTGCCCAATTTACATAATATAAAGACTTTAGACTGATCCCTTTTCCCCAGATACTGATTCTGTTTCTGCTGGAGCTGTGCCTACACAGGAGAAGGAATTTTCTCAATTTCCTTTAAAGAGGCCAAGCTATTTGAGTCATTTGAGATCACACATAGGTTAGGTTTAGTTATTACAAATGTGAAATTGGCAGATGACAGAAAGGAAAGTGGGCCTGTTTTAAACGCAAAATACTGCACATAAGGTTACATGTGCTAAATTTTTTCCAGATGCTCTGTTCCAATTGGTCTCTTTGTTGCTGTGTTTTTCAGCAGTGTTCATATTGTCGAATCAATTTAAAATCTCACCTAATTTACCATATTGCTGTTGTCCTGTGCTGAAAGGCAGGCTTGCAGGTACTGTAATTAATCTTTTGTAGATTTCAGCCAGTTTGTGAAACAGCCTTGTAATTTTGAAAAAAATTACCAGCTCTGGGGCTAAAAACACCCAGCCTTAACATTAAACAGCATTCTGCATGCAGTTTCTGTCTAACACCTACCTAGAGAAAGATCTGTTTTTGGACATATGCAAGTCCACAGATTCATGCATGCGAACACATACTATCCCCACAAGTGTTCCACATACACATGCTTCCCACTACTCTCTCACTGTTCTCAGGGTTGGAGTAATGCTGAGGCAAGTGTAGGGGACTTGTCACTACATCTTCTGATATGGATATCATGGCCAGTTCAGTGTCAGTGATGGCACTACTTTAATGCCTCTTTCTTAAAATAGTCTAAAGCAGGGGTTAGCAACCTATGGTCCATGGGCTGAATCTGACCCATGAAGAAAGTGGATCTAGTCCATAGCAGCTCTGGGCATTGGCAGCATGCTGCAGTCCAGGCCCCAGAGGAGGTATCTAAGGTCCTACCATCTGCCTTGCTCCATCTATTCTTTCTGAAGCATCTCCTAATCATGCTGCCCCACCACCTTGTTCTGTTCTTACAGCCTTGTTGAATTTAACCCTTTTTATTGCCATTGGCCACTTGAATTGATGGCAAGGGCAAAGCATAGCACCTTTGGCACTCTAGCAGGCAGAGATTTGTGGCCTGCAGCAGGGTTCTGGGTTACATGTGGCAGCCTGTGGCAGCAAAAGATTGCTGACCCCTGATCTAATGCATATTGAAGCCTATTCAATGGAAATGTTTGTAAAGACAGATGCATGAATTCTTAATAAACTTCTTGCCATTCTGACAATCTCTGCATTGTTGCAAAATGGGTAATGTGAGTCAGGTTACATTGTACATCTTATTTGATGTTTGTTTGTTTCCACAGCTTAAAATCATAGTGGATTTTTGGTCTGTTTTTTTCACTTAAGCATTTACAACATGGCAAATAATTCTGCTTGCTTTTTGTATTAGATGCCTGAGAGTATTGATCAGAAGATTAAATGAAATGTTGTCCAGATATATGAATATAATCAAAGGGCCCACGAGATGAGAAAAAAGGAGAGAATATTAAACAGTTCTGGTTGTTTGTATGAGTGTCTGAAAAAACCGCTGTTGCAACCATTTCCCAGACTGTGCAAACTGACTAAGTATATTTCAAGAAGGCTTCAAACTGTTACTCTTAGGAGTAAAGCTTTGGAGAACTGCCATCTCTATTTTGTTCAGAATCAGTAAAAGAATGTAGGCAAACAAACTGTAAACTGTAAATTTATATGATGACTAGGGACTAGATGCTGCAGAAATGCTTGAAACACCTGCATTCTTATTTGGGTATAGAATATTTTTTTACTTCTGCTTTGTCAATTCTGATCCATCCAAGGTTGATAGTAACCACAACGTATAGCCTCTAATTAGTTGGAATAGCTGGAATGATTTGAGCTATATATTGTTCAACCCCCCTGAAGACAGATACCCACAGAGAGGTCGGTGACTAAACAAGCAGGAAGGCTGAAATATGTTCTTATCTTTATAGGAGGCCCTTTAAGAACAGGGGTAAACCACAATGGGGAAAACTTGCACTGTTCTTAATTGTGCTGTACCCCACTTGTGAGTATCTGTACCTCTCCTGACCACTAAATCCATTTAGAAGTAGGTTTAAATAATGTCAACCAAAAGTTCTGTTTTGCCTTTCACAAGTTAATAACTAAAATCCTTTTAAAATTTCCAGCCATCCATTTTCAATGAAGTTACTTATGCTTTGTAAAGAAGAGATCAAGAAATCCAAAGACATCCAAAAACTTCGTTCCAGCATTGCAGTGTGAGTCCATAAAAAACCCCTCTCTTTTGTTTAACTGCAGGAAGTGGAGAAAGGCTCAACTTCTGAACATATGAAATGAGAGCTATGGGGTGGAGACTGAGAAATTGTTCTCCTTGGTCTATTTGGCCTGAAATATATCTGAAAACCACACGTGTCTGTGTATCTGAAGATTCTGTGATCTTTATACATTCTTTTAAAGAAAAATCACGCAAGGAATCAGATAAGATTTGAGTATTTGTGCTTTCTGTCAAAGTGATTAAACTGCCTGTCTTAGAGTACATTATGTCATGAGATTTTTGCTTCTGGAGAGCTTGATTCAAATGCTGCCTAGGTAACAGATGGTATTAAGCAAATCAGAAAGCACTTTTGTAAAACTATTGAACCATTTAGATGTTTTGCTCTACAGAAGCACACAGGTGAAGCAGGAAGGAAAGTTGCAGATCAGCAGGGGTATGGGCGGGTGATGTCACAATAATGTTGTGAGTCTGGATTGAGCCTCCTTGACACAAGTTTCCATGATTTAGCAGCTGGCTAAATTCGCTCTGTGGGGGTAACTCTTTTGGAAGCAATAGTACTACTATAACAGGCATATACCTGATCCAAAGTGTTAGTGCCTTTAGTTTACTACTAGTTCACTTTTTCTATATCAGTATTTGAAAGTGTTCTAGAAAGCTTAAATTGAACATTCAGCCATTCATCTGCACTGCCCTTTGCTTCTAATTGCATCATACATTAGCTCACACTGCAGTTGTTTCCAGTGTGAGCTTGTTTTACTTGTGATTTTCACACATAACCTCTGCTACCTTAGTAAATTTAAAGCCATATTTGTATTTGACATAGCTATATGGCATCTCAAACAGTTGACTAACGCTTAATGATTTTACTATACTTTTCCTCAGTGTTTGCTTTCCCACAGTGCTTAGAAAATAAATCAGACTTCTTGAGGGTAGCAGAACCCTTTTCTTTAACATGTATGCATGTGCACACGGCATTTTTAATCTCATAAATAAAATTACCTTTGTGACTATATTATTAATGGAAACCACTCACGCTGTATACATTCTTGTTTTTCTAGGTTTTGTGGCATGATTCAGTTTCAAGGTGACATTAGAAAAAAAGTTTTCTTTCAGTTGTTTCTTCTTCTTTGCCATCCATTTCCTATAGTAAGTATTGGGGGTGTTGCTTAGGGATTTGGGGGCAGAGCTGAATTCTTTAAGCAAGGAAGAATGATGTTAAATATGATATCAGGTGAAAATGGGTTTTAAAGCACATGCACAAATCATTCATGGTTTTCTATATCATTTGCAGTTTTTCCTCTAGGTGTTAATCATCTGACACCTTTTGGTTCCTGCCTGCCTGCTTGCTTGCAAGTTGTATCCACAACACTTTCCTTTACAATTTCAATTGTGAATGCTGTGTGTTAGGGATTGCCTCTTCTGTTTGTACAGCAAGCAGTAATATGGAGTGCCAGTCACCTTTTGGCTTTTGAGTGCTACTATAATAGTAGTAATTTAAATCATTCACAATACTAACAGATTCCAGGTGAACCAGGAGAATGTAAGTCCTTAGAGAACTTTGTTCATCAAAGCTAAAATTGTTAGTCTGGTAGGAAGGTTCTGAAGATTTTACCAATTTGTCTTTAGGGTGTCACATAAAATGCTGGCTTCGGTGCTTAGAGTTAATTTTAATCCACCAGAAAAATCTTAGTGTTGGGCAATAGCTTTAGTAAGAATAGCTTTGTGTACACCGGAGTCTGAAGCACCTTATTAATAAGCAGTTTTCCTAGAACACAGTGTAGCAATTATGGTGGCATCCACGAAGGAAGGTAAAGGAAAGTTAACTTTGCTGGTTTCTCCAGCAGATACAGTAGGGCAATTTTTGCCAAATGGAGAAAGGTAGAAAGGAAAGGAATTCTAATTTCAGGTTTCCAAGAAAATCTAATAATACCCAAAGGAAGGCAAATAAATTATAGGTTATTTAAAAGAAAGTAGTTGTGCCCCTTTAAGTTGACCCATCTGTAAAAACAAGGTGTTCTTATGCCATAACAGATTTAAAAATATGAAATTTAAACAAACTCTCTTTGCAGTTTTTTAAACCATGCACTATCTTTATCACCCACAAAGTATTTTTAAACCAGTAAGTAAACATAACATGCAAATGTGGTTTCCAAATTATAAGTAGTAAACTATGCTGAGTACAGTGTGATTTTAACCTTTTGTTCAAAAGTAAGTATCAGAATAAAAAATTATCTTCATTGGCTAGACAACAGGACTTCTGTACATTACCAAAACACTTCAAGACCTTGTTGGTTTTCATGTTGCTTTCTTGTTGCTGTTTCAGCCACTGTGGATGCCACTGCCTTTGCTTTACCCAACACTGCTCCACTTTAGCTGTCCAGAAAAGTGCTTCTTAGTTTGTTATATTAGTACAGACTGTAATACTAAAGCTGTGGCATAGACTGTAGTTTTAGAACTGGTGAATGTGTGCGTATTACTTATATTGTATAGATTCCACAAAATCTCCATACACATTCCAAGGTGAATATACAGTTTTGTAGAACAAAAGGGCCATAGTTATTTTATTGGTTAGACTGCTGGGGCAGCTGTCAACCTGGGCTCTTGGAATTTGGAAGCATTCCAGCTTCAGATATCTAACACAGATCCTTTCTCAAAGACTACTGGATAAATGAAGGAGTTCTAAAGAGCAAGGAAGTGGGTTTTGTTTGTTTTTGTTTTTAAGTACTGCCAGAGTTTGAATTTAATTGAATTGAATGATTTCATAATCATTTTTTTCAGTACTTATTATGTAGAAGAAATTCATGCCTGGTACACTTTTAAATTCTATGTATTTTATTGTTACAAAGGTAACTTAATTTTTTTTCAAAATTTGTAGATGAGGTTTTTCATTTTAGAATTCTAGATCTGGACCATGCCTATGTACATAATAGCATCAGGTCTGCCATGTTGTGAAGAGGCTTCTATTTCTGGCATTTCCTCATTCCACAGAAAGGCTACCTTCATCTTATATTAGATTTGTGAATAATGAAATATATACACCACTTAGCCTCAGGATGGTGAAGTTGTTCCAAGATCAAGACTGATTTGTGATTCCCAGTTTGGAGGATGAATATTTCCTATTGCCAGGCACCCAGCCTACATGAATGTGGTGTAACCCTTACTGGTTCTACACCTTCCCAGGGCCTGCAGTGGACGTTTCTGTGCAGCATTATGGTAACCAGTCATTAGCAATCACTGGAAATCCATCCTAGGCATGATAGTCACCTATCATGGAGGGCTTCAAACATAACCTTGTTTGCAGGAAAAAATGCAAGATGCTAGAGAACTACTTATTCAGGGGAGGCATAAGGCCTGCCTGATGCCTTCCTAACTTTATGGTCTTGAGAAAGTATACAGGAGTCCTCTGGCTCTCCAGGTAACATTTAGAAGATGACTGGACAACATTTTGATAGCTCCATGTTGGACAAAAAGGTTTTGGCTGTGGATGTTCTTCTGTAGATATCCCAGTAGATTCTCCACCTTGCTCAAATATGCTGTCCCAGAACAATAGTTTGATGCTATCCAAGCCAGACCTGCAGTTTTTGCATAAGTAAAATTGGATTTTGGCAGGCTGAGCACACTGACAGAGATTGCTGTCTACAAGGTCAGAAGATTTGTATACCTTCCATCAGGAAAATGTATTAATTCTCCATCTGGGCAGCTTGGAATAATATTGATTCAGTTTTAGCCTTGACATCAAGTTTTTATATTATATCCTGCTCTTACATCAGATAGGAGTATTGATCAATTGCATTGAAGTCTAGCTGGTCACAGTATTGGTCCACCTATTGCATTTTGTTTTCTCATAGCCTACGGGCACTTTTACATGTACTCTACAGAGAGTGGGGGTTGGTCCTTTGCTTAGAGTGGCTCTGACAGCTGCTTTAATTAAAGCGCTGCAGCATCTCGTGTGTCAGCATCCCCACACTGAAATGGTGGCAGGGATGCTTGAACTAAAGCATGTTGGATGAGCTTTAGTTCAAGTGCCCTCACTGCCATTTTGAAGCGCAGTGACACCAATACACGAGATGCGGGAGGTTGCTGGAGTACAGTAATTACTGCGCTCCAGCAGATTTGATTAATCAAGTCTGCTCTGATGTGCTGTAAGTACAGCATGTTCCACAGTCATGTACAGGCACCCAACATTACTGAAGTTCCATTAAAGGACTTCTTTTCCCAGGGCACCTCAGTGCCCACCTTCCTCAGCTTGTGTAGACTTCTTTAGAACAGCTGGAGGAGTCCTTCTTGCAAATTCGCTACACTGCAACCAAGATGTTTTTTCTCATAGCCATTGCGTACTCACAGAGAGTAAGTAAGTTCTTATGGCTGGACTGATTTGAATAGGACGTAGTTTATATTAGAAATGTTACTACAGATACTTACAGTATAGATCAGCGTTATGAAGGAATTGTCTAAGTTATTATCTAAATATGATCTTAAATGTTTTAAGTATATATTTGAAGGATATGGGGTCTGATTTTCAGAGGTATTTAAACACAGATAAATACCTCCTAGAATTCTCAAAAGTGTCTAAGCAGGTTAGAAATCACTGATTTCAGCAGGAGGTAGACAGTAACCCTGTTTGTGTGCTTTTGAAAATACTGCTAGGCAGCTGTCCATAAGGTAAGGCACCATTTGAAAACATGATCAGAAGTAATCCATTAGGTCACAAGCTACCATCAATACTTTCTTTGATGAATCAGTTTTAAATAATCAAACATGATTGATAAATGTGTTTTTCTTCATTTATCCAGCTCATTTAAGATGTTTTTATTTAACATTTATTAACATCTTTATGTCTTTCAATTCCAATTTTATTACAATGCAGCTTGGCTCTTTTTATAGATGGATAGTTATTTTTTATCACACCATAATTACTTTGCATGTGTGGCTGGTCTAAATTTATTGTGTGATTCACCAGTTAATTGTGTGATAAGTACTTTGCACAGGTGGTGACCTAAATTTATTGTATAATTAACCAGTTAGTTGGATAACATGTGTAATGTGTAGCATGGGCCAAAGTAATGTGCAAGTCACCAAGCAGCCATCTCTACAAGATGCATTTAATACTTCTGTTGCCCCTCACAGCACTGCTGTGTTTTAGGGAAGTGTTGTTGTTATGTTTACTTTACAGCTGCATAAATTGAGGTAGAGAAATAAAGTTCCCTGTACCTGCAAGAAAAGAAAATATGGTTTTGGGCTGCATCAAGAGGAGCATCAGGTGCAAGGATAGGAGGTGACGATGCCTATTTACTTGGCACTGGTTAGGCCTCATTTAGAGTACTGTGTGCCAGTGGTAATGTGTGCAGGGGGGTGCCCGTTCACCCCCTGAGAGTGCTGGTGTGCTCCCTGCTTAGGGGATGGGCAGAGGGGGGAGGCAGTAGCACCAGTTCCCCGCCTGCAAGCGCTAGCCAGGGAGTGGGGTCACCAGAAGCACCGCTGGCACTTCCGGGAGCGCCACTGGCACTTCTGGATGCTATGCTCTTGCTTCTGGGTTGGTGTGATTGGCTGTGGGGAGTCCCCTTCTTCCCCCCAGCCAGAGAGATTGGCTGCGAGGGGACCCAGCCCCCCAGTTGCTGACTGGCCACTGGGGGGGCATATGCCCCCCGACTCAGGAGGTACCAGTCACCCATGTTATGTGCAGTTTTGGGCTCCACATTTTAAAAAGGATATAGAGAAGTGAGAAATAAGCAGAACATGTGACTAAGAGGGACATTATAGCAGTCTTTCAATATCTGAAGTACTGCCATAAAGGTGGACAACACTTTTCTGTTGTTGCGGAGAGCAGGATGAAGACTAATGGCTTGAAGCTGCAGCAGATTAGGTTCAGATTGGATATGATGAAAAATTTCTTCACTGGTAGAACAGTGGAGGTTTTCAAGAAGGAGCTGGGTTGGATAAACATTGGTCAGGAATGATCTAGTAGTTTGGTCTGGAGCAGTTTGTAAAAAGCCACATTTGGAAGCTCAAGAACCTTCCCCAACCTGATTGCTGGAAGATGAGAAGAAATCTGCAGCCTAGAGCAGGTGGGTGTTGGAGAGGGCCATGCTCAGTGGGAGACAAAAGCAGAGCTCCACAGCCAGGTGGGATAAGTCTATGGAGGGGATATTGAAAGGGGAGTTCTGGATGTCCAGTTAGAGGGTGTAATGTGGCTTGCAGTGCCCAGCTTGCAGAGCAGAATGTAGGGTGTTTGTTTTCCCCATGCTTCTGGGCTTTGCTGATTGCCACATGTAACAAAGAAGGAATTTTTTTCCCATTTGGTTGCAGCAGGTGTCAGGGTTTTTTTGCCTTCACAAGTTTTGTGTGTTGGCTGCAGCTAATGTTGGGGATTCTTTACTGGAGTGTGCTAGTGCTCCTATTGAATCTAAAACCCTGTAGTCCTGGGGGTCTTGCCCTTCCATTCAAAGTCAGACCGATCACCACATTTGTGGTTTGCAAAGGAATTTTATCTCATGGTCAGACTGATACAGACTGGGGGGTTTTCCTTCCTCTGTAGTGGAGGAAGCGGGCGGGGAAACGAAACACGGCTCTCTTCCTTGGATATCTCAAGTGCATTTTAAACCATTGTAGTGGTGGGATACTGACAGTGCTTGTCCCCCTGCTTTACCCACGGCAGGTTAGAGTGCTTTTAATACCTTTGGGCAACATGCTTTGTAGCTGTGTAGTAGGACTGACAGTTTATAGATTTCATGGACTTTAGGGGGTGGAAAGGACTAATGAGATCGAGTCCGGTCCCTGTGCCATAGGCAGGAAGTCAGCTGGGATCAAGTGACTTGACTAAAAGTTTAGTTTTAGGAATTGGTTAAAAAAGGACTTGTATGGGATGGTTTGGATAAGGATGATCCTGCCTTGAGCAGAGAGTTGGACATGACCTCCAGAGGTGCATTCCAGCCTTCCTTTTCTATGATTCTAGGTCCCACAGCCAATCACTGGCAGTCAGGAATAATGTCTAAGGGTAATGATTCCAAGTTCTGTGTTCTGAATATTATACAGTGTATTCTAGAGTAGTTGCCAATCACATAAATACTATGATTAATATTGTAAATACTGTTATCGCTTAGTTCTTATATAGCACTTTGAATAATTTTACTTTTTTGGTGCAACTAAAATTCTGTCCTTCCCTCTAGATAAGGAAAACAACAGCCAGTCAATTATATGAAATGCTGATAACATTCAGTGATATTGTTGATCCTAATATCATGGATGAGGTCATGACGATACTTAGTGACACCAACTGGTAAGTGAATTTGTCAGAGACATAGGGCTTTTTGAAATATTCTTGTATCAGCAAAATAAAATCTTCCTAGACATTTGTCCATGAAAAAAGGTGGAGAGGTAAGCTTAGTTAGATCTGCGTATCAGTTCAGACAAAGTTTTATGCCAAAAGGGTGCTGCTGAGAGGACCTTTCTGATCTGGAGATTTGTATATTATAAAACAGCTGTTCAGCTGGCAACCTGCAAAGGGTTAACTTGTAGCCCCTGGGCTCCCACCTGGCTGCTGCTCTCTCCATCACTTAGGCTACAGTAGCCAAGGTCTTCAGACTCCTTCTCCCTTCTCCAGCTTCTGCATCCATGGGGTCAGGGTGTGGCAGCGCAGCACAGAGTGTGGAGTCAGAGGAATCCATGTCTAGAGAGGCAGGGGTAGGGGCTGGGGGTCCACACAGTGCAGTGCAGTGGAGGTGGAGGAGGTGCCCATGTGGCATACAGCTCTGGGGGTCTGCAGCCTGCACTAGTATGACCCATGTAGTGTACAGCTTTCACCAGTGTAGCCTGCGTGACATAAGGCCCTAGGTGCTTAGAAGCTGGACAGCCCTGTTATAAAATATATGGGCCCCATAAAGGTGGTATTTTTTTTACTTTGTCCAGTGGTGTTTATAAAAATACTTATAATTTCTAACAAAGTAAAAGGAGAGGAAATCCTGGAAATTCTCCACAAGACACAAAGAGACCGGACTGTGCAAAACAGACAAACTTCAATTGCAGAGACAGCTTCTTGGCATGAGCAAGCACTCTGGGAAAAGAGGTGGTGTTTGGGAATTGGAAGGTGTCAGAATGAGCAGAACTACTCATATATTCCTATGAACTATAATAGTTCAGATAGTATGAAACCTTTCTCCTTCATGCAAATACTTTGAAATAGAACAGTTTAACATTTCCCCAGTGGAACATTCATGGTGTTTCAATTTAATAACTATCTTTACGATATAAAGCAAGTCCTCCTTTTTACCTCTGTTTTCTTTGGCATTAAACCTTGTATGGAAAAAAATTCTGTATGCTTCCTAAATGCAGTAATGAATTAATACAATTGACTGTACCTCAGTTTTGTATGCCAGAGCTTCAAGTTCTTCTGGTTTACTTTTGTTAAAGGAGAGATGTGTTAGAAGGGTACTCAGGCACTTAGTATCATACGGTCTAGGTGTGGTGAGTAGGGGAATATAGAAGACAAAAATTGACTTGTCTGTCAGAAATGAAGTAGTCTCAGTTCCAGGTTTTTTCTCACCTGAAGTTCACCCAGTAAGAAAACTGGAGTATTTGTTTTTCTTGGAGTCTTCTTGCATAAAATCACTGACTAGAAGCTCAGGACTGTAGGGAAAGGGGAGTAGTATATGTACTGCTGACCATTTTATACATGTCTTTAATTTTTTTTCACAGCATAAATAATTAGCCTAGGATAGTGATTGTTATTAGAGAGAAAACTATGGCTAAGTACTTTTAGATTCACACAGCTATCTTCAAAGATTGCTTGTTTAAAGCAGTGAAAGTTTGGTTGTTTCACTGCCATTTATGATGATCCTTTTCCTTCTTAGTGGGCATGTCTACATGTGCATTTACACCAGCTTAAATTTACTGTGCAGTAAGCGGCATGGGCAACTGGTGTCTCCTGAGTCAGGAGGGGCACATGTCCCCCCCAACACCTCCCCCCCCCCAAGCAGCCAGTCAGCAACTGGGGATGGGGTGGGGGAGAGGGGTTCCCACAGCTGATCTTGCCAGACTGGGGGAGGCTTCTCCTGACGCCCCTGTGCATCCCCTATGCATTGCCACTGGTAAGTGGGAATAGACCAGTGTCTGCACATGCAGCCATTAAAGCACATTAGTGCTGTGTATGGACTGACTTAGGACTAAAATTAGTTCCAAGTCAGTCCACACACATACAGTGTTACTGTGCAGTAAGGCATCTATCCATGTGTTATTGCACAGTAACTTATTGGGCATAAATTTGATACCTGCATGATGCAGGTACCAAATTTACACTCAAGTCGACATAAGTCACCACATCTGCTGTGCAGTATGGGGGTGCACACGTAGACGCATGCCTGTACTGTGCAGTAATTTCAGTTACTGCACAGTAAATGAGCGTATGTGGACTTGCCCAGTATTTTCTTATTTTGGTGGTGCAGCCATTTGGTCTAATCATTACAATAAAATTAATTTGTATTTATAATTTAAATGTTTTCCCCCCATTTTCAACACGTTTAGACTTTAAAGAGGTAGACTTGAAGTTCTCTGAAATTATGTAGAAAAACAAGTGAAGAATGATTTGAGTTTCTTGCTGTATATAAGCTTATGTGGATTTTGGGTTTGGACAGCTTGTATTTGGCAGGATAAAATGAAGTGCTGCACCTGAAATACAGGGATTTTTTACCTCTGCCCTGCCATGCAATTCCTGGCTGATAGCAGGTTGAATGGAAATAAATCTTCAGTGCTTGTTTAAAAGTTATCAACTTAATGGTTGGTTCTTACTTTTCCTACTCTTCAAGTGCAAAATTAAAATATCCATGTGATCTTTTTTCAAATTTGCAGGATTTTTCTTTTCATTTGTATCTTTTATACTTCATATATGACCACAAGTTCTTTAGTCAGGGAGTTCTGTTTTTTTACAATTAAAATGTTGCACAGTATTTTGAAATTTGCTATTTTTTATATACAAGTACAGAATTAATACTAAACAGAAGTCTAAATTTTGTTTTGCTAGGGATCATCAAGAGTTTATTAAAATTCCTAATTTTGTGCATAGGTGGTGCAGAAATCACTTCTACTTCTAAATAAATCAGGAAGCTGAATCAACCTCAGATATTTGGTAAAGAAGACAATAACCACGATATGCATATTTGAAATAGTCTCCCTGTGAAATTAAGTGGGTTTGGAGTACAGTTGTATAATATGCACTGCAACAAAATGCACCTTTTGTTTAGAATCAAAAAAAGTTTGAATTATGGGTCTTGACAAAATTGTCAAGAATCTTTTAAATGCTAGAACTATCCAGCAGTTAGCTTGTGAGTGCCATTTTCTCTCTCTAGTTCTGGGATCAAAGTGATGTCCTTTCCCTTTAAAATCAGGACCAGAGAACAGTTATTAACTAACAGAACAATGTATACCTTCTTAAAAAGTTAATATTTATTGACATAATGAATGGTGGTGTTGATACCATGGCTTGCTTGTTAATTAAAATGCAAAATACCTGCTGTATCAGAGTGATTGTTTGGTTTTAACGCAACATTTTCCAACATGGATTGCAGCATCACTACAGGAAATCATTTGGGCATACTGTAAACTAAACTGAAATTCAGTATAAACTTTGTATCCTGCTCGCTTTTTCTAAGGCAAAATGCAACTTTATACCAAGGGAAAATACTACAAAGAATGGAATTTTAATCCACTGCTGAAATAAATGCTTGCGTGACAGGAGTGTTACATTTCACAGGCAAAAGATCTAAAGCAATTGGAAAGAAAAATGTTTTAGCAAAAAAAAAAAGAAAGAAAAATACTTGTCACTATCAAATGACTTAATTCTAAAATGTCACTACGGGGACATAGCATATTTAGGATGCCTCTGTTTTAATGTACAGCAGTGAAAATATCTGACAACTTATTAAAATATTGACTAGGTTTGATTTTAACTTTATACATGACAGAACACTCTAATAGGAATGCAACTGAATAGCAAATACTATTTATGAGATTTCTTAAGCTGTTTGTTTCATTATGGCCAGCGCTTCCCTGCTACCAAATTTCCAGACCCCTGGGGAGTCCCACCGGTCAGATGATAACAGCTCCACAGGCTGGATCTGGCCTGCAGCCTCAGTGTTTAGCACCCCTGGCTTATACATTTAGTCAGCTAAATCTATTAAAGATGGTTTTCTTTATGAAATGACTGAAAAGGTAATATTTCTCTTTTCCTTTCCAGGGATGCTGAATTACTGCTAGTGAGAGAGAAACGTAACTACCTTTGTGACCTCATGAAGGTGCCCAAACCGCAACCAGTAACCAAGGTAAAGTCTGGAACGTGTATTGTCAAACTTTCCTTGAAAACAAAATGAAAGTATTAATTGCTTTACCATGAATTCTGTGTTTTCAGACTATTTCATAGGCAACTGTGTGTGCTGTCCTTGTTAATAAAATATAGAAATCAGGACCTAAAGGAATGTGCTGCACATCTAAGTCTTAAATCAGAATGCCAAAAATGGTTCTTATAAAGCCCTCCAGTCCCATTCCTTGAAATCATCCCAGACTTCTGGTATAAACTCAACTTATTGAGACAATGGAAGAATGAAATAATGTAATACAGATACCTCAGTATGAGTGTGTCTATACTGCTAGGGAAAAGACGGTAAGAATTCCCCCTCCAAATTGAACAGCAAAACTAAAATTCTGTGACACCAATGACATCTCAATATATCAACTTTTCATTTAGAACAAAAAGTTATTGAAACATTCAGGACAATTGTATTCCTAAAGCTAATACTTAAAATGAAGTTCTCTGAGGGTAGATAAATAGCCCCTAAGGTATGGGTCAACAGCCTGCGGGCAAAATCTGTGATTGTACTCAGTCTTGGAAGTCAGGGTGCCTGTGGAAATTTGGCAGCAGGGGGATCAGTGGGAGGTAAGCAGCTACAAAGTGGGGTGGAAGCCGTGGCAGCAGTTGGATTAGAAGTGGTGGCCTGCCTTTAGAGCAATCTCTGTTCATAATGTTCTTAAAAAGTTGATTTCGGAATTACCCGGCAGCTTCCTTTGGAGAAGCTGCCCCCATAAAGGTGGAGAACCCTCTGCTTTAATCACAGTAACCTGAGCCAATGGAGCGTATGCATTCTTTTCCTTCAGACACGTTCATGCTGTGAGGCGAAGAAATAGTTTAAATAAGACGATGGACAAATAAATACATATCATCATCTTCATTCTGCTTTGAAACAGTTCATTAGGGGAGGCCCAGAAAACAGCTCAGTTTGCAAGCCCTGAAATTGTACAAGGTCACAGAACCTGAACCCAGAGATACTTTTTCACTCTTAGGTTCCTGCAGCAATGTTAATTACTGCTGAGGGAGCTTTCCTACTAAAAGATCCTGCAGGCAAGAAAATAAATGCCATCCTTAGGGCTGCTGAAGCAGCTTTGAAGTTTGTTCTAACTTTGTTCTAACTGTTATTGGCAAGCGGTACTTGTCCTGCTGTGATGGACTAGAGACCTCTACCATGAGATCAAAGAAAAGATCAAGTTAATACCTAAGGAAATATCCTTAGTGGTTGTGTTCATAAAGCGAGGATTTGTGGACTCTCATAAATTTGGCAGCAAGAGCTAGTTCAAATATCCTGGCACCACCACTGACATAGGAATGATTCATCTGACCTCAGAGTCTCAGTTTGAATCCTGTTTATGGAGAAGCTTGATGATGAAGATGGGTGATAATATGGACAGATGGAAATGCAGTCTTCACTCTAATTTGGGTCTGTAACTCATTACAAGAGCAGATAGTTTATTTTGGTCCCACTGATTGCAAAGACCCCAGAGAAGGGACTCTTATTCCAGGAGTAACAGTTATAAGAAACAACTATAAGAAAATCCAACCAGGGAATAAATATAAACTCTTCTCCAAGAAGTATAATTTATGTAGCCTGTTTCCTTGGCTTAGGGCTCAGGAGATCCAATGCCACTGAAGCCTGATTAAGGGAAGGTTATATTGGATAATTATTCTGTAGAGCTGTTGGTCTTTCCATTTCCTTTCTAGTGTCAGCAGATGAGAAACAGACCTAAAGATCTCATGCCTTCCATGTCTGAGAAAAGCGTAAGAGATACTAAACAATGCGGGGGGCTCTTTCATCATTCTTCACAGGAAGAGAGGTTTCAGGAGAACTCCTAAACTTCATGAAGATGAACAGGCTGCTGAAAAAGACAGAGTTAGGGAGCAAAGTGTCTGTTATTACAGCATTATTTGGGGGAGATACATAAGAACTGTATCACACACATTCTTGTCAGGTTCTATCATTAGTGGGTTCCTTCTGTTCTCTAAATGAAATTTCTACCTACCAATACAAAATGATCTGTTTTTGATCCCCTGAGCATTCATGAGCATATAATTAGTGACAAAAGCCTGGCTGAGGTGGCTAAATGCATGTCTCTCCTCATTCTTTGGATGACACATTCAAGTGTTGTCCCCCCCAAACCATATAGCAAGAGATCCAGGTACATCTAGGCCAGTGGTGCTCAACCTATCTGACCCTGTGTACCAGTCCAACTCTGTGCACCAGACCCTGCCACAGAGCAACCTCACATAGTGAACCCAGGCACCAAATCTGGTCATGGACTGAACCCACATATTAGCATGATCTGGCATGCAGGGCCATGTTATCCAGCACACCTCACTTCCAATGGGGGTCTGAGGACCCCAACAATTAATACTGGCAGTGCTCCCTTGCTGCTGTAGAGGGAATCCTGCTATCATTTCCTCACTGCCAAATTTCTGGACTTACTGGGACCCCCAAAGGCCAGATGATATGGCTCTGTGTGCTGTCAGTTAAGCACCACTGCTCTAGGCCATACATATATGGATTTATGATATTAAAATTCCATCTGAATTCCATCCACATGTGAATCAGGATAAATGGGAGGCCCAGTGTCTTTCCAACTGAGGAAAGGTTTGACAAAATCCAAGGTGTTACAAAATGAAGACTTATTCCATTTGTTCATTTATCTTTAACTGCAGCTTCTACAACTTCTGGTCTCATAATAAGGATTGCTTACATGAGCACTTCAGATGCACTCCTTCCAGGCCTACACCATTCCCAGCAGGGGATTTTAAAAGAAAGTGAAAGTGTCTTCCTTAGTAGACAGTCTTTACTGCATGGCAACAGAAAATGTGTAATGGCTTGGCTCATCCTTCTGCAATAAGGACTCCCAAAACCTCAGTGCAGGCTCCCCAGCCTCTCAGGGTGACAAACACACTGGAGAAATAAGAACTGGCAGGCTGGTTCTTGTGTGCTTTTAAAGTTACCATATCTTGATTGAATCAAACATTAATTGTAGTATGTACAGATGGGTACAGGGTTAATGGAGAGGAAGAATTTGTTTTTGGGGTAGAAGGTCCCCTTGTTTCCATTAGGATGATGCAGAGAAATAGACCAGGGCTGTGCAACTGGTGGCCTCTGAGGAATGAATCTGTAGCCCCTGGGCTCCTGCTCTGCGCATGTCTACCCTTTTCTCTGCCTCTGCCTCTGCCTGCACCCTACATCAGAGTTGACGTGAATTGTGAAGTCATTTGCTTCAGTGGTCTGACAAGAATGTCAAAATATTGGTGCAGAAAATATTCTTGAGACATGAGCCAACTGTATTCTAATTCACTCGGAGACCGAAACAAAAGAGTGGGAAGAAATGAAATGTCTTCTTAAAAACAAGACACCTAAATGTGTGTCAATGTTTGAAAATTGCTGCGAGTAACATAATACCGAGCTTCCATTAAATACCTGTGCATCTCATCCAGAAGTTAAATTTAGTATTTTACCTTTTTTCTTCAAATAAAAATAACTAAACCGTTTGTAAACAAAGCAACCTAAGGAATACTCCTGGAGTTCACTCTGAGAAGTAATAACTCACTGAACTTGAACCATTTGCACAGCAGTCTGATTCAGTGACAAACAGGTTTTGGTGGCTTGTGTATGTGCG
Organism: Crocodylus porosus; assembly: GCF_001723895.1. Taxonomy (NCBI): domain Eukaryota; kingdom Metazoa; phylum Chordata; order Crocodylia; family Crocodylidae; genus Crocodylus; species Crocodylus porosus. The sequence goes on from NW_017728928.1 coordinate 16,493,674, forward strand.
TGCATGAGAGTGCACAACACTTTGCCTTTCCCCAGAAGCTCAAATTTCATAAAAGCAGAGAAAAACAACCAGCTTGGCTAGATAAAGCCAGGCATAACATCACAATTGCTCCCTTTTTACAAATGGACTGTGTTTTTTTTTTAGCTGATGAGGTTCATTTAACCTAAATCCATGTGTACAATTGTATTCATGCAGATTTTTGAAGGAATGAAAAGAAACCTGACATTCCAGTCTGAACATAAGTAATGGAAAGCACTGTCTTATAGGAGTAGGTCTAAAAATACCCTAGCTACTGCAAAATCTATACAATCTTAAAACAGAAATTTGTGTTTCAAAAATGTAATTCATGGACTCAACCAAAGCAACTGTAGCTGGTGGCTGTTAAAAACAACTGACTACACCACCGAAAACCAATTTCATGAACTCTTCTTTCTGTTTTGTTTCTACAGAATGCTGCGTAATATGTTTAGTATGGGCTGTTCCTTTGAAAACTGATGTTCTTGGGCTTGTGTCATAAAAGAGGGAGCAGCTTGTGTGGTGATGTCTCAACAGCCTGGATTCTCAGTAAGAGCTGCAAAATGCGACTTTCAACCACAGTCACGTCAAGTCAAAGTCTATTTTGTGTTACACATATTTACCACTGTGTAAAGGCAGCCATCAAAGTCAATTGTGTTTCCAAATCTCACATTCATTTGTTTTTGATGCTAATGAATTGTATTCCTTCAAATCTAAATTAAAATCTCCCATATACAGTCATTTAGTCTGTATGATCATGCAACACTTTCACAACTTAGGGCTGATGCTTGTAGTCAAGTAAGATATTCAACCCTTAATTGTTACATTTAGAGCAGCGCTGCCCAACTTAGACAGTCCTATCTTGGAGAATTTTTTTCATGGTTAAGTGTGGCAACATTTAATGGTAATAAAATCTTTCCCTCATCTTCAGACAAAGCATCTCATTAGGTGTGGACAAATGGGGCTTAGCTGTATTCAGTCAGTAGCAGGACCTCATCCATGTCCATTTGTTGTTTTCCAGTCACATGCACCCAACTCCACTCTGTACATAAGCAGCTCATACTAAATTATGCCATCTTACCACCAGGCAGAGTCAAATTCAGAGATGAGAATACTGGCATGTGAGGTAAAACAATCACATTTATTATTTACTTTTTCCTTGTCAGAGGAAGACTCTTTTGGATATTGGTTCACTATTTAATTTTTAAAAATGTGTGTACTAAGACAAGTTGCTGTTGTTGATTTTTGTTTTTTAAAGGATGACAGCACAGGGATGTTTTTCATCTAACTTGCCCATTTTTAGTACTCAAGTACTTCCATAACAAAGAACATGAAAAGCTTTTTAGCTTTGAATTATGAAAAACTGGCACCAGTGGTACTTGCTTGCCTTCATCTTTCAAGCTGCATGTTCAAAAATGAGTTATACAGAAAAGCTTTTAAACAAATTCAACACATGTTCAAACTTAGCTATCTTTGCCAATATTTTGTTCTAACTATCACTCCTTGGTTTTCTGTATGCTGTTTTTGGGCATGCACACAGTTAGCCTTCCACGTGCTTCACAAAATTGCTCTTAGAGCTGAATATTTTTGACAGCTGTATCTATGCAGGTACTACAGTAAGTAAGGGCACCCTACACTGTGATTCTATTATTGTTTGCAAATCAAACTGAAAATAGAAAAGAAAAGGGGACAGTTCAGTCAGCATAACACCAGTAAATCTTAACTGATGTGACATGCCTGAGCCAGTTGTGAAGACAGGCAGTTGTTTCTGTGGGCACAAGCAAAGGACACTGTAGTAAACATAGTAAGTTGCTGATTTTTTCTCAAAACTGTAGTCAGTCACTTCATAAACAGGCCACTATGGAGAAGTGATACAAAAGGTGATTTCCCCCCCACCCCCGTATTGTAAACCAAAGCATATCTGACTTTGAGAAAGGGTACCAAAGAGATTTTGAAAAGCTGCTATTGTACTATTTTTTGCTATTGTGGCAGAGTACATACTGAGTACTACGGGTGTGCGAAGCGGGCCCTATTTGATTCAGATTTCGCCTGAATCAGGGACAGGGATATGATTTGTTGATTCGCATCACTGTTCCTGATTCAATTCGGCCGAATCTGAAGATTTGCTGCTGATTCAGAGAATCAGCAATTTGGACATAGACACAGCTTTATATGTTTTTTCTATATCCCTCAAGGTACCAGCATGGCTTGTTCACGCTGCGTTGCTGGGGCACAAGGAGTGTCCCACAGGAGCGTGGGGGAGGCCTGCCGTTGGCTTGGCAGCGAACCTGGAAGCGGAGTGGAAGTATTTCCGGTCCACTTCCATGTCTGCTGGGGAGCACGTGGAGGACTCCCTCATGTCCCTCCAGCTCGGCAATCAGTCAAGGGGGGGACCCTTGGTACCACCCCCCAGACCAAGGAGGCACCAGTTGCTGGGGGGGGTGCACAGGCCCCCTCCAGCATGCTCCCCGGCAGACTTGGTAGCAGACTGGAAGTGCTTCTGGTCCAATTCTGGGTCTGCTGCCAAGTGCAGTGGGGAGCGCCTGTGCTCCTCTGGGATATTCCACATGCCCAAGCTTTGCAGCTTTCATGACCTGCCTGCTACCTAGAGGTATGTAGAAAAAGCATTTAAAGCTGTGTCTATATCCGAATTGCCAAATCTTTCTGAATCTCTCCAAATCAATTCGGAAGGTTCCGATTCAATTCAGAAAGATTCAAGGGTCCTCTGATTCAGCCACCAAGATAGTAATTTGCTGATTTTTTTCTCAAAACATTTTTAGTTCACCGAAGAGCAGGCAAGCCCCTCAGTAAAAACAGAAGTCCTTAACTTTGGGAAGGCTGGCTTTTGCAAACTGGGAGAATTTTGCAATCAGGCAATTGGTCAGGAGCCATACCCCCCCCAGAAAAGGGAGTACACGAGCAATGGTCATCTTTCAAAAACATAATGCTTGAAGCACAGGGCAAACCCATACCATCTTGCAAGAAATGCAGTCAACAGGCAAGGCTGCCCCCATAACTGAATAAGGAACTGTTGGACCTCATTAAGCTCAGAAGAGTAGCTTAAACCAGCTGGAAAACAGGAAGCTTCACCAAAGTGGATTACTCTGCACCTACCCGCACCTGTAGAGAGTGGTCAAGAAAAGCCAAAGCACAAACCGAACTTAGGCTAGTTACAGGAATCAAGGACAACAAAAAGTCCTTCAGATATGTGGGAAGTTGGAAAAAGAACAAAGATAGCATTAGGTCCCTGTGAAATCCAACTGGGCAACTGACATCTGATGAGCAAGAAAGGGCCAATCTCCTAAATGACTTTTTTGCGTTCGTTTTTCACCCTTCCAGGAGGATCACATTGTTAGGTCTGGCACAAACCAATCCAGAAGCGGGCAACGGGCCCAAAATCGATGTGGATCAGGTGACAGAACACCTTGGGAAACTGGACATTCACAAGTCTGTGGGCCCAGATGGAATGCACCTGGGAGTCTTGAAAGAGCTGGCAGACATCACTGCATCCCCCTTGGCAGATCTATTTGAAAATTTGTGGCGCTTGGGTGAGGTCCCAGACTGGAAAAGAGCCAACCTGGTCCCTATCTTCAAGAAAGGGAGGAGGGTGATCTGGAGAACTATAGACCAATCAGTCCGTTCCTGGAAAAATCCTGGAGAAAACTGTCAAGCGATCAATCAACACCAGACTAATGAAAGGCAAGCTTCTGAATGCCAGCCAATATGGCTTTGTGACTGTCAGGTCTTGCCTGAGCAACCTCATCTCCTTCTATGACCAGGTAACATATGCCCTGGCCAAGGGAGATGATGTGGTTGTCATATATCTAGATTTCAAGAAGGCCTTTGACCTAGTTCCCCACGATGTCCTCATGGTTAAGCTGGTGAACTGTGGTCTTGATCATCATATGGTCCAATGACTAGGCAACTGGCTATGGGGTTGGACCCAAAGAGTACTAGTTGACAAGAGCAAATCAGCGTGGCACAGGGTGACCAGTGGAGTCCCTCAGGGCTCAGTACTTGGGCCAGTACTCTTTAACATCTTCATCAATGATCTGGATTCAGGAGTCAGATGTAAACTGGCTAAGTTCACGGATGATACCAAATTATGGGGGAGGACGGTCACACCACAGGACAGGCGGGGGAGACAGGCCGACTTGGACACGCTGTCAAGGTGGGCTGACCAAAACCTGATGTCCTTCAATGCAGAGAAGTGTATGGTGCTGCACCTTGGTAGGAAGAACCTCCAACCTACTTACAGGCTTGGCAGTGCTACGCTCGCTAGCACCATGACCAAAAGGGACTTGGGGGTCTTGACTGACCACAAAGTGAATATGAGCCACCAATGTGATGCCTTGGCTGGCAAAGCTAACCAAACTCTGGGATGCATCCACCAATGCATCTCAAGCAAAACCAGGGAAGTCATCCTCCTGCTTTACTCGGCCCTGGTGAGACCACAGCTGGAGTACTGCATCCAGTATTGGGCCCTCATATGATCCAAGGCCTGGAGGGAAGGCCATATGAGGAGATGCTGAGGGACCTGGGACTCTTCAGTCTGGAGAAGAGAAGGCTCAGGGGAGACTTGGTGGCAGCCTACAATTATATAAGAGGGGTACATCAGGACCTGGGAGAACAGCTGTTCACCAGAGCTCCCCAAGGGATAACAAGGTCTAATGGCCATAAACTCCGGAAGGCCGATTTTAGACTAGACATAAGAAAAAAGTTCTTTATGGTGTATGTGTCCAGGGTGTGAAACAAACCCCCCCAGAGGTGGTGCAAACACCTACTCTGGACTCTTCCAAAAAACAGGTGGATATGTTTCTTGCTGGGGTCACTTGATCCCAGCTGACTTCCCACCTATGGTGGTGAGGCCTGGACCTGATGATCTCATGAGGTCCCTTCCAGCCCCTAATGTCTATGAAATCTATGAATCTCCGCTGAATCGAATCAGGGACTGAAGCTTTGCACAACTCCACTGAGTACATGCTTCAGATCTATGGAGAGTTGGATCCTTGAGGTCATGGTCAGAGCTTCACAGGTGAAGAAGCAGCTATCATATCACGTGCTGCTGTCTAGAGCAAGTGGCTTGCAATAGCATGTTAGGTTTAGCCCACACATCTGGCATACCATCTCCAATGTCTGCCAAGATATGAAGCAGGAATCAGGTTGACTTGAAACTATTTCTACTCATCTGTCAATATTTATGGGTTGTGTCAGATGCACTGGGCCAAACTGGGAGGGTTTTGTCACTGTCTGAAAATATGACTGAGAGAAGGTGACATGTTTACACTGAAGTGTAACAAGACATCCTGAAGTGAGAAAAACAGAATGAAACATTTCAGTAAGCTTTTGATTTTAGGTTTGTATAATAGGACGTTGGCCCATGAGGCATCAAATATAGCTACAGGTGTTTGTTTCCACTGCCAGCACATTTCAAGATTTTTTTCCCCATTTAACTTAGACCATAAAATTCAAACTGTCAATCCTTTTCTTGCCATCCTCTGTGGTGTGCCTCCACAGCTGGGAGCCTCATCAGCTTAGGTGACTCAGCTGTGGGAGTTCAGGATCATGATGCTAGGTACCTGCTGTACCAGCAATAAGATATGATGGAATCTGATGCACGATCCCACAGTTACACCTCCTGCAATGCACTTGTGGCACAGGAGGAAGTGCAATTTACCTGCATGTCTGGAGGGGCCCATTTGTAATAAATCACTAAGTGTCATATTTCTTTTGAAAAACAAAGTAAAATGTGGACCTGAGATTCTAGTTCTGTTCTGGCAACATGACTTTATATGATGCTAATGAAATCTACTTTTCAAATCAACATGGGAGGCAAACTGGGAGGTGACTGCTTGTGTAGTCCTGTGGCTGCAAAATGCTTCATATCCACACTACTTTTTGCACAGGCTGAAATCAGAGGGATGCCATAACTCTGGGCCTCTTTAATCCCTCAATACTAGCAGTTCCCATGGATACAAAGTGGTAATGCAAAGACTGTACCTCAGGAAACACCAGCTGTTATTGTCAGTAGCAAGTGATTAACCAATTCCAGGGAATGGCTTGGGGCCCCCTGACCACTTTTGACAGAACCTAAGTCTTCAAGGTCTGTATGCACTTTCTTTGGGAACATTTATATGATGTTTGATTGGGACTTAATAGTTCCTTGGGGCTAGCCAGAAACGTAAGTGACAATGTCAAAGGCTGCACAATTTAGCAACAAAAAATGTGCATCTCAGCATTGTGCTGTATTGGTCGCTAGTGATTTGTGTTTGTTACTGAATTCTGTGACTAAGTGGGAAAAATTACAGCTGACAGCTGACTTTATGAAGCAAGAAATAGGCCTTATTAAAAATTGGTAAATATAGATGCCAGAGGGCATTACTAAAGTTTGCTTTTAGAAATAGATTAATAATCAGAAGACAGATTAATCTGGTGAAGTACAAATGACTAACTGAAATCCAATCCTCTCTGGACACCATTTTGTTTTCCAAAACACATACATTGCTCGAGAAACATGAACTCCCAGATTCATTGCTATACCTCAGCTTTCAGTTGAAATGATAATAATCCAGTCCCTCTTTCAAGTTCAGTTCATTCAAGTTTTTTTCAAATACTCCACCTGTCAAATCCTGTGGGAAGGAAAACAGCATTAGATTGGTTTGGTGAACATTTCAGGGCATAACATTACTCACTTGGGATTTACAGAGCATGGGAAGAAAGCCCCAGCTGTTGGTCTAAATAATAAAGTAGAATTGAGCAATGTTTCTACCTGTTCATATGTTGTTTAATGCACTTAATTATGGCCTTGGTGTTTAAAATTCGTGGGTGAAGAGAGCTTATTTCAAGTCAATGGAGAAAAATCAAAGAATGATGTTTTAATTGTTTCTCTGAGCTGAAGTCTGTCTTGTTCTCCTCTTGCTTAACTGGCCATATTTTGGATAACCCACTCCACCCCTACTTGAAACAAGTGGCCTATAACTCCAGACAAATACTAGCAGCTTTCAATCTCTTTTCATCCTAAACTCATGGGGTGAGTGCCGGCATGTTCAAGAGCTTTTCCAAAGGAGCCTGGGGGGTGGTGCTCACCAGTTCAGAGCGCTGGCAAAGAACTCGCTTGAACTCTGGTATGCAGAACACAAGTAGCTCAGTGAAAGTAGCCCTGCAAGATGACTGTATGTGAGAGCTTTTGTATTTTTAAAGTACACGCATTTTTAAAGGAATGGAATGAGGATCCTTGTTTAACAAAATAGTGATTTTATAGATTTAGCACAACGATGTTCTTGTTTGCTGAAACCAACCTTTCATCAGACCACTGGCATATTAACCACAGTTACAGGTGTTTCCTTCAAATCCTATTTACAGTCTGAACAGGAACACTGTATTTTTGTTCTACATGCAGTAATGTAGGGCAGTGATACAGACCTTACTGTGGTGGTAATGTCATTGGGTAAACATGCTAACCTCAGCATTTCTCATGTGTTAATACATTGGCCTCCTACAGCCTTTGATTTCACAGGTCTTTGTTCCCCACTAGCAATTCATTAAGCTTTCTAGTTCTGTATGATAAACAAAGAGATAAAGATTAGTAGAGCTTTCCTTTGGGTGGAATACAAACAGCTGTTTTAACAGCATTACTGGTGCACAACACCACCTTAAAAGGATTTAGGAAGAACGCTGTGCACAAGTGCATCTCCAGGAGGAATCCAGGGAGACCGGATGCCAAATTTTAGTCACAATAATTGGATTTAAATAAAGAAATTGCGGACTCTTCAGTGATCACAAAGCTTCAGAACCTAAGGTTCATGCCTCACAAGGCTGATGGCATCTTCAGCTTCATGTCTCACCCAGGGCAATATGGGAAGGCTACTACCAGCTAACCTGCTTACGAATGACTTGTAGCATATTGATATCCCTGCTAGTCTTCCAGTCCTAGCAGTGAGCAGGCCTCAACCTGTGTTGACCTCTAAGATGTTACGATATTAATGAGTAACCAGGCAGTACTAACTGGGACCAGTGCTACTTTTGGGAGTAATGTATGTTGGATGTTCCAAATGTATGTTCCATTCTTCAGTATCAGGTTTATGGTTCTGAGTTTTGGGGGTTCTTTGGTGGGTCTTTTTTGGGGGGGGAGGGAGAAGGGGGAACAACTCTTCACTCTTTCTCCTGCTTAAGCTCACAGATGAAACACCTACATTTAGATTCATTCAAACCTCAAACTCAGTTCAGCTCTCTCTACTTCAAAACCAGAATTTTAATTATTTTTTTTCAGTTTTTCACTTACATTAAAGTTGCTGCTGCTGTTCTGCAATTCCAGCAAGATGGTAACTTCCATGCCAGCACTCATTTTTCAGCTCTGATGTTTATGATTCCAGAGAATGATTCGATAAGTGATTTATACAACATCTTTCCTACCAAAAGATTCTGAAGCAATTACAGTGTTCAACTGTTGCCTCGGGATGGGGTACGTCAGCTCCCACCTACGTACATCTACCCCCTGGGGTCAAATGTGACTGCTACACACAGCAGCACGGCACTGTCTAGGCCAGGAAGTGCTAAAACGGGTGACCAGCCTGTGGCTCTGGAGCCACAGGTTGGAAGACATTTGGAAGCTAGTTACTATGTGCTCGTGCAAAGATTCAAGGAGATGCATATTAACTTCTGAAGAGCTGCATGTGGAGCCGGAGCCACAAGTTGGCCACCCCTGTGCTAAAATATCATATCCAGCCAGATGTGGGAAGTAAAGTGCCTTGGAATGACATGAAATACATGGACATTTTCAAAGAGATCCAGCTTGTTGAAGGAAATCTATGCTTTTACAGAAATGATATTCAATCACTGAAACCAGTTACAGCGGCTGCTTTTGAAAAGGCTGTGTGTGTTGGGATAGCAGTGAAGGTGGGTTTTTTGCCATTAGGCTGTTTACCTCCCCCAGTCCCTTGGAAAACCCCCAGTACAGGGATTGCTCATGTGCTTGTTCTTTGTCCATGGAACATAAGAAGCTCTTTTCTAATGCAAGGGTCAGGCAAGGGCACAGCCAATTAGGTTCTCATCACTCTATCATTATCATAGAATCATAGAGGTCGGGTCGGAAGGGACTTTGTAGATCTTCAAGTCTGACCCCCCACCTGGGCAGGAGAAAAGACTGCACTCAGATGAGTCCAGCCAGGTAGGCATCAAGCCTCTTCTTAAAGACCGCCAGGGTATAAGCCAGCACCACTTCCCTAGGAAGTTGGTTCCAGCTCCTAGCCGCCCTAACAGTGAAGTAGTTCTTGCGTTGTGGGTGTCTAATCTAAACCTACTCTCTAATAATTTGTGTCCATTGTTCCTTGTCATTCATTGGCACAACACCTTTTCTTCACGTAGGAGCCTGAATAGGACCATGCTCATATCGACTGATTCAGTAGGGCAGATTGTTCCCCTTCTGCCCACAGAACAAATATTTTTTTTGAGATCAAGAGCTTCAGGAAGGTGACACCTTGCAAGGGGCTGTCTACCTCCTCCACCTGTCTAGGTCGATGACAGTCAAGGATTCTGAGCACCTCAAACCACGGGGCCCTAGTTTGGCCCTAGTTTTGCGGTTCAGTTGAGCCTGCATGCTGCCACTGCTCTGTATGCTAAGCTTAGCACTCATGTCACTGAGGGTTTGTTTCTATGCGAAAAACATAAGGCTAAATTATAATGTCACGTCTATGCTACTGGAGGCCAAGGCTGCGGGGCCCTGCATGCAGTAAAGCACAGCAGCACGGTTCCATACATGCTACACCGTGACATGGACTTAACATAGCTCCTTCAGTGCAGCATGAGCTCACACACATATGTGTTCCTGGGGCATTTAGTTCAATGAAACAGCAGCCTGTTCAGAGGGTTTTTTTTAAAAGCTCAATGCCAAATTCAGCTGAGGAGCTAAAACACACCCCTTTACCCCTTTAGCAGGGGTGTGGAGAGTTGGAACTAGGCAGGACTTAAGGGGACTGACCTACTGCAAGATGCTAGAAATAAAAAATGATAAAATTTAGTCTTCATTATTGAGATTGGAAAGTAGAAAATTCCATCTGCTTCAAGCTCTCAGTATCCAGTCTGAGGCACAAAGTGAGCAACAGAAGTTGGTAGGCTCCTGCCCTTTGTATTGGGCAGAGAGGAATCTTAGTGAATGTTAACCTGTCTGGAAAGCCTACAGGATTCATGGCAAAATTTGGACAATTACAAGAAAAAAATTACTACAAGCCTCTCTTGTCCCTTTCTTCCTCCTCCCTAATTCTTCTACCTGAACAGAACTGCGCCTGGTGCCCTCTGGCCTCCCTGCCAAACTGAGCAGGGGGCTGCGGAGTATAATTTTGCCTTCCAAGAATTATTTTAAAATTGTAATTACAACACGATGCCAAGATGAGTAAGAAAGGAGCTGCCTACAGAAGCCAGTCAGCACAGCCCTGCACAAGTCACAGCTGGGAAAAGTGTAGGCAAAGACTAAGTGGTTCAGGGAGGCATAAACTTTCATAAGTTACAGCCTATTTGCCAGATGCTGTGATTACCACCAACAGGGAGCTATTTCTCTCTTTATGAGAAATGCTAAGTTCTGGAGACAATTACTAGAGCCCATTGTACAAAGACCTTCTGTGAAAAACTGTCTCCCCAGAAAAATACCTAAACTCTACAGTTTCAGCAAGCCAGGAGTCCACAGCTAATCGTCACTCTGGTAATAGATGAGGACCTGCCATAAAGGACTATATGGGGAGAAGAGTCTGGCTACCAAAATTGTGGGAAGGCGTTAGAAGAGAAGAGTAAACTAGAACTTGGCCCAGTGTCAAGTGAACTGTGGGGAGCAGGTGAAAGGAGCAAGGAAGGACTGAGCTTTGCTATAAGAAAAAGAAGGAATAAAGACAATGGGCACTTTAATGTGGAGTTGCCTAATTAACTCTGCACTAAAGCATCACTGTCTACATGAGTTCTTGTATTAGGGCACAGTAGATGAATTAACTCCAGTGTAAGACAGTACTGTTGGGAACCTACAGACTACCTAGCCACAGGGCTCCTATCCAGCTCCTCTGCCATCTGCTGCCCCCTCCTTGAGCCCATGGCCGACCCCCCCAGACTCCACTTCCAGCCTGGGGATGCTCTGCCCCAGCTCAACGAGTCCTGGGTGCATGTGAAGAAGCTGCGCTTGGGAGCAACTGACTCTAGCATGAACCGCATGGGAGTTTATCATGTCGGTGCATGTTGGTTATCATGTTACTGGCAAATGTAGGTGCAACCAGTAAGTGGCAATCTGTGGAGATGAAGGACTGTCCAGAAAGAGCACACCACACAGGGGGCTTACTGGATCAGCAGAAAGCAAAAAATGGAAAACAGCACCACCAGAAACCAGGTCAGGAAGGACAGCAAAATCCCACTATGTCTCATTTTAGGCTTTAAAGAGAAATGGCCTTTAGGCACTCTTACTCCTTACTCTGTATTATCTTACATGTTTCACTCTGTATATATGCAATTCTTCTTTTCCACATCATCCTATTGACTTTTCCATTTGATGTTAATAAACATAGCTTAGTCCCATCCTTGGAAGTATGATAAAGATATTTCTTACATATTCTCTTAATGGGGCCTTTATAACTGGCACTGTGGGGCTTCCAATGTTTGTACCCCAGGCACTGGCTAGGCAAAACCTTGGCTAGGATAATATAGTTGGATGGTCCTGCTTTGAGCAGGGGGTTGGACTAGATGACCTCCTGACGTCCATTCTGACCCTCATTTTTTATGGTTAGTGCTTAAGTTAGAATGGGGGGGAAAAATTAGCCCCCCCCCCCCAAAAAAAAAACCCCAACCCAAAACAAAACAAAAACAAGCCTCCCCTCCCCCCGCAGCCAGGCCTGCCCATTCAGACTGGGATCTAAAAGTCTGTTGGGTTCTTTCCTCCTCACACATCAGCCACTACCAGAGATCCTGCAGGTGAGTATTTTATTCTTGGGGGGTGCTATATGCCAGAAAATATGGTATTAAACAAGATGTATTGGTAATTACTTGTGCCAAGGGGGGACTGTTGCTTCATACTTTGTCCTGTAATTCACCTCTCAGAATTTGAGTCATCAAAACAACACTCATTTTGCACAATTGCCGATTCTGAGTTATAAGCACCAAGGCAAGTGTCCTTGATGACAGAAAAAAACAACTTTAATGTCTCTCAGTGTTTTCCCTTCTCACTTCCAGCACTGATTAATTATATCTCCATTTTCCTGGCACTTGCAACAAGTTTACAGTTTGCTTACAGTTTGGTTTTGATGAGCTGCACAACAGCAGGTTGCCTTGTCATTTCTAACTATATTGGTTGCACCGGTAGAAGATCACATGTGACAGCACATGCTGGGGGATGTGAATAAGTAGCAATGGGGAAGATTTTTGTTTAGCTCATTTTTTAGATGTGGGCTGCAAAGAAAACAAGGCAAGTTCAACCATCTAAAAATACAGTCATGTCTGAACTCTTGGCTTTATACTTAGTCTGCACAATATCACCGCAGATCAATGAAAGTTCAGCTTCTCTGCAAATTTCAGCTGGTTCAGAAACCATTTCCTCTAGTGGTAAGGCCTACAGTTTGAGGCCTTCTGCATACTGGAGACCTGAACACTTTAAACCACAACCACTTACCGGTTTATTTTGCCTTTGGTGGTAGGCTGCTTTCCAGGGCAGATTAAAACCTGCTTTTCAAAGGTGTGGCCATTTCAAATCCAGCCACAGGCAGTAAGAATGAGATTTCAATTTATACCAATTCATCCAGTCTCTGTCAGGAGGTTTTCACACCAACAGAATCTGCAGTATGTGTCTCAGCGCCTGAAAGAGGACTTGCTAAAAGAGCTCTACCTAAAGATGGCTTGCATATGCTCATGGAGAGACAACAGAAAACGCAAGAAGCAGAATGGTCCAGTAGATACAAGTCTCTGGAGGGACTCAGAAGACCCATGACCTATTCTGTGAACTTGGAAAAATCACTCTAGCTCTCTGCCTCTGTTTCTTCCTGACCTTTTTTTGTTGTTCTTGTCTTGGTCAACTAGGTTTTATGCTCCTTGAGGATTTTCTCTTGCTGTAGCTTTGTACAGAGGCTGGCACTTTTCAATCAGGAACTCCAGGCATTGCTGTAATGCAAGTTATAACAGGACTTGAGAGTTGAGTTTCAATTTTTGGCTTTGCCAGAGAGTTCCTGTTGTCCATAAGCTTTCAGGTCCTTAGTCTTCACATAATTAAAATGTACAGCAGTACATCTTTATGATACAGGCTTAAGCTGTTATTGTATAAAAATCCCTTTAAAGTCCTAGGAAGGTAGGCCCCACAGAAGTATCATTTAAGTCTTATTAAGATACAAAGCTGACGAGAAGCCCTCTTATTCTCAATATTGCCCTTGCATATTCAGACACTCTTCTATTCTCTTGTATCACTAATGTCACAAGAAACCTGGGCACTGGGCAGCAGTTTCTTTCTTTGCCTCTGTGTTAACTTTATTTATGATACCAGCTCTTGTAACAGCCATGATGTTAACAGGCTACAGGGAAGTTCAGACATTGAAGTGCAACGGTGAATTGAAGGCTTTTCCCTTCAGACAAGAGAAGCTTCACACAACTTGGCTACAGCCTCTTGGCATTGGGCACCAATTAATTTCTCATCAACAGAGCTGCTTAAGACATTGAGGACACTTTGCAAAGATCCCAGCCAGTTCAAGTCAGTCAAACTGTGGCCCCAAAACGTTGAGGATTCTTTTGAAGAAGCCATGCCATGGAGTGTGGTCAGCATACTGAATACACTCACTGATAAAGAATGAAAAGTACTGTTGTGGCAGAATGCCACCTCTGTCTCTCCCCAAAAACTCTGCTCTGTGACAATTCTTTTTAATATGGGCCCTGCAGAGGGCAGACATCCCATCTCTTCAGGAACCTGAGCTGGATACATTCCTGAGGCAGGGAGAAACCTGCTCCCTCTGCCTGTGTGACTGGCATCACATACCTGAGTGAGGGGCTTACACTCCCTATTGTTCTAAGCAATGCCAATCTGACTGGGAGGGGGCTAGAGACCCTGCCAGTCTACCTGGCAACCAGTGATGCATTTCAAATTGGTTGGCTGGTAGACAACAGGTGCTGGCCTCAATTGGACTAGGTAAATGAGGTCATACGGTCTATACAAGTTAAGAACCGCCCAGGAGGAGGGCAGTAGCTATGATGAAAACTCAGAGAAGAGCTGGATCATCTGAAACTTACTCTCTTGAGTCTCACGATCAATGAACTGCCTGCCTCCAGTGGGAATCTCCACCTGCCTTTGGATGGTACTTGTGAGTGAGCTACCTGAGATCTAACTAGATATACAGCTTGCACTAACTCAGATGCATGATCACAGGCTAACCAGCCAACCTGTTTGCTCTATGGGATTTCTCTGATATTGCTCAACCCTGTACCCTATCCCAAACCCACCCCTTGTAACCAATAAAGTTCTCCTTTCTACCTCGTGTTGGAGACTTACTGGAATTGGGTCTAGATTATGCTTTGCGGTCCCCTTGGTTCGACTGGCTAAAGGAGACCACTGTTTGTGCTTCAGGCTGAGGGAAGCACCCCAAGGTCTTGAAGTGGGTCGAGTACCCTCAAAGGCTACTAGGCCTGTGTTTCCCAGGGGGCATAGAGCCAGGATCACTCCAGACCCTGGGTGGTGGCAGCAGTAGCCCCAGGCTAGCAGGTGTGCTCCAGGAAAGGGGTTGGCTAGAAGTAAGGCACCCCCAGGGAGGGACTTGGAGCCTGGAAGGTGGTTGGGTGCAGTAAGGTGGGTAGCTCAGCGCAGGAGCACCCCCTAGTAGCTTGCCACAACTGTGAACCTACAGCTGAAATCATGTTCTGGAGTTTTCAGCACAACCACGGTGTTGTACAATAGCTTCATTGTGAAAGGTTCAGAAATTAGATGTGCTTTATAACAGGTTATACAGATGTTTTATCTTGGGACTTCCACCCCCATTACATTTAGTATGACAAATTAAATTAGTTGCAATATTACTAGGTTAGTTTATTATCCAACTGTCTGCAATACATGATAATGCCCCAAGGTACTCACAGTCTGATTTTACAACCATAAATTATTGTCTCTGAAGTGACCCCATACTTACAGGGCTAAGGTGAGGAAGGAGATGGACTTCAGCTAACAATCACAAAATAGAAGGGATTTAAACACCTTCACTTATTTATATGTGGGAAGCCTGCCAGTGTGGTTTTTAAATATGTAGATTCAGTTGCAGTTTTCAGTCACTTTCACAGAGTCGGTATTTACAGTGCGTTTCTGGTACCTTTCCTTTCAGGTTTACAATCTTATGCTTTTGTACTATTCCCTACTTATGCCTTTATTTTAAGGTAACAACTGAATATTTAATGCTTATATCATCCGGCCAACTTGAGTGAAAGGGAAATGAAATGCAGTGTTAACCTCACAACAGTAGCCAGGCAAAAAAAGAATTGTCAGTATGGGCAGCGTTGCCTCTGATGACTGAAAGAACCTGATTTATACAACCAAGACCCTCTCTTCCCCTCTCATTTATGTGTGCCAACACTTATGAGTGTTGCATTTTGGGTATAAAAAAAGGAGGGGGGGTGCAATTTTGGATGGATAAAACTGAAGGGCAAAAATGCGGAACAGGTTTGGGATCCTTTAAAAATGTCCTTCCTTTTACTACCTTGATATTACTCCAACACATTCATTCCCTGAAACAATCTCCATCAACCATATGACCAAAAGGCCACTGCTTATTAAGCTAGGTTTTAACTAAAATCCTCTGGAAAAAAATGTGGTTTATAAATAAAAACAACATTACATTCTTAAGTGCCAGACAGAAAATTTGTACATAATGTTAAGTGACAGAGTGTACTCACCATCTTTACACAGATAATGAAAGGTGGGGTTGCATCTCTGAAATGCTGTATAGGAATTTTCGGTTTTGGTCTCTCCTGCAGGAAGCAAATGACATTAGCTCAGAGAACTAAAAGAAGGTATTGTCAGCCTCAGAGATGCTCCTCTTTTTTCCAAGCGTCATTCCCAAACTGTCAGCCATTTTTGAAGCACTCCATCAGGTGTGAGAGTCTGCACTATATGTAGTGCTTCACAGGCACTTTAAGCACTTCAAACAGAATGGCTGTTTCTGGCCTCAGTGCCAAGAGCTGCTACCCACAACAGACTCAACACAGAATTTAAAAGACCTTGCATTAGAATGAGCTGGTTGGTCAAAGGCATATGCTCCGTATTTTGCGTTTCACTTCAAGTGCAATGTAGTTTCTGGGGTTCCATAAATGTAGTTTTTAACACCAAATAGCATTTTAACATTTCATCTGCCCACAGTCTTTCAGTGCAACTGCATTTCTGTCATACTGAGTGCATTTCTTTCAGTGCTCTCAGGGCCAATGTATTTTCCAGTGAGCTCTTTCTGATGAGTGCTCATTTGACAGACAGACAGACAGAGAGACTCAGGCCCCTGACAGATGTTACACTTAAGATATGTTTAACTGGTTAATCACATCTTATATAGTGACCTGGCCATATGTTCATTCAATTAATGATGTAATACAACCAGGAATAAGCCACAAAGACTGCTTACAGATATGAATGAAAAACTCAAAACAAAACAGTGCTTTACTTGGCGGGTCCCTGCACCAAGCACAGCATATGCCCAGAAGAGGCACCATGTTAGATGGACCCAGCTTGCCCACTGTTTGTATAGAGTGCACCCTGATTAAACCACCTATTAGATAAAAGCACCAAAAAGCCCTGCTAAAGCACATGATCTATATAGACACTGGGGAGCTGGGTCCAACTGACATGCTTCCTTTTCCAGTAAAGTGCTGTTTGTTTTTTTCCCCCCGCATCTGTCAGCAGCCAGAGTTATTACACAAAACGTGTAATAACTGTGGCTGGTTCCTTTCACACCTTTAACTGAATGTCCAGCCAGTGTTACCAGTCTCCAGAGCACACCAGAGCCCTTCAAGACTTGTGTGCTCCAGAGGCTGGGAGCACTGCTCAGCTGATAAGTGGCTCCCAGCCAGGGGAGCGCAGGAAGCCAAGTTTGCTACTTGCTGGTAAACTATGATTCTGGGTGCTCCCTACACCAACAATATGGCATTTTAGGAGCTGATGTTCAACCCCACAATTGCACCTCCTGCCATGTATGTGATGCGTGGCAGGAAAGACGATTGTTGGAACTGCACATCAGACCCCATGGCACCTTTCATTCAACATCTGTCAGCAGCCTCAGAGGTAAGGGTCTGAGTACAGTGAGTTAAGCTATGGACAAACGCAACTTTTAAAAGGGGAGCTGTAGCTGGGGAGGGAGCATCACTTGTAAGGCTTATGTCTGCATGCTCCTGTAGCCATGCAGCTTAGTTAAATGCTCCTTGACCCTAAAATGTAACAAGCTTAAAGCTCCAGTGGTTTGGCTATATTCTGCTTAAAATGGTATAATTTGATATAGATACAAACATTTTAACTGCCTGTACCCTTACTGAACACCCTCACTTCCAACTGCCCTGACTGCACTTAAACAGACTCTCTGGCATTTCCAGAAGGCCAGACTCCCATCCAGTTCTCAGTGAAATCATGAAGAATTTTTCCAATGACTTCAATGAACTTTCATCCTGGGCCTAAGATTCTTTTGAGTACAACTAATTTATTTGGCTACCATGAAATCAATAATGTACCAGGACAGTAAGCTTTTTAATGGCTTGTTTTCTCCCACTTAAATATCATCTTCCCTTCTCTAGAACAGCATAAAAGTGCTGTGGCCTACAACTGCCCAGGTAGAGAATGTTACAGTCTATCATTTGGAGTCGCATTCAAAGAAAAATAACCTTCAATGCTTGCTTGCTTTGCTTTTTTCAACGTTCATTCTGGCTTTTACACGCCATGGGCCAAAGCCTGCTGCTGCTGCAGTCAGAAGCAAAACTGCCATTGATTTCAATGGGAGTTGAGTTTGGCCTGAGGAACGGAACATTATAAAAATATATTTGCTTTTCCCTTCTAAGCTGACAAAATCTTCAGTGACTACAATATGAGCCTGGCTCCTTGTCAGTTATATTACAAAGAACTTCCTTTACCTTAGACCTAGAAACTGACCTCTCTCCCACAAAGCCTGTTATCAGGCTTTTATTGGTATAATTTGTTGACAGTGGAGATGCTAAGTCATGAAACCTGATATATAATTCCACTTTCCCTGTTCTACTATATATTTTTATTGTCTCAGAATCTTTTGTACATTAAAATCATTTGAATTTTCATGGAAAACATTCTTTAGGGGTATAACTTCACTTCTATAAATCTTTCCCTAACTCACTTATTTCTCTTTGTGTTTCCAGAGGCATCCATTAAAAACAATAACTTTATTTTTGAAGAAATTATGTTCTTGCTGATTTATGCCCCACCTAAAATAATAGTTAATAGCTACTTTAGTGAGGAGAAAGGAGGGCACACGATGGGTAACACATCAGAGGTTACTGGTTTAATTCCAGCCTGCACTGGAACTAACCAAAATTTGCTACCATCTGGGGACTACTGCAAGTACCACGTCAAATGAGTTGGTGGCTGTATGATCTTATTCAAAAAACACCATCACAACTGGTATTAAGTGGCACCCTGGCTCCATCAGGGACAGGACAGTTCAACATCCCATTAGTAATCCACTAGCAGGGACTATGTTCTACAAATATTATATTTATAATTAATGACACTCTTTTGCTTAGTGGTTATCCACTAAGGTTAGAATAAGGGTCCAGAGGCAGGCATCAAAATGACAAAGGGCTTACAAAGCAAGCCATGCATGTAACAAGCAATTGAAGGAAATAGGCATGTTCAGGTTGCAGAAAAAGTGTTTGGGGGGAACGGACATGACAGCAGCCTTTCAGTATCTGAAGGGCTGCCATAAAGATAAGGGAGAATGCCTTTTCTCTCTACCTGCAGAGAGCAAGACACCGACCAATGGCTTGGCATTGCAGCAAAATAAGTTTAGAGTGGACAGTAGAAAAAACTTCTTCACTGTTAGAACAGTGAGGCACTGGAACAGACTGCCCAGGGAGGTTGTGGAATCAGTGGAGGTGTTCAAGAAAGCTGGATAAGCATCGGTCAGGGATGACCTAGGAGTAGCTGTGCCTATGCTGTATTATGAGTAGGGCCCTGAGAAAAACTGCAATTTTGCAGACTGTTTGGAAAACACAGAATTTGCCCCACACTGCACTTTTTAAGGGTCGCAAGGATAAGCGGTGGAAGGTGGAGGCTAATGGGGCTCAACCCTCTCAAAGGTGGGGCAGCACAAAGGGCCGCAGGGCAGCCCAGGGATAGGCTCCAGGCAGCTGCGGCAAGGAGTGGGGGGAGTGGTGTGCACAGACAGCAAGCCTGCACGTAGCCAGGAATGCAGCCAGATGGCATGCGGAGCCACAGCAGGTAAGTTGAGGAAGGGA
>NW_017728928.1:16513234-16522196 GCF_001723895.1 Crocodylus porosus
GGCGCTGCTGCTGCTGCGCACACCTTGGGAGATCTATGCACAGGGTGGAGGTGGGCTGCACCCTGTTGCTGCTGCCCTGGGAGCTGGCTGCTGTCACGATGCCATGTACCTCCTGGAGCTGGCTCCCAGGGCAGTACAGCGGGGCACAGAGCCCAGATCGCAGTGGGCAGGCTGCCTCTGCCCCACGCACAAATCCAGGGGGCACAAGGTGCTCACAGCAGTGGGAGCCCCCCCCATGCCCCTGGACAAGCTGCCTGGGCTCCAACTGTTCCATGACCCACCCTGGGGCCCCAATCATGCCAGCCCCTACCCCTGCCCCCTCCCTCCCTGTGAGGGCCTTGAGCTGTACCCCCCTGCCCCTTCCTTCCCTGACTTACCTGCTGTGGTAGGCAGTGCTCTGCACACCATCTGGCTGCAATCCTGGCAACATGAAGGCTCCGTATTTGTCTGTGTGTGCCCTTCCCCACCTGGTACAGCCACCTGGAGCCTCCACCCAGGTTGCCCTGCAGCCCTCTGTGCTGCCCCGCATTTGAGGGGGCTAAGCCCCACTAGCCCCAGCCTTGTGCTGCCTGTGGCTGTGTGCCTGCTTGCCACATGTGTGCAGGTAAAGTATAATTTTTCACGGACTATTCATGGAACTACATGGACCCGTTTGCCAAGGTCAATGGTAGTTCCATGAAAATTCTGTGAAAATTATACTTTACCCACGTACATGCCATGAATTTTCTACAAGAAATCCGTGATTTTCTCAGAGCCCTAACTGTGGGTATTTCTTATGATTCTAGGCCTTAATGGTTGCTGCATGGGGCTGGGAAAGAATTTTTCCCTCCTCCCCCCGCTCCATTGTTATACAGGACTTTTTTCCCCACTTTCCGTAGAAGCATTGAGTGCTGGCTACAGCCAAGGCTGGGGATCCTGACTGGGGTGTATCACTGCTCCTGGTGGGACTAAAACCCTCAGTTTCTCAGCTAGAAGGTCTTGCCTCTCTGCACAGGGTCCAACTGATTGCTCAATTTCAGGGGTCAGGAAGGAATTTCAGCCCATGGTTAGATTGGTATGGATTGCGGGGGGGCGGGTTGTAGCTCTGTAGCTTAGACATGGATTTGCTTGGGATGGTTTGGATAGGAATGATCCTGCCTCAGACAGGAGGTTGGGCTAGATGACCTCTAGAGGTCCCTTCTAGCCCTACTTTTCTATGATTCTATGAATATCACATTTCACAAGACACTTTCAAATCACAGCTATGGAAAGAAGAGGACTCGTTACTAACCTCAGATTCTTCATAAGTATAAAATCCTTTTACTATTTTATTTCTGTCAACATCACAAAATGCAGCTACCTGGTGAAAACAGAAAAAGGGGAGACAAAGGATTTAATAAAGCTCTGTAATACAAGCAGATGTCTTGCTTCCTATTATTTCTATTTCCTCTAAGCTTTCTGATCGATCCTCTTCCTGCATTTTATACAGCCTTCCACAAGAACCTGATCCTTTCCTTCCTTGCTAGTTGTGCTGAAATGAGCGCAGGTCCATGTGTTTAAATTGTGGGCTATGAATCACGGTGGGCCACACTCACAGCAACTACTGTTGAGAACAACAAGCCCCATGGACCCTAATCCTGTGAAAACTTATTCGTATAAACAGAGATAAGCACATATGAATGAGTGCAGAATTGTCAGAGTTCTGGTTCTCCCCTTCACTTGGAGCTGCTTAATCATATTAAAAGAGAGCACATTAATGCCTTTCACGATGCATTTTCCTCAGTCAGGCCATACAGTTTGCCATGGGGATGTTATGTAGCTATGAATGACAAAGGAGGTGGTCTTTGAGATCGGTGATGGGAGGGAAGACATTCACAACATGTGTACTCTGCCTAAGCAGAACTGGTCAAAACATTTGCCTTTGAAGCTTTTTCCCCAGCACAAATTTGGGTCTTCAATGGACCATAAATTTGCAAGGTAACTGATTGCTTTCCTCAAAAAATACATACTATTTTTGATAAACAGATTTTTTTTTATGGAATAAAACTTATTATGAAAAAGTCTGAGAACCTCTGGTGGGGTTATCATCAAATTCTAACCAGCACTCTCCAGTTTCTTCTCCGAGACAGCCCCCTATATCTGTACAGACTGTGAAAGAAAAAACTCAACTGACATCTTCTGGAAGACATTCAACAAGAAGAATGAGAGGCCTAGCCGAGAATGAAGATCTCTTTCCATTCCCTTCCTTGAAAAATAACTTTATTAAAAATTAATTAAAAGCAAGTTAGTGGTTCACTACACAGATTCTCTAGGACTGTCCATAGAGACCAACATTTTGCCCAGACATACAAATGCATGACAGGCACTGGAATTATGAAAAATTCGCCTGAAAGAGTTAAGAAGATTTTCTGGGGCTGCACGTATGTGCGCACACACACACACACGTGCACACACGTAGAGCCACAAGAATATTAAAGGCAGAAGTAAATAAAGATACCATCATATTATGATTTTAAAAGAAAGTAGCAGCGTGACTCAAGAGATCAGTACTACAAAGTATGGTATGGATCATGACTTAGTTAGGACGGTCTCAATTCTAGCTGGAAATGAATGTGGCCTTACATTCATTTGTAATGAGCAAGAAATAAAGGCAAATAACAAAGCTTTTAGCTAAAAAGACATTATGACCTGCCTAGAAGAACGTAACCTCCCTTTTACACGCTGGATGAGCAACATCTGCATAATTATTTTTGTATGGAAGAACTGTGCAGCAAATAACTTGACTTCCCAGTGTGTAAATACACCGCACAAGCTCGGTGTGGCTCTAACCATATTCTATTAAATACCTAGGTACAGCAGAGCTGCATTAGTACCTGACAGCTCTCCTGTCAACATGGCACTGAATTCTTGACCCCAGTGTACCACTACCTGGTACCTCTATTCTTACCTCTGTTTGATAATGCTGCACCTCATTTCCATATGCTTGCACCTATATTTTACTTATGTGCTTACCTGTAAACATTCTTTATAAAGTGAAAAATTCAGCAGGTTCAGTGTTTAAGCAGCACTGTAAACTACCACAGCAATATGTTCACTACTGTATTGAAATATTATTTATGGATACAAACTTGCCAAATATTTCAGATGCTTTATTTGCATTCTTCGCAAATATGTCTGCAATCTCAGTTGTACAGTGGTCCCTTTTTAAAGCATTCAGTGCCAATAACATTTTCCAGAGATTTTAAAACTTTCTTGTTTTTCTCTGGTTTCCACTGCTGCTGTTCACATTACCCACTCTGGCCTGTGAGACCAAAGCAGAGCATTTAGTTGTGACTATTTAGTTAAGGTCTTGTAGAAATCAATTATTTTATGGAGGGCTGGGTGGCATTTTTCCTACCCTCTTTATTTTTGCATTAAAAATTGATTAACAACAGTTAAAATCAAGAAAACTTGAAAATTCAAGCAGCTGTTTTGCCATTTCTTAAGTTACATAATGCTGCAAAAGGCCAGGTTCCTTTCCTTTCAGTCATCACCTCATCAGTTTTTCCTCTTTTGATTCAGATAATATATTCCTTCACCTGGGGAGTGATTCTGCTCCCAGTAAAGACAATGGGAGTCTTTCCATTGACTTCAGGGGAAGTTGAATCAGTCTCCTGGCTGATTTAATCCATTCCTTACCTTTACTTCATTCTTGCTCTGAAGGCTAAAATTGATAAGGAATGTCAACCCAGGATCCTTCCAAGTCAATGGCAAAATTCAGTCTGGGCACCTGACACATGCAGCCAAACTTTGCCTGACCTTCGGTTACCAAACGAAAGGTGTGTCTAACATACAGCCTCTGAGGACGAAGGCCAGGTATCAGCCAGTGGGTCTTTTTCCAAGCCCTATGTGTAGTTATCCTCTCCTCAGCCCTTTCATTATAAAGCAATGTGTCAACACTGGTGAAAAAGTGAGAAATAATCAAGGGACAAAGTATTAGAAACATAGGTAATGAATCATGGGGAAATCAAAGTGGAAAAATATGGCTGAGCTCTTGAAGGAAAAAATCTGCAATGCTCCATGGGAGGCAAATATTCATACTTCGAAAACAGGACTGATAGGATGATAATGAGCAAATCAGATGAGAGTGGAAACTAATGCAGCTCTGATTTGCATGTGGGGAGGCACATCACAGTCCTGCTTCTAGGGGCTGTGAGTTCACACAGAATACGTCTCTCTGTACAAAGGAAGCGTTAACCAGTTGGAACACATGCAAAATGCACAAGAAAAGTAATTGAGGAGTCAGTGAGAGTGACACAGGGGTACAGAATTTGTACAGAGAGGTAGGTTGTGGGTGAATAGGATGTTACGATGCAATAACCACAAGCAAATTATCCGAACACAAACCTAATTGTCAGCTTTATTGCTCTCCTTACATAGGTATAAATTAACATATCTTTACCTCTGATTGCTGTCTCCCAGCTTCTTTGTGTGGTAGAGTGACTAGCGTGTCAAATGTACATATTATGGGGGGTGGGGAGCTACAATCAGGCACGGTACCTGCATCACAGACTTTCCCTCTCAGACACTTTTCTGAGGTAGGTATCTGCAAAAGAGCCATGAAGTGGGAGCAATAATATGTGGATTCTCGTCTCAGGACATGAACTACTCTCTCAATAATATTAAAGAATATTACAAATGCATTCACTATTTTTCCAACTTGTGATCAAAGAAGTAACTGTTCATCTATCAGACAAGAGGAAAGAGAAAACTATCTAGGCTTCATTTTTAACAGATGAGAACTCAACCCTTAGCCCTGAAGAGCATTTTTATGCCCAGTTTTGCCTGATTTTGTCATTTAACAAAGTCTGGCTTTCATGCATCCTCAAAAGGTGCACACATTGCTGTTGAGCAAGACCTTTCCTACGTTACTAGGTTCCCAAATCATGCCCTTGAATCCTCTTTTGTCCCCTGTTCCTACTACTGCCACTGCCTCCTAAAACTATGAACACCATCTTTATAGCAAGTGCCCAGTCCTTGGGACCATCTGCACAAGAAATGTCCAGTGAAGGCAATAGGAGCTGTATGCTTAAAAAGGTTACACAAATACAATATATGGTTTCATTTTTTCTTTACATGATTGGTATGCCTGAAACAAGTTCCCATTGGATGATGGACTGATTCACAGTTAATGTTTTCTCATCACAAAGATGAACGCCAAAGAGCTTGTCCTTCTGCCCTGAGCAGGGGGCGGACTAGATGATCTTGTGAATTCATAGTCATAAAGACTTCTAGCCTTACTTTTCTATGATCCTAACCCTAAGGTATCTTTTTATTTCCAATGGCTTTTAGGCAGCATAAACCAGATAACTACAGTATTGTTAAAAGGATCAGTCTTGAATAGGTCATTCTTCTTCCAAGATTATATACCGTGTGTGGTCAAAGAGTTGCTTGATTATTTTTCCGCCACTGCTATTTATTTTTTAATTAAAGAAATGTGTGTCTGGAAACTGGATACAGAACTTACACCCAGTTGTTTATGCAATAAGCAGAACTCAAAGCATACGCAAACTATTTACTTTGGGCTAGACTTAACCAAAGGTCCCTTATATATTTCCTTCATTCAAAAGACTCCCAGTTGTGCCTTTTATGGAGACCATCCATATATAAAAGAGCTGAATCCTATGGCGAAACCTCTCAAGTACAAAAGAACAGAAAAACAGTCTTGAACTTCTTTGCAGCAAATGGGGATATAAACTAGTTTATAAATAAATATCTGAGCTACTGTAAGGCTAATTTATTGCTTTCAGTTACTTTAAAACCCAAAGCAACAGCAAGTAGGAACCAATAATATACAATATTGCAGTGGCTTCTGAGGGTGCTATGCAACTGATTTATGAGATCACACTTCAGTTTTAGGGAAAAGTGCACGTGGTAGTTTGTTGTTTGTTTTGGTAGGATGTTTTACTTAAATCTGCACAAGTCCAAATGGAAAAAACAGACTGCTACTTTTTGGAGCTAAAATTTTGCAAACAAGAGTAACATTCTAGCAGCTAGATATGGGTCATATACAATCTGTATAGGAAACTAATTCTTGTACAATTAGTAAAGGAAACAGTGCTTTGTTGCCAGGGCTGTTTTGGATGTAAACCAATGTAGTGAAAAAAACCAACAACCTTTTCCCTCAATAACAACAGAAAGCCTATATGGATCAAACGCCCCCATTCTTATTCAGACGAATCTCCGTTTGAGGGAGCCCTTCCCTTGTTGGGAAAGAAAACAGCATTTCTGTCAGGCTGGGTTTTTTTTGTAAAACTAAGATATTAGAAGAGGTTCAAAATCTTGAAATGTCAAGAAATAGTTCTGGTAAAGACAGTTTAGTGGGCAGAATATAGCCATGAAGGCCAGATATCCCCAAGATACACCATTTATCACTTACCTCCAGAGAGAGATCCTACAATTATATGCCAGTCCTAGAGCTATTACTATGGATCTACCAAATTCAAGGCAGAAGTGGAGCGTATGACAGCCCCTTTAATCTTGCATGATCCCCCACAAGCCCCTCCCCCCCACTGATTGGCAGAGAGCCCCACCACTCCCCCCTGACCAGCAGGGAAGTGAAAACCATGGTTTTAAACATGGCATGGGTTTTGCCTCCCCTCCAGTCAGCAACAAGCATTAGGGCCACCAGGGCCCCTCAGCCAATCACCAGTGGGAGGCAAAAATGGCACCATATTTAAAACCAAGTTTTCGCCTCCTCGCTGATCAGAAGTGAGCTGCAAGCGCAGCCCCTTCACCAATCAGCAGTGGAGAGGTGAGTGGGAGCACCTTCAAGATTAAAGGAGGCGCAGCCCACTTCCACCATGAATTTGGTAGGGCCCTAAACATAGAAAATGGCTTTTTACTATATCTATTCCAAATACCAGTCTATTGGAATTTCTACTGAAAAAGCCTCTAAAGACTTGGGCAGCCTAAGAATATTATTTTTCGACTGGGTCTTCTGGGAATTTTGTTGCATCACAATTATCTTTCATCTTGATATGTCTTAAAAATATGATTTAAAGCTGGGCTGATAATTTACAGCATGCAGCAGAACATTTTTATAAACTCTGAGAGCAGAGAACTCTCATTCCGGTGAAATACCATGGCTTTGCTATGTTTCTTTTCCACCTTCCTAATTACTGTAATGCAAAATACAATTCCAGTTAGCTTGAACCTACACACAGACACACACACACACACACACACGTTCTTTCGAAAGTTTCATTGTAGGAGAGTCCCATAGCTGCACGGCCGTGCAAAACTACAAAACACATAACAAATCGTCTTAATGACACTTTTTTCAGACTTCACGAATGATGAAGGGAAATTTTAGCCCATTCTAATGTAGTACTTTTGTACATTTTACTTCTCTGTCTGAATTTGCTACATCCAAATTTGCTCTAAGGCTTAGAAATTATTTTTATGCACCTTGGATCAATTCGATCTTTGCACATCAGATGAAAATAACTCAAAGTATTGTAGCATAATGTAAGAAAATGAGGTTAATGTCAAACAGAAGTAGACACCACCTCAGCTGGATAGACCTTCCAGTCTGTCTCAACTGGAACCACAAAGCTAATGAGCATGACCATTCTTAGACAGGATCCAAAGATCATAATCAGCATCAAAGTGCCAATCTCATTCCACCTGTTTATCATTACAGTTGAACCACAGGAGCTATTTGAGTCTTTTAATTCCAAACATGTGCTTCACAAATCAATTCTGAATCTCTGTACTGCAAAAAAGTTTCGGTATTCAAAACATTAAAGTTTTAATAAATTTGAAGTGCTTGTTTTGTGTGTTTAATTAAATTCAAGCTGTCATCTTAATGAGGCTTGATACAAATATGAGCAAAAAGTTAATCATATAGTAAATAAGAATGATGTATTTCACCGTTTTATAGCATGCTAAAATGTGGGATTTCTAACAAGCCAAATATGCTAAGCTACACACACACACACACACACACACACACACACACACACACACACACACACAGAGAGTTTGTGTACGAAGGAAACATATGTATCAGATCTACTGTAAAAACTGTACTTAGTTGCAATTCATCATGCTTTAATTATATCAACCAATGAAAAAACACCTCTCTTTAAAAATCCAAACCAAAAAAGTACAATGGAAAAGTTGATAAAATCAATTATTTAAATTGGGCTTAGACTTCCTGATTTAAATCAAGTTGATTTAAATCAATCTATGCTGGAAACCGAGGCTGTGGGTAGACTAAATGAGAGGCATGTGTGCACGACACTTTAAAGTGGGCTAAATGCTTTTGCACCACTTTAATGATGGCAGTGTTTGCACACTGCTGTAGGAAATTTGGCAGTGTAATGCACCTTAAATGACTTGGGGTGCAGCAAGCTAAAACTCCTTCGAGGTGTTTTAGTTTGCTGCCCCTACAGCCACGGAGCAAAACACTGGGCTCTGTGCAGCTCTGTAGGAAGCCCTGCAGGCAGCCTGGCAGCAGACCAGGAAAGCTTCACCTAAGAAAAGCGATGAGCCCAATCTTCACACCCCCCGCCCCCGCTGAGCCTGCTTGACTGCCTGAACTGCAGGAGTGCCCAGTGCTTCCCTCCACAGCTGTGGTGCCCCCCCCCGGGACCACCCAAGCCAGGTGTCTGCAGGCGGGTGCTGCCTGGGGAGGCTGGGGCCTGCCACTGCCATGGAGGGAAGCACCAGCTCCACCCCCCCACAGCCCAGGGATCACTCTGCTCACAGGTAGCTTGCCCTCCCCTCCCTACCAGAGAGGCAGGTAAGTCAATGGGATGTGTGCACAGCACAGGGGTTTAAATCAGCCCTAAATTGAAGCGGTGTTTTTTAAAACCCACTGCTTCAATTTAGGGCCCCCGTTTTGTCTACATGCGTCCTGAAAAACTTATGTTGACAATATTTTCAAGTGCGAGGAAGACCTAAATCATATGGTCTGTACTGCAAGTGCTGAACACAG
>NW_017728928.1:16522391-16540962 GCF_001723895.1 Crocodylus porosus
TGGCAGCAATCCATTCTTCCCTAGCAGGTGTTGTACATGATTCTCTCCTTGACTCTGTTTCCCTCACTTCATTCCCTGATTTTTTTTCCTTAGTATATTCTGTACATTACTAATACACAGCAAAAATGAAAAGCTCCCTTTTGTGGTACAGATACAGGATTATAGCAGTAGTAGATCTCTATACAAGTTCTAGAGATCCTATGACTGATACACAAAAGTGGTTGGCAGATAGAAAATATTAGATTACAGCAGATGACTTAAATCCATTAAGTAGATAGATACTATGCTACAAGGAGGGAATGTGTTTTTTTTAATGCTTCATGGTATGCCACTCATGGACAGGTTTGGCACACAAGAGACCTCAGAGCCTTTACAGGGCTAGGCATTTGGGGATGCCTTTTTAGAGTACTGGCATTTGGGGTGCATTTTTAGCGGTTGTTTCCACAACAGTTCCATCAACATAACTGCAACTAAAGCTTGCTCGGTTCATGTCTTGCTGCTTTCCAGTTGGCTGTTTGAAGCTCTATTTTGAGCAGGGCTGAAGGGAAATGTGAATACTGAGGTACTCCCTCTTTTAGCCGAAGTTTGATGAACAAAAACAGAGTAGACAAGACAGCTCCAACCCCCCCGGCATATGTGGCATCCCCCAAAACATTTGGTTTTCATCTCTGGCTGCAAATTACAGACAAAACTGAAGTGCTTTAAACAACAACAAAAGAACTGTTCAATTTCACTGCTGCAGAAATGCTATACCAGCCCAATGGCAACTGTCTGAATCAAGAAGCAACATTTCTTAAGTATACTGAGGTTATGATACTGAGTTCATAGAAGGTACTAGTTCAATAAGTTTTGCTAGATTGCTCACAGTTTAGCAAAACCACTGAGATCTGGATTTTTTCCTCCACTCTTTGGAAACAAACACCATTTCTTAGTCACCATCTCTGTATCTGAGGGAGAGGAAAGTATATTGGCTAGGTCAGGTCTTTTACCCTTAGAACATCATCACTATTCAATTTCAAACAACTTTACAAACATTCAGGATAATTTGTAAGGGCCTTTGAACAAATGAAGACTGCTTCTTCTAGAAAAAGCCTCGAGTTCAGTTTTTGAAGAAGTTGCACTATCAAACATTTCGCCATCATCTGATCGGTACAGGGAATCTATGAGTTTTAACAAGCCCCAGCCCCTCTAAATACTGGATATAGCCGCTTTTTTGTAATCATCAGCACTTCACGGGCGCCCAGTCTTAAGCGCTACAAACTTGCTGGCACAATAACCCATAATGAAAAAACAACAACGTTTAGGATTTTTTCCATTGTTCCTAACAGAATCTAAACTGCAGGTTAGATCTTTAAAAAAACCCCAAACCCTAATTCCCATTTTCAAAAGTTCCTTGATTTCAGTTTTCTAAAGCTATCTATGGATAAATAATCCCCTTTCAAACTGCATCATGGGACCAGCAGCCAGGGGATTTTTTTAAGTTCCCAAAGCAGGTACGAATTCCTCGCCTCCTGGCACTCCCTCCTTTCCCCTCCATGTTCACCAACATGTCTCCTCCTCTCCCCTTCCATTAACCCCCTCCCCCATCCACCACCACTGCTGGCTGATCTGGGGGCAGGGAAAGCTGAAGAGCCCCTCCTGCCCTGCTCCAGCTGAACTGCATAGGGAGCTGGGCTCAGTCAGGGACAGTGGCTGTGGAGGCAGCAGGTGGGTTTCTCCTTCCAGCCCAGGTGTTCCTTTCCAAGCTCAGAAGTAGGCACAGGGAAGGGACCCCTTGGGCTGGCACCATGACAGCCACTGTTCCCAGCTGAGCCCAGCTCCTGCTGAGCATGGGGCAGATGAGAGGGGGTGCTGGGATGGGGGAGGGAGGTGTATTCTTACCCGATTCGGGGACTTAAAAAAATCCCCTGGCTGCTACTCCCACAGCATGTTCTGCCCACCCCAGTGAGAGTGGAGAGTTAAGAGCAGGGGGTGCAGCTACTCTGTCAGTGCTGGTCGCTGCCCCCATACCCCCTTTACAAAATCCTGGATCCATCCACAAAAACATCTGAATGAGCTTCATCCTATGGGATGCCAATGGGATGTAAGTACTTGAGTCACAGTAGCAAAAACTTGAAAATGAACTCTGTTTAAAATGGGACTTGTGTAGAGACGATGGACCTCATTCATAACAGTGCCACTTTGCTTCAGGAAATGCTGTTTTACTGGTCTGGTATGACAGATTTTGTCCTGTTAGATTCCTAGTACCTTTTCATAAAGCAGGCTTTTTATTTTTTTTTTAAGAAGCTTGTGCATTTTCACTCAGTTCTTGGCTCTTTGCTTAGAAATGCAAAAGTGCTCACCTTTTCTATTTGTAGATTCAAGATCAAGAATACCATTTCCAGGTACCATCTAAACCACACCAATGTTTTTAGCTTATCCTGTATAAGTAATTTCCCTCCTGCCCTCAGTGGCTCATTTTATGGTTTTAGGGATATAAGAGGTGAAGCAACCTCTGGTGCAAAGGAATTTTTTTAACCATTGGCATAATTTAGAAATTAGTCACAGATTAGTTGATAGTTTTCTAAGGGAAAGGAAAAATTAGCTCAGCTGAGCATAATTTTTTTACTATTGATTAGAATAAGATCTGCTTTGTGGGAACTAAAGCAGATTATATTCACATATTTCTTTCAAAGCAGATGGTATAAGCTTGTGGCTTGCAACCAAGAAATGGTAAGTTTTGGTTCTGTTCCAACATTCTGCCACTGACTTGCCAGAAGGCCCCAGAGCAAGTCATATAATCCCACATTTTGACTGACTGAGAACTTAATTTGAATACCCTAGGGCCTAATAGCAAGACATGCTATATGACAATATCAGCCAAAATCAACTGAGATGGCTACAGAAATGTGATTTTAATCACTAGATGTCATCCCTCCGCTTAACTGTCACAATGCATTCATTCCAACAGCAATACTTTACAGCATACTAGTCAAGTGAACTGGACAAGTGTGCATTTAGGAAAATGCTGCATCTACAGCAGGAAAGTATGTTTTCTAGGTGTGTCTGGTATGGAATTCAGTAATCAATGAGTTAATGCTCAAAGCTGTGTTTCAATACCAAAGCAAACCATACTGAAATATACTTAATTACAACCTTGATAGAAGCAAAATAATATCACTGCCTGCAGCACTGCCAAAGCAAACGTTATGTAAAGGTCAGCTGGAAAGAATGTCAGGATTTGAGTTAATTAGAACCACACCAGCAATGCTAGCATATTGCTGAAGCAGGTCTGCTTAATCCATACTGCAAAAGAGGCAGGTCTGAGTTTCTCAGCTGCAAAACAATAAAAACAATATTATTCTTCTCCTGCCCTTTCAATCTGCTTTGGGGTGGCATCTTCAAGTTATCACTCTGTACTGCTGCACAGGATGTGAAGTTCTGTGCGAGTCATTTTGAGAGGTGGGTGGCAAGTGCAATACAGAATTAGAGTCATTCTGTCTTGCCATCCAACCGCCTTTTGGATTGGTACATAGAAAAAATTAGATGTGGTGATGGGGTGCAATGGACATCACAGCCTGCTTTCTGTTGTTCATTTCAAAAGTTTCTGCTTGTGTCTCGTTTGCACACATGCCTTCCCACATCTCATCTATGAAGATAATACCTAATCCTTACAGAGTCATCAGCTGCAAACTACGGGGAACACAAGCCAGTTAGGGGAATTCACACAGCACTCTGAGAAACACTGACTGAAGAGTACATTTGCATAGAAACCACACAGAATCATGCACATAACACTGAGTGACGAAGGCAAAAATACTCTGAAGTGTCTGCACTTCCATCCTTCTTAAATTAATAAAACTTCCCAGCTGCCCAACATTTAAGCTTCTCTTTACTTAACAGTTACTTCAACCTCCATACTACATTCATAGATATGAGGAGGATGGCACTGGCATGGCATATAGGAGATTTGCATTGCATTCCTGCTGCCACTGATTCTCAGTGAGAGTGCCCTATTTTCACCCACTGAATCTCGTTGTGGGCATATTAATTTATTTTATTTAACTTTCTCCATGGATGTATGTGATCTGAGGAGCACTGGATTAATCAGGTTCCCATATCTTCATTCTCCTGCCTTCCCACCCATATTTTTTTCTGAAAAGAAAACATATTTGGTAATAAAATGGATGTTCCATGACTGTTTATAAGAAACCGTCATCCAACATTAGCCCTGGAGCCTTTATCTCATAAAGTTATTAGACAAAAAGAAAATTATATGAGAGCAAGGCATTTAAATGCTTAGAGAAACCTCTCCACTGTCATTGTTAATTATAAGTAACTACTACACTTTGAAAGACATGCATTATATTTAAATGCTTTATTCATGTACATTTTTTATTCTATGTTTAAGCAGTCATGCTTTCCAGCAGGGAGATATTATGTGCCTGCTCCATATAACACAAACCAGGATGCTTGATGTATTATGAAGATTTTGCTGAGCAGTCATTTAAGGCAATGGGGGCCAATCCTTTTGGCATGTGTGCTCTGCACCGTCCCCAAGTGCCACTGCCATCCTTTTCCCTTGCCTGAACTGCCGCTTGACCTTCAGCTCTTTGCCCTGTGCTTCCTGACCAAGCTTCTTCTCTGCTTTCTGCTCCCTGCCCAGTGCTTCCTGCCTGATCTGTAGGGGCGTGCGAAATGGGCCATATTCGATTTGGATTCAGCCCGAATAAGGGATAGTGATTCAATTAGCTGATTCGGATCACTGTCCCTGATTCAATTTGGCCAAATCTGAATCTGAAGATTCAATGCTGATTTGGAGAAGCAGCGATTCAGCCATAGACACAGCTTTAAATGTTTTTTTCTATAGACCTCAAGGTACCAGGCATGGCTTGTGAACACTGCGACGCTGGGACAAAAGGAGTGTCTCAGAGGAGTGCAGGGGGGCTTCCCACGTGCTTGGCAGTGAACCTGGAAGTGGACCGGAAGTGGACCGGAAGCAGACCGGAAGCACCAGTCACCGAGCCGGGGTGGTGCAGGGTCCCCCCAGTGTGCTCCCCGGTAGACCCAAAATGCTTCTAGTTCACTTCTGGGTCTGTTGCCAAGTGCACTGGGCAGCCCCCTGTGCTCCTGTGGGATGCTCCACCACCCCAGCACCACAGCACGGATGAGCCGCTGCTACCGTGAGGTATGTAGAAAAAACATTTAAAGCTGTGTCTATGTTTGAATCGCTGAATTTTTCTGAATCGATTCAGAGAGATTAAAGGGTCTTCTGATTTGATTTGGATTTGGAGATTCGGCCACCGAATCAGATTGAATCTCCACCAAATTGAATCAGGGACTGAAGCTTTGCAAAGCATTACTGATCTGAATGTTTTGCTTTCTGCTATCTGTCCCCTCCCTAGTCTGCCATGTGCCACACACACAAGCTGCCTGGGACACTTATGGCACCCTTGCCCAGTGATGCAGGAAGGTGGAGGGCGGAGGGAGCCAAGCAGGGCATCTGCCCTGGGTACCAAAGCAAAGGGGCACTAACAGGTGCTGCCCAGCTGGGGTGGGGAACAGGACAAAGCCGTGAGCGGCTCACTTGGGGGAGGTGCAGGGACGGGGGACGGGTGGCTCCTGCCATTGTATGCACTACCGGGCAAGCATGGTGGGGGAGGGCGGCATGTTCCTCCCAGATCTGTGTGAGGGGCGAGGGTGGGCTGCTGCTGCAGGCTTTGCCCTGAGTGTCAAACTCTGTTGCTACAGCACTGCCCTTGCCGCAGGTGGCCATCCCTGGCTTAGAGGCAGATATGAATGTTATCTATGCACAAATAATCCCCAGTAAAAACATTTAGCACAAACCCACCCAAACAGATCAAGATTTTTTTTTGTTCCTTTTGGAATGCCGGGGATTGGGATGGATGTGCAGCAGCAAGGCCAAGAGCTGTCTCTGATTAACTGTTATGTGTAGCCACAAGAAGGCTGACAGCATATAAAAACACATCAGTTACGAGAGATCCCACGGATACCATAATATTTTAAACAATAATATAGCTGGATCATGGATTAGGAAACTAAGAATATCTTCTAAAAGCCTTTATGTTGCACTGTTCTTAAATATCAAGGATCTAAGGGGTAGAGGGAGGAGAAAAGTAATTGCCTTTGTATATTCTTGACTTTTTTAACATCTCACCTTTCTCTGATTAGCTGGTGATAAGCTTCTGTAGAGCTTCCTGCCCTGCTTGCCAGCGTTCCAAATGGTGAAAGACGCCCAGTGCTTCAGGACTCTGTCTTCCAGAAATCTGACTCGATGATTCCAGATGGTTTCCCTGGGGAATCAGAAAAGAAGTGCGTTTGATCTCGAAATACATTAACAGCATAAGAAATCTCACTTTCCAAACAGATACATTTCTGATGCAAAAACCACACTGAAACATCAGACTAGCAACAATTCCAGTGGAAATGAATGTTGTAACTGGAAAAAAGATGGTCTCCTGTTTAAACATTAGACTTGCTGTCTTTGTTGCTGTGATCTTTCATTTATACTCAGATGTGGACAATGCAGAGGGGAAATCTTAAGTTGCTGGAGAAGCACCATCAATGTTGCCTGTGGAAGATCCTTCATACCCAGTGGGAAGGCAGACGCACCATTAGTGTCCTCTTGCAAGAAGAGACCATGAGCACTGAGGTGATGATCATCCGACATCAACTTTGCTGTGCCAGCCAAGTCATCTGGATGTCCGACTCCAGATTCCCAAAGCAAGTTTTATTCTCCCAGCTCAGAGCTCAGTCAAGGTGTATACTCAAGAGGACGGCAGAGAAAGCACTTCAAGGATGTCCTCACGCTTAATGTGAAAGAAATGCAAAATTGACATCGACTCATGGGAGACTGTTACTTAGGACCACCCCAAATGGAGGAAGAGTCTGCTGCAAGGATCTCAGTACTTTGAAACCTTACAAAGACAGTGGGAGACAGAAAAACAGGAGCAGGAAAAACAGCTTGCCATGGACTGAATTAAGAGCCCAGAGCTACCCACCCCACATGGAAACTTGTGTCCAAGTTCCAACAGTCTGTCAATCTTGCTTAGGCTTCCTCAGCCATCTTCAAATCCACAGTTAAGACTTCATAGACGACAATCATCCTCGACTGTGAGGGACTGCCAGTGATAATATTGAGCTCAGTTCTATTTCAATGTACTCTGCAAGATGTTGAGCAAGTTAAAGACATATGATGGACTTCTCCTAAAACATATATATTGATGGGGCACAGTAGAGATACAATATTGTCAAATCTTGTACAAGGATAAAAATTTAAAAAATGCCCAAGTGATTTATAATTCTAAGACCCATGCTCAAAAGTGACCTACACATTGAAGAGCTTAAGTCCCAAAAAGGTTTAGGCTCCTCAATCATTCAAGCACATATAAAAAAAAATTACCACTATGCATTTTTAAGCAATTTAGGAACCCAAGTGCCCTTGATGAAGCTTAGTTTTCTCAGTCTATCTTCCAGCTGTACTACTGCCTTTTCCTTTATTAAGTATCATGGTATATCCATCTCTTCCACAACTAGCACACTGCCTGCTGCAGGCTACACATAAAGTTACGTTTGACTTAGGCTCCTAAGTCACCTTTGGAAATGGGACTTAAATGCCTTTGTAAATGTAATCCTAAATGGTTTGTAACATTCTCAAGTAGATCTAAGTAATTCAGTGTACTAACTTTCCATTGTATGGTTACACTTGAGGGTGAGGCTTGTAGAGGATAAATTGCTAGAGAGCACAAGGAAGTCAGAAGCTGGTGATTCATTTTACAAGAGCCAGTGTTTGAATATATTGAGTGTGTGTGTGTGTGTGTGTGCGCGCGTGTGTGTGTGCGCGCGCATGCGCATGCATGCATGTGCATGTGTGCACATATGGATAAACAACCACATCTCTCTACATGGCATATCTGATTAGTTTAGATTACCATGATCACTAACTTCTGCAATCATGGCCTTTTTTGGTGCTGAGTATGAAATAGGCAGTCTCTACTTAAAAGATACTGCAAGCTAGTCAAAGAAATGTCTTCCCTTCCTCCTAAGAAACTAATTCAGAGAGCAGTGTGTCAGAGCAAGGATGCTAAAATGACTTGGGTCCAAAAGTCCCTGAAACAGGTCCAAACACATCCAGCAGTTGAACCTGCTACCACTAAATGTTATAGTTTTAGGAAGATACGGTTCTTTGGGTGAATCTGATATCTTAGACCAACTTAAATATTTGAAAAAAATTTTCTTAGCAAGCCTTCAGGTTTAAAAACCCTTCATCAGGCTGAGGAAGCATCTGCAGTTGGTAAACTCTAAAACATTCTAGTTGAAATCATGTCATAATGGATGTCAAATGTTCCAGGTTATGTTTTGGTTTTTCAGCTATCTGTAATTTCTTTCCATGATACTAGCATATGAAACCACTTTTAGCTTTGGCTATATACTATTATTTGTCTAAAGCCTAAGAATCTCAACCCTGCTTTGCAAGATGTTGTGTCTGTCAGCAGTGCTAAAATACAGCAGAACTAATTGCATTGTATAAATATACCATCATTGTAAGTATGAAGTTCCTACAAGTTAACACCCTGAACACATTTTAGGGCTTCTAATGGATTTATATCTTAAGGATTTAGATATTTTCACCTTAATAAGTGCAAAAGTATCACACAGCCTAGAATGAAGGGAGCAGGGAGCTTTCAGCCACTGTAGTCTGTTCTTTATTTGAAAAGTTGTGCTTAGGCTTGTCATTCACAGAAGCTAAAATGTTATTCTTTTAAAGCAAGTAAGTGAGGCCACAGGAAGGATTTCTGTCCATGTGTGTGCATGTGAGACAGAGAGAGGGAGTTTATATCACAGGATTCAGGAGCAATTCTACAACAACAATCCACTACAGATCCCAAACCTAAGCAAGCCTGCAGTAATCAACAGTTGATCAAGTTCAAAAGTCCTGAATAACCCTATAACAACGCAGGCTTGAGCAGCCCAAAACTCATGACTGCCTCACGTATGTGATTCTGAATATGCAGGTGCATGTTCAGACCAAACAGTGCAAAGGCAATTGATGAGTTTACTTAATTTTCAAGCTTATATGTTCCCTTTCTTAGTAAGAATTGTGCACCCCCACGTTCCCAGATGAAGTAGGTGATGTACTCTTTTTCTGAGGGAAACAGCAGACAAAGAACAGTGGAAGAAGTCACTGGAAAAATAATCCTTTAAATAGAGTGTAACCTTAACAAAATGTCTAAAAAGTATGCTTTAAAATAAAGCAAGCTGACAGATGTCTGTGTGTCCAAGTGGATTTTTATGTCTGAAATAAATTCCACAATGTAACTTATACAAATCTAACACTGTAAACAAAAGTAAGAGTGATACCAAATGTTGAGTCCACACAACTGTGGGATCACAACCATGAAACATCTGTAAATGCTGCAGATTGGTTGGGATTATCAATTTCAGAAAGTTCAAAGTGTATTCTCACAGAGAGGAGATGCATTCAAGGCAGGCATTTGGTCTCGAGTCCTTCATCTCAACTGCTCGGTGTTTTCAACAATCTTCTCATCCTCCCCATTTCTGCTCATTTCCTATTGTCTTCAATCACTTATTTTTTTTAAATATCTGTTTCCACTGTATAATGTAATATTGAATAATGTATCATTATAATGGCTTAAAGAAATTTGATTTTAGCTGAAAATGTTGGTTTATGTTCAGGATACTTTTAGTACTCAAAATAGGATTCCACTTCACATCAAAATAACTAGCTTACTAAGCACAAAAACAAATAATTCCCATGAAGGTATGAGGTAAGTGCAAGACAGTGTTGAAAACTGGCTTATGAAATGCAAACTTGTTTCATACTTGTAACATTTTTTTTTTAAATCTTGGTCTCTACCCAGGGCTGGACACAGGCATGGGCAAACCAGGCAACTTCTCAGGGCCTGGACAAAAAGGATGCCCGAAAATGGTAATTTAAAAATTACTATTCTCATTATTTCTGGTGAAGGGGGGCCCAATACTAAAAGTTTGCCAGGGCCACCATAACTTTAGGTGCGGTGCTGTCTCTACCTGTAAAATGACCTCATCCAAAGACCACAACAGAAAAACTATCATTGACTACAGTGGGCTCTGAATTAGGCATTCAGCTAAAATTCCCCAGAATATCAATGACAGCAACATTCATACACATCTCTACATTCATACAAAACAGCCTATGCCTGTCTGGCCTCAAACATCCGGTCACGTGCTGCTCGGGCCTGGATGTTCGGTGTTGTTTGTCCGTCTGTCCCCACTGTTATGCCGTGTGGGTGTCTCCTTCCGGTGTAGTCTTTCCCCAATCTCGCCTGCCACGACTTTGGATCTTGCTTCAGTGGTTGGTGTCCAACTACCGGGGTTCTCTCAATTATGGGACAGCTGTCTGGTGATCTTCTGTGAGGCTCCACCTCCCCTATACCTCGCCCTTACACCCAGCCTTTACGGGTCACAATTATCCTCCTGGCCAGGTTCCCGGCCGTTGAACCCCTGACTCCCTTCACGTGGCAGGTGTGGCTTGCCCTGCCTACAGCGTGGGCTGCCTGCAGTCACTTATCTGGTCTATGAGACTGCTGCTTCCCCCAAAAGCTAGCAACTCCTCCAGAGACTTAATAATACTCAGGCCTACTCTGACCTACAACCCCTCCTAAAGTGGGAAACACAAAATCTAAACAAAGAAAAACTACAGATGCAATCTGAGGGACCCCTCAGTCCCCTCTCCCAGGCCCCTTCCTTGGCCTAGCCGCTAACAATGCGCGCAGACCCTGAGGTGTATTTCAGGGTCAGTAGGTTGTTGGTATCTCCTGTCGGCTCCGCCACTGTTCAGCTCTCATCGTCCTGCCTGGGGCTTCTTAGGGCCACTGGCGATCCTCCAATGGGCGTCTGTCCACCCGCCCCTCTCCGTAACCACGCCACGCCACCGAGGGCCATTTTTCACAGCCTTTTCCGCTGCTCTTGCCTCCCGTCTCCCGCCTGGTGTGCCTTTTTGGCTTCCCCGGTGCCCTCAACGGTCCCACCTGGTTTGATGCCATAGATTACGCTGGTCTCTGTAGCCCCTTGGCTGTCGTGATTGACGTTGGCATCTATCTGTGTCCCTTTACTCTCCTCTCCAGGTTCCCAGTCCAGAGGAGCTGCCCTTGGGTCTATTCTCTCCCCACGGCAGCCAGCAGTCTTTGGCTTGCCGCGTGCACTGCCGCGTTCTTCCCTGCTGGGGGAATCAGCTTTTGGCTCCCGTTGTCCTTGCAGAGCCTCTGGAATGACCTCTCCTGCTGGTGCTCCTGCCAGCGTCAATTCTCCCTCTTCCTTGCTGGTGGCCCCTTTTATTCCTGCCAGCCAGCTTCTGTGGCTGATGTCAGCCGCCGGCCGTAACTTTATAAAGATGCGGCTGACGAGCTGCGTGGGTCCCGCCTCTAGCTCCGCTGCAGATCCTGCTGCAGGTAAATAGTTTTTATTCTCTTTTCTTTTCAGTTCTTTCTGCAGGTTCCTGATCCTGGGGCTCCCCCCTGGCTCTTTGGAGTCTTCCCCTCTTTTTGTCCCCTTGACACAGCCATTTCAAGCATTTTACAGGACATAGGAAGGCAGTTTGGTTACAACAGCTGAGCCTTTAGCTCAGATCTGATCAACCTGACAACAGAATGATTTTCTCCCAGAACTGAAGGGAAGCCGCAGACATTGCAATCCCATAGTTCAATCAATCCCCCTAACCCTGTTGTGCAGTTTGATGCATGACATTTGGAAATTCCTCAACAGTACTCAGTACTTTGCCCTGTGTATTAGCTAATGAATCCACCAACATTTTACATATCTAATGGCCTCCTCTGCTAGCATAGGAACACGCTTAGTGGTAAAATTTGGCAAACTCTTTTAAGGTTCAAACCCCTGCTGATAATGAAAAAACTCCTACTGAACTGGGAATCTTGCCTGAGTGAAGACTGCGTTTAGGACCATTATGGCGAGACTGACAGTAATGGCTAGAACCAGGAAAGGGATGGACAAGCCCACCACACAGAGCAATGCATTTTGTTAAGGTAGGGTAGAGATGCACCTTATATGGGTAAGGAACAGGAAGAGCTATTTCAGAGCTGGACCCATCATCACCAGAGACTGCTGACTCTACTCAGTTATCTGATGCTTTTATAATGTGGACAAATGGGTACAGGAATGAGACCAACCCATTGTTTTGTATTTGGGAGGAGGGTAAGTGATTTTTCCCCCTGCATTTTTCACCTCAATCAGCATTTATGTTAAGATCTCCAGAAACAAAAGGCTGGTCACCTACCACTGTGCAATGGACTCTCTGACCTACATCTTTTAGGTTAGAAGATCCAGTCTCCTTAGCTGTAACTGCTACAGAACGCTCACTTTTTCCATCACCACAGAAAGAAAGCCCTGAGACAGGCCTGTATATTAGGCTTTAGGAAGACAGGATGCCATAGAGTTTGGCTTTAATCTCTTAGATTCTTAAAATTTTAAACTGATTTAAAAAAGGTAAAGCAAATCATTGACTGGCATATACTGCAGCATTAAGCTCATGAATTGAAAACAGATGGAAAAGCTGCTTTTTCATATCACAGCCAGCCAGACTGACTGACTGAAAACACCAGTAGAGGTAGACACCTTTACCAAATCATGCAGATCTGATGAGTAAAGTCTGTCTTCAGCTTGTCATCTGGGTAATGCTTCCACCTGTCAGAGATTTGAATGAATGTTCATATAGTTTTACACACAAGGCAAATTAAACATAGGGAAAATGTGTTTTGTTCTCCATAGATATGGAAGTCCTTTAAACAGATGCACTAGGAAACATTTGTGCTGAAATACAGAACTGGTTGTTAAAAAAAAAAGAAGACAATATTAGCATCACGTTTACTATGTATTTAGGGGAAAGTCCACATACTCTGGTCTAAGACAGTTGTTTTAATATACCCCATAGTCAAATTATACGTGCAAGAATGTCAGTTCTTCCTCTGGAATTGAAGTTAAGATTCAGCAATATGACAAATAGCAATTTGCTTGCCATATCTGTTAGCTACCTCCAGTTTTCCTCTCACATTTCTGATGGAGCCTTGGAAAAAGACTACTTTTCCTAACCATTTAACTTTATTATGTCTCGTCCTTGAAACTTTTGTTTCCTGGCCATTTCATTTTGGCATGAAATTTACATGCCAAGAAGCTGAAAAAGGTTTACAATTCTCATTTTATAACATTGTTGCTTATTCCTTATGCAACTCTTTTGTATACGGTACACCAAGTTAGACTCTCTTTCCAGTCTTTAAATGTTGAGAACAAGTCTAAATGAAAGGATGTAGTAATCTAACTTACTCATGTCTGTCTTTTGCTCATCATCTTCAAATTTGTACTCCTTGTAGTAGGATATCAGATTGTGTGATACTAATGATGAAACAGGTCAGCAACTGGAAAAACAGCACTTTGCATATAAACTGCAGGGTAAGAAGTTGATGTTTAAGCAATGGAGTAAGTAAGGCAAAAGCTTACAGTGACCTTAACATATGTCTTAATCTGTTCTTAGACCCTTTTTAGAAACTTT
The DNA here is from genome assembly GCF_001723895.1 of Crocodylus porosus. NCBI lineage: Eukaryota > Metazoa > Chordata > Crocodylia > Crocodylidae > Crocodylus > Crocodylus porosus. The sequence goes on from NW_017728928.1 coordinate 16,535,953, forward strand.
TGTAAATTTGCTTAGTGGGGAATTTTGAATCATTAGTCTCCATCCTTTATTAACCTTAATTATGTTTTGAGAAACTCCAAACAGGAAGCAATAGAAGTAGCACCAAGGCATGAGGTTTTCTCTAGGGGATTATCAGTGGCTGCAAAAAAACTCAGTTAACATCAGTGTCCATGATTTTGAGACCAGTCAAGTCCTTATACGGCTAGTTAGATTTTCATCACTCACAGCAGTGTGATAGTTTGAAGAGGCTTCCCACACACAAATAAATATATCCAATACGTGTTCCCCAGAAAATCTCAGCAATGTCTTGAAGGCCATAGGGTATACTATCTCCGGCCACTTAAGCTAACAAAAATAATTTTGGATTTGATGCAAAGTATCTTTTAATGTAATCAGAAGTCACATTCCTGAGCAATGCTCTAGTTGCTGCTGGCATCTTTTGGCAGTTGCCTTTTCCCCATTCTTTATAGTATGATACATTCCCAAAAGAAAAGTAACTGGAGAGAAATATGAAGGTCAAGCATTTTTCTAGAATTATTTTACTAGAAATTCTGAAACTTCTCCTAGCTTTTCAAAAAGAGAGGCCAGTGTATTACAGGGTAAGCAAAAAGGTTTTTAAAAACGTGATTCTACTCTACTAAAACTAATTCTATCACAATAGTAAGCCAATGGTGGCAAAAGAGCAGGCTAGGGACTGTTTAGAACAGCTGTGTGTGTACAAGTCTATGGGGCCAGATGTGATGCACCTAAGGGTGCTGAGGGAGTTGGCCAATGTGATTGCAGAGCCACTGGCCATTATCAAAGTAAACTTGTGACTGAGAGAGGTCCTGGACGATTGCAAAAGAGCAAATATAGTGCCCATATTTAGGAAAGGGAAGAAGGAACATCCTGAGAACTACAGAGCAGTCCACCTCACCTCAGTCCCTGGAAAAATCATGGAGCAGGCCTCAACAAATCCATTTTAAGCACTTAAAGAAGGTGATTTAGGAACAGTCAGGATGGATTCACTGAGGACAAGCCATGCCTGAGCAACTTGATAGCCTTCTATGATGGGATGACTGGCTTGGTTGATGCTGGGAGAGCAATGGACATGATTTACTTTGACTTTAGCACAGCTTTTGATATGGTCTCCCACAACATTCTTGCAGGCAAGCTAAGGAAGTACAGGTTCGATGAATGGACTGTACGGTGGATAGAAAACTGTCTAGATCATTGGGCTCTGAGGGTAGTAATCAATGGCTCAATGTCTAGTTGGCAGCCAGTATCAAGTAGAGTGTCTCAGGGGTTGGTCCTGGGACCAGTTTTGTTCAATATATTCATCAACGATCTGGAAGATGGGATGGAGTGTACCCTCAGTAAGTTTACAGATGACACCAAGGTGGGGGGAGTAGTAGATATGCTGGAGGGTAGGGCTTGGATTCAGAGGCACCTAAACAAATTGAAGGATTGGGCCAAAAAAAAAATGTCCTGAAGTTCAGTAAGTACAAGTGCAAACAAAGTCCTGCACTTGGGATGGAACAATCCCATGTACCGGTACAGGCTGGGGGCTGAATGATAATGCAGCAACTCTGCAGAAAAGGGCCTGGGGGTTACAGTGGACAATAATCTGAATATTAGGGCTGTGCAAAGCTTCAGGTGGTGATTTGATTTGAAGGATATTTGGCTGATTCGGTGGCTGAATCTCTGAATCTGAATCAAATCAGGGGACCAATTTAAAGGTCCGAATCGATTCAAAGCTCTCTGAATCTCCCCCACTCCCCCAGGCCCCTAACCCTCCCAGCTTGGTACTTTAAAGAAAGGCCCCAGTGCTCACCGGGTGCTGCTGGGTGGCGGGGGGGGGCGATCCCCACTGCCCCCACTGCATGGGGGGCTCTGCCATGAGCCCCCTGCCCCCCCATGTGCCCCACCCAGGCCAGCTCCAGCCAAGAAAAGCCCTGGGACTCACCACTTCTGGTGCAGCCTCAGGGCTTTTGGGGCTCATGCAGAGCCCCCCACATGGCGTGGGGCAGTGGGGGGCAGGAGCAGTGAGTCCCGGGGTTGTTTTTTTCTCTTAAAGGGCTGGAGCTGGCCTGGGTGGGGCACCCGTGGGGGGGCTGAGGGAGCAAGGGGAGGTTGGGGGGCTCATGCAGAGCCCCGCCATGCAGTGTGAGGCAGTGGGGGGCAGCAGGGATCGCCCCCCCCACCTGGCAGCACCCACTGAGTCAGGGTTTTTTTCCCCCAAGTGCTGGGAACTGGGGCAGGCAGGCAGCCATTGCTGGGCTGGGAGAGCAGGCGCGGGATGGGCCTGGCCTGGCTGATTCGGAGATTCGGCTACTGCACCCCAGCAGAATCACCGTCCCCTGAATCAGCCAAATCCGAAGCGAATACTAGCAGCTTTGCACAGGCTTACCAAATATGAGCCAACAATGTACTCTTGTTGTGAAGAAAACTAACAGCACAGTGGGCTACTGTAGTAGAAGTGTTGCCGGCCGATTGAGGGAAGTAATTATTCCCCTCTATTCAGCACTGGTGAGGTCACATCTGTGGCACTGCTTCCAGTTTTGGGGCCCCCACTACAGAAAGGATGTGGGCAAATTGGAGAGAGTCCAGCAGAGGGCAATGAAAATGGTTGGGGGGCTGGGAGACATGACTTATGAGGAGAGACTGAGGGAACTGGGTTTATTTAGTCTGCAGAAGAAAAGACTGGGAGGGGGGAGGAGGCGTTATTAATAGCCTTCAACAAGCTGAAGGGTGGTTACAAAGAGGTTGGAGCTGGACTGTGGTGGCAGATGACCGAACAAAAAGCAATGGTTTTAAGTTGCAGTAAGGGAAGTTTTGATTGGATATAGGAAAAACTCTCGCACTAGGAAGGTGGTAAAGCACTGGAACAGGTTACCCAGAGAAGTTGTGGAATCTCCATCTTTGGAGGGTTTTAAGACCCGGGTAGACAAAGCCTTGGCTGTGATGAGGTAGTTGGGGATGGTTCTGCTTTGAGCAGGTGGTTGTACTAGATCTTCTGGCGTCCCTCCCAAAACTGATTTTATATGATTCTATGCAGCTTGTTTTAATTTTGAACATCAAACGCACAAGCAGTTTATTGAAACACTTTTATAAAGGTGAGGTAGTAAAAAAACCACAACGTGCTAATGCTTAAGGATGCACAGGTGTATGTGCACAAGTGTTTCATAAAAGAACAAAATACTCCACTGAAGAACATTAAGATCGCAAAGTCAAGCATGTAAAAGTTAGGAATTACCAGAACAAAGTTGCCTGTGTAACATTAATGTGCACCCCCTTGTGTATGCATTAAATTGCAGCCTTCAATCAGACAGTTTTTCCCCATAGGACCTCTGTGTCATTCAACAGGCAACATGAGGCTGCCTTAGGCCTGAACCTGTGTTGTGTACTGAAGGACCCATTTCCATTTGTAGCAGGAATGAGGCAGAGGATTGTAAGAAGAAAAACGACTCTCTCTTATGGTTAAAGCAGCTGAATGCTGCCCTGGAGAACTGAATTGTACCTTTGTGTCCACCAGAGAGTTCCCTCCAATTCTAGGTATATCATGTAAACCAAATTTTTCACAGGTGGTCACTAACTGGATGCCCCTCATTTTTGTGATGTCAGGCATCAGACCCTGAGAACTGATTTGCAGAAGTGCTAAGAGTTCAGCTGCAACTGAAGTCAGCAAGAGCTACATTCTGAACACACACAGTGCTGCCACATGCTAAAGCAGTGGTTGGCAGGGTATGGCCCACAGGCTGGATCCATCCTACAGACACTGTATTCAGCCTGCTAAGTACATTGAGTTTATATATCCCACTGTTAGTAAAGCAGCAAGCAGTACAGTGGGCAGCAGGTACTCAGGATCAGGCATGTAATGCCCAAAAGTCAGGTGTGTCAGGGGGGAGGGGGAAGAAGAGGGGCAGCTGAGCATTAGAGACTTCAGTGGAGTGTGAGGCATGAAAAGAAAAGCTTGATAAAAGACTCGGCAGGACAACCTGTTCCAACCTGATGTCTGAGTGAAAAGTTTTTCTAAGTCCCACCTAAGCGTCAGGTTAACTGCTGGTCCACCTTAAAACCAAGCTGTGTTATTTCAGCATGGTGCAAATGAAAGGTTGCTGACCTCTGTGCTGAAGTACCTTGAAAAAAATCCCGTCTTAGGTGTCTCAAATTGAGCATCAAAAACAAGTCCTTCATACCTTAATCTCTCTGGGTACAGTTTAGCATCTGTAAAAAATGGTAAAATACATGCTAAATTTCCCGGGGTCTTGTAAATATCTTTAGAACAAATCAATAAATTGTCCCAGTGGTCTTTGATCAATTAAACACTGGCAAGTCACTGGGGCCAGCTGGCATTTCCCTGAGGGTGCTGAAGAAACTTAGATGTGAAATTGCAGAACTGTTAAGCAATGGTACATAACCTATCATTGCAAACAGTCTCTGTGCCAGAAGACTGGCAGGTTACCAATGTTACACCCATCTTCAAAAAGGGCTCCAGAAGTGATTCTGGGAAATAGACCAGTGAGTCTCGCTTCCATTCCTGGCAAATTGGTAGACTCTATAACACAGAATAAAATGAGCAATCATATGGATAAATATGATATGCTGTGCAAGAGTCAGCTTGGCATTTATAAAAGGAAATCCTGCCTCACCAATCTGTTGGGAGTTCTTTGCAGGCATTGAAAAATATGTGGCCAAGAGAGATCCAGTTGATATAATATACATAGGTGAAGGGAAAAAAATTATTTTGAGGGGGCTGAGCATGCATGTGTTTCAACCCCCTTCCCAGCAGGTAAGTCTGTGGGAGAAGGTGTGCGGGGAGGGGGAGGGGGAAGGGGCATGGGTGGGGGCAGATCAAGGCCCCCACAGTGAGGGAGGCAGCAGGGCAGGGGCAGGGGCTGAGGTGAATAGGGCCCCGGCCAGGCTGGGTGGTGGGATGCATAGATCCAGGGGGCATTTGCCCCCCTGGGCCTCTGCTGAGGTGCACACAGTGGCGGGAGCCCCTCCCCCCCGCATCCCTGGACAAGCCAC
>NW_017728928.1:16541062-16719183 GCF_001723895.1 Crocodylus porosus
CCCGGCCAGGCTGGGTGGTGGGATGAAAGGAGCCAGGGCAGCTTGTTCAGAGGTGTGGGAGGGGGGCTCCTGCTGCTGTGTGCACCCCGGGAAAGCCCAGGGGGTATGTGCCCCCCCCAGTTTGGTGCAGCCCAGCAGCAGGATGCGTATGGCATTATGCTGCTCCCGGGGCAGCTGCAGCTGGGCACAAAGTGCAGCATGCAGCTACCTCTGCCCCATGCATAGATCCAGGGGGCATTTGCCCCCCTGGGCCTCTGCTGAGGTGCACACAGTGGCGGGAGCCCCTCCCCCCCGCATCCCTGGACAAGCCACCCACACTCTGATCGTCCCACCACCCAGCCTGGCTTGGTCCCATTCACCCCAGCCCCTGCCTGTGTCCCATTCTCTCCCTCACCGTGGGGGGGGTCTCAATCTGTCCCTACCCCCAGACCCTTCCCTTTCACAGAATAGATTGATACTTGTCTGCCATACTGCTGATCCACCCACTGAGCTGCAATCCTGGCTGTGTGCACGCCCCTCCCCACCCCTATTGCAGCTGCCCTGAGCCCACAGCTGGGCTACCTTGTGACCCTACTTGCTGCCCTGCATTTTGGGGGGCTGAGCCCCATTAGCCCCAGCCTTCTGCTGCCTATGTTAATATACTCAGATTTTCAAAAATCTTTTAACAAGATCCCTCACCAAAGGCTCCTCTAATCTTGCAGGTTTCTCTGTGCACCTGTCCATGATTGACTGGCGGGGGGGGAAGGGGGGCGGTGGCGGCACACTACTCGCTGTTCACTCCTGATTGGTGGGGAGGCAAAAACCACAGTTTTAAATATGGCACCATTCTTGCCTCTCACCACTGACTGGCTGAGGGGCCCTAGCAGCCACACTGTGTTTCTGACCAGCTGGGATGCACAAACAGCACTATATTTAAAACCAAGATTTTCTGCCTCCCCACGAATCAGAAGTGAGGAGTGGCGTGCTTGATGGCTCCCTTTATTTTACAGCCTCCCCTGTGCACCCCCCACCCACTATTTGCTGCTCACTCCTCATCAGTGGGGAGGCAAAAGCTGTGGTTTTAAATATAGTGTTGTTTTTGCCTCCCAGCCGCTCAGCAACAGACAGCATGGCTGCCAGGGCCATCAGCAGTGAGAGGCAAAAATGGTGCCACATTTAAAACTGTTTTTTTTTTGCCTTCCTGCTGATCAGGAGTAAGCAGCGAGCAGTGGGGCCCCTCTGCCAATCAGTGGTGGAGTCGCAGGATTAAAGGAGCCACCGCGCACCCCATTCCTGCCATGAATTTGGTCGGCCCCTAGGAAGGCCTTTTGTGTACAGAAAGCTGGTTAAAAGATAGGAAACAAAGGGCGCGTCTACACATTGCCCTATAGTGATGTTGTTACTATGCCATGCTTTAGTACTTTTTGGGAGTACCATAACACAGAGCAGTAACTGCTCCTGCTGAACCATACATGCAATGCAGGGTTATTTTTAGCAGCTACTTTGCCATAGCAGCGTGTTATAAAGGGGGAGTGCACTGCTACGGTGAAGTATCTGCTGGTCATATGTAGACACCCATGGATGTTACATCACCATAATGCATTGCTGTGGCAATGTAGAATCACACATAGACGTGCTCAAAAGGTAGGGATAAATGGTCATTGTTCACATGGAGGAGGGTCAACAGTGTGTTGCCCAAGGATCCAGTTTTGCTCAACATTCTCATCAATGACCTGGAAAAGGGAGTATGTAATGAAATCACAAAATTTTAAGGGTGTGGATGTGTGTGTAGGTGGGCGTGGGGTTTGTAGGGAGGTCTGTGAGTGTGTGTGGGTGTGGGGTTTGTGGGTCAGTATGGGCCGCCTCACTACATGTTCACTACATAGCACAGAGCCTTTGCTGCCAGCAGCAGCAGCAGCAGGAGGCAGGCCTTTGGGGCACTCCTGGCCTATGGCAGGCAGAGCCCCCCAATGACATGCAGTTCTAGCTGAATCCTGGGAGCTGCACATGGTGGTTTGGAGCCCAGCTGACTCGGGCTGCTGATGTGTGCCTTTGAACCAGACCAGTCTGGCTCTGTGCCAGCATGTGGGGCTCCCAGCATGGCAGGTGGGATCTGCACATCATTGGGACAGACCAACTCCATACCTCCACATGGGGCTTCCAGCACTCCAGTGGGAAGACACGCAGAGGCATGGAGTCCACCTGGCCTGATGGTGCATGGACTGGGAACCATGGGAAATCATGTGCCATTGGCCCATGCAAGCTCTGTGCCACTACGTGCAGCTCTCCACTGGAATCCTGGAAGCCCCATGTGGAGGCATGGAGTTGGACTAGCCTGACCTGATGGCACACAGTTCCTGCCAGCAGTGCCATAATCCCTATGTGCTGGCATGAAGCCAGCTTGGTTTGGGTTGAAGGTGCATGCCAGTGTGATGGGCCAGGCAGGCTCCATGCCTCTACATGCAGTTCCTGGGATTCAGCTGGTGGGCTCTGCCTGCAGCAGGCCAGGAATGCCCCAAGGGCCCAGCACCCACTGCTAGTGCTGCAGCAAGCAGTGAGGGCTGTGCACTAAGGCGGAGAGGCCCACACCCACCCACATACACCCACAAACCCCACACTCATCCTGTACTCCTGCAGGCAGGAGGTCCCCTCTCCACTCATCATCTGTCCAGTCATGCATTATTGCACCTGGTGCCTCCATCTGGGGCTCCCAGATGGTGTGTTAGGAGCTCCATTGAGTTGGATGCACAGAGCCCACATGGTCAAATAGCATGTGGCCTCTGAAAGCCCACCTCCTGTTGGCTTTGAAGGGGCAGCCATGGTAACTGCTTTTTGGATGGGGCTCTGCAGGCCACACAGAATGGCCTGGCAAGCCAGCTATGGCCTGCAGGCCGTATTTTGCCCACCTCTGGTGTACAGGTTTTACTGAATGGAGGAAAAAGGAGAAGAAAGAAGGACAGAAGGCAAATTTTGATGATGTGAAGGAAAGTGGTAGGTTAGAGAGGGAGTACAGGGAGATTATGGAAAGACTGAGGCTTAAGGGACCAATAGGATCAGGGGATCCAGAAAGTAGTGCTCTTTACTGTGCAGAGTTCCCTTGTTTTGGGGAATCCCTGTACCTATTCAGTGGTATCTTCCTGGATGGAGGAGCCCCACCAAGTAACACACTGCACCAGCAATAATTAATTAAAGTAATATAAAGAAGTATATGAATGGCATCAATATTAAATTTAGGAGATCCCAAGTGCATTAGATTTCAAATTAATGGGGTTATTATATGGCCATGAGAAATGTCTTCAGTAAATGGTCAATACCATTTTTTTTTCTACTGAGTATTTTGAGCTGTGTACATGAAATGAATACATATAAAACTTCTGATCTCTTTTGCTGACATCATAGTTTATGAAAGATCATTATTCAGGCATCTTTGAAGATGCATGATCAATAACCATCTTTTCTGCATAGATGCAATACTCCACAGCAAAAAAGACAAATAGGGAAATGTCAGATTTCCCTATTTCTACAAAACGGGGCTACATGCACTGTGAAGCATAACCTTGGAATTCTTTTTTTTTTTTAAACATCCTCAGGTTGTCATATGGATGAACATCAAGCAGGTATGAGTTGGCGGAAGAGAAATGTGAGACTAACGTTTAATTAAACTGATGAATGCAGAGCTGGTTTTCATGAAAGCCTACACTGAACAGACAATGCATCTCATCCACTTGAGCAAGATGTAGCTTAAGGAGTGTCAAAAGCTAGATAATTTCAGTTATCCCCTTCAGGTTTCCGGTTCACCTAGCTTGCCTCCTATATTGGGATGTTCCCAGAACAAGTAGTTGGGATTCCTGCCTTAGGGAATAAGGGAATGCCATTTTCCCAGACTTCAAGAGCCAGTGCAGGTGCAACAGAAGGGAACTGTAGCAACTTGTAAAGAGCAATTAAAGAAATACCTGAAATAAATGAAACTAGGAGAAGTTGTTTTAGTTGTATAAACCACCTCCCACAAAAGATTCTCTCACAGTTATTTTCAGGCTTTTCATTACATGTTCATAGCCACCAGTAAAAACTGGAAGGTATCATTATGCTCAGTTACTGCCAGATCATGGCTGCCTGTTCTACACCCATGACGGAAAGGATTAAGCTAGATAGATAGATACTTCTTTCCCAGTGGCATTGAGTTGCATTTCCGAGCTTGTGCTCAATTTATATTTCCAAGCTTGTGCTCAATTTATAAGAGATGGGTCTCAACCAAAAGTCTGGATCAAAATACCCCTGGAACCTTGTAGAAGTTCAGGTTTGAATTCAAGCTAGTGAACTTGAGGCAAATCTGTGAATTGTACTTTATTCCTGTTTTCTTTATATTCTTGTCACTTCACAGAAAAATGTTAGTTTTTTCAGTTTGGAGAATTACTCCTCTTTCTTTCATAATCTTCCCAAGACATCTCTTGCCCTGGCCTTTCCGTAGGCATTAGATGCTTGTGCAGAGAAGAAGAGAAGCCAAAATTTTGCAGGAGTGAAGTGGGGTCATTCATGTAGAGGGTACATATAAGTATAAAATATGTTCGTTTTCCCCTAAGCAGCTCTTACCATGCCAGCCACACAAATAATTCAACAATAAAGCTCTGTGTTAGAATGTACAGTGACCCACTGGATGAATGCAGGAGTCAGGGCACATCTGCTCGATACAGCATCTTCCTATTTTGAAATGACAGGCCACATAATAATAAAAGCCATATGATTAAACGCTTCTCTGTGCAGTGTTAATTTCTCTTCCATATTGTTTGACCTCCAATGGATGAGGTCATGCAAGTGAATCAACAGAGCAAAAAAACAACATGTACTGCAAGTGCTTTGAAGAGACAACAACCATGAGCCTTTTGCTAGTTTGGCCTGACATCTGTAAGGAAGCAAAAATAGTACTGCTGGATGTGTGGCTCCTGTAGCACCATCAGTCTAAGGACATCTGTACATCCATTGGTCTGAACATGCATCAAGGATCCAATAAAACTGATCTTCGGAAGACAAGAGTTATTCAGGCATGAGTTTGATTTCTGTGACTTTTTACACAGGAGAGATTCAGAGGGGCTTACATTAGAGGTGAATCTCAGCTGACTTAATCTTGGACTCAGGGTCCAAGATCCCTCATCGCAACTCTTTTGGGGGAAATTTAGAACTTGATCTGAACCTTCCAGATCAAGCCCATTCTCTGTTGAATATTACAGACATACTGGTGGATGAACTGGTTGTTTCTTTGTTGTGCCGCTGAACTTCACATGAACTTCATTTAATTGCTGGACTCCAATGTTCCATCAAGTTACTACATTTGTACTGTTAATAGGTTCTATTACGGTCCAAGTTCATCTTCAGGTCACGGGTCATTGACTGAGGCAGAGTTTGTATTGTGGCCTCTTTTTCATGAAAGGCTTATTAAGCAAAGACACAGACCATCAAACGTTAATGTCATTTGCTTTTAAAGACCCTAATGAGGTCATTAGTTCCAATGGTAATTAAATTGCCAAATGCAGAAATGGAAGTGAAAATTAAAACATAATTGACCTCATCTTTCTTTCAGCTCTACAAAAATACATTCTGCTTTTCTTTTTATTTATTTTACAGTGAATATAGTGACGTGGGAAATGAGGTAACCAAACCTGTGATCATCACTGAAATGAGGCCCCTTGCTCTGGAAAACCACTCAAGAAACTAACCATGCATGGTACATACTGAATACTCTCTTCTTTTTCTTGGAAAGCACAGCAAATCTATGGCACCTGAAACCGGATTACTTTAGTACAGGGATATTAAACACATTGAGTCCCACAGGCCGAATGAGGGACGTGGGGCCACTCTGTGCGCCAGACTGGCTCTGTGTTCCAGATCCGGTATGCATACCAATCTGCCATGGGCATTGCATAGAGTCTGCACCCTGGACTGGCCCCACACCCTTCATATACTGCATGCCCCAAAATGGTATCGCATGCCACATGCAGTGCACACCAAACTGGCTGCAAGTGCCACATACAGTGTATGGGGTTGAGAAAGGTATCTGCCACATGCAGCCCATGGGACCAGTCTGAGACCTACAGGCAGTACCCATCATGGGCTGGATGACAGGGCTCCACAGGCTGTATCTTTGAAACCCCTACTTCGGTAGGTCATGTAAATTATATCCACTTATTGCTTTTCAAGGGTGCAGAATTAGCACTATAAAGCTAAGCCCATTCTTCATATGCAAAATACCAGGAACAAACACTCCATTTGCTTTGGGCTTTAATGCATGTTTCTGCATTACAAAACCCAACCCTGCTTCTTCAGAAACTCTGAAAAAAATGAATACTCAAAGGAAATAATATTTATTTAAAGTCCAAGTTACATTTTTGGAAGATATGCTTCAAGTTTTGGGGATATTTTTTTCACAAAAAGATAACATTGCTTTTGCCACCAAATGGAAAAATGTTACCTCACAGGAATATATAAATACATATAATTTTTTTCCAGAACAGAATTTTGTCATTTTTGTTGGAAAAAAAAAAGTTTTCATTTGTTTTGACCAAAAAATGGAAAATTTGTAAGTGAAAAAAGATACAACTAGCCATCCCCCCAATATAGTATTTGCATGGAAAACTGCAATAAAAGGCCAATTGTAGCTGTTTGATTTCTTTTATCTTTTACTAAACTGATTTTATTACAAAATTAAGTTGTTTTATGGATAATTAATTTTCTTCCCCTTAGCAAGATAAAAGCTATGTTTTTTATGTTTCTTATAAAGCTACCTCCCATATTGCATTAGATTAGTCAATCTTGGTTTTGTGTCATAACATATACACAGCTCAAACATGTAAGCTGCAACGTAAGCTAAAACTGTCTGTATCTCCGAGATCCAGCACATAAGATTTTACAGACTTTTAGTTATTAAATTCTACCGAAAAACTGAAGAACTACTTTGAGAAAACTATGTTGCTCATTCACAGAATTTACATTTGTCATGTTTTTCAGTTGTCAGTGTAATGAGAACAAGACTTCTAACACAAAGTTATACTCTGCTTCACTTGGATCCCAACGTCACATGCCCAAAATACTTAATAACATACTCTGATGCCTCTAGCATACAGGACGCTGGGAGTAAACTTTTTCTCTACTTCACAGATACTTCCACCCTCCAGTCATTTATTCTACAATCATGGGAAAAGACCAGAAAACCATTAATGACTACCTTTATACATCATCAGATAAAAAGAACTGCCTGCCATTAGCCAATCAGTTGGGGGGGGGGGGGTTGCTAACAAGTTGTGAGTTGCAAAATTACATTTATGTTGGTTTTTTCCCTGGAGGGTATAAAAGGCTCTCATACATTTGGATAAGCCCACTCAAATGTTAATTGATTGCTAACTTTGTTGAAAGATTAGGTGACACACCTTAATACAAACAAACCATATTTTTCATCTTATCAAGTTGTATTTCTTAATTTTGAAGTGTGAGTTTAAAGGGAAACATATTTTTTATTATTTATATATCACCTCTCATAACTATTTTTTGGTTTTGGAAAGACAGAAGTATTTTTGTTTCATAGCTTACTGACTCAATTCATGCCCACCTAGAGAATTCATAGGCATTATTTCTGTGACAAATTTTATATTGTTAGTTAATTAATTACTTTGATCATTATAAAAGGATGGAGAGATGTACAATACTGTTTGAGGAAATCACCTGGCTCAAAAAAGGGCTTTTAAAAGAAATGTAACAGAACTACTAAACGAGCTGGTGGAGAGTGTGAAGAAATTGTTAAGATCCTTATTAATAAGATCCTATAAGGTCAGAGATCCAATGAACTTCTAATCTTCACTTTTTTCACAAGAACATGACTTGAGTTTGTCAGTATCAAGCAATGGCTAAAATCATGTACAACTTAGGAACAAAAGAGGGTAACGGTCCCAGAAACAAAGTTATTACTCAACCTCATGTTAAAAAACTCACACAAATCAACAAGAAGAATAATGAAAAAAGAGCCAACGGGAAGAATAGCAAGCCAGACTGCTGAAAATCAGACAAGAAAGATGCCAATTTGGATACCCAAACTGCACATCTGAAACAGTTTAGAGCATTTCCACATTCTAAGTGAATGCTGTAATCCAGGATGCCTGTGCCACACAACCTTGCACATCTGAATAAGCAACAGCTTGCAGTAAATTCAGAACAAGGTCATTTCCAAGAATAAGATGTTTTCCCACAGAAACGAGCAGCCATCTTCCAAGAGTTTTAGCATCCCAGAGTGCATGGCTGAATTTAGTAAGCAACTGCCAAAATGGTCACAACACACAACAGGAAAAACCACCCTTTAAAGAATGATTTCTTTCTTATAGTTATCTGACCTAGATTTGCCTAGAAAAGGCATGTAATGTTTTTATCTGCTTTAATATTTCATAGTTTATTATTTATATTAAAATCTATAATAGCATGAGACACGAGCATACCATCCAGTTAATATACACATGCAAAAATATGGTTTTGGTTTTACTAATTATTCCTGAATAGCCTACGCAGCTAAGACTGACTGAGTAGGTGCATCTACACATGCAATTAGCATATAGCAATAAACTCCAGGGCAGTTCGCACCAGAGTTGGCTGCTCCTGAGTGCAGCATCTTCACATGTACCCTGGACGGTAGCATTTAAAGCCAGGGTGGAGCAGCCCTGAGCCAGCAGGGGATCTGGGGGGTCAACCCTGAGCTCCAGGTGGTGGTAGAAGGGCTGGCTAGGGCACAAGGGTCCTACAGTACAGAGCTAGGAATCAGGGAGCCTCCACACTGTCGCACTTTCATGCCTCAGACAGATCCACTCAGTCTACACATGCATTTAAGCATATATAATTGCGCTGCTATAGGAGAGTACTTATCCCAGACAGTACTATCCTATGGTCAAGTTAATTAATTTACTGCGCCCTAATTTAAGTGCATGTGTAGACTGTGATGCTTAACTGTAGAATTATTTAGTCAACTCCACAGTAAAGCACGTATGTAGATGTACCAGGTGGAAACCTCATTCTGTCTCATGTATTAACAATAAAATAGTTTACTGAAGGTCCTCACTGCAGTGACAGTGAAGGAAGAGGTGTCACTAAGGAAATCATTTAGTTAGATAACCATTTATTAGCAAAGAAAGAAAAGGGAAAGAAGTAACCTAGTTTATTCCTGTAACCCATGCCGACCCTGCAGAACTAACAAGTGGGAGAGAGAGCTTTTAAAGGGCAAAATGAGCATATCAAGGGAAGAGCACTTCTACAAAATTTATTTTCACAGAGGAAGTCCACTGTAAAAACAGAATACAATAACCCGGGTTCTCAAAGGTCAGTAAAGGGTGTCCCATTCCTATAACGGTTCACATTTATGCATGGTACCTATTGTCAGAGGATCTCAGTAGCTATCATGTGTACTTTTGTATCATGTGTACTTTTGTAAAGTACTTTACAAAGACAAAACAATTAGGATTTCTACTGTTTAGTTACAATTCTCCCCATTTTTCATATGGTTAAACTGAGGCAAAGAGATTAAGTAATTTGGGCAAGGATACACAGTGAATAAGTGACAAGATTCAGACTAAAGATATCCAAGTTACCTGTTTTGCAGGTTATATCTATGCAGCTCAGTTACTGTGCCCAACTAAGACAGGCCATGGCTGCTTATGCACTTATAGTCCAGTAGGTAGCAAGCACAGTATCTCAGCATGGCTCTTCCGGGTGCGGTAAATGAGTGGAAGAGATACCCACAGCCTCAACATTACCACTCCACTGCTCTCCTCAAAGTAGGGTTATGGTAAAAAAAGAAAAAAAGTGAGAGCATCTTGTTTCTTCCAATATGTTACCAGCAGGTTGTGTTATGCTCTCCACATTTTTACAACACTGAGGCATGACTATAGCTATTCACTTTCACTCTGTTCACTCATGTGTGCTAAGGTAAACAAGTGTTATTTCATTCTTTTGGTAAAAATTCACATTCTTGACCACTGACAGTTGAGAAAGATTAAACACCTCCCCTCATGGCATCCTGACACCAAACAGCTTTGATTGTATTATAAAAACATGTCTTACTCTAGGACAGAATGAGTTGCAGCCTGGGGATGGTAGCGATACAGGAGGAGGCACTGGTCCACTCGAAAGACTCCGCCGCCTTTTTGGACATGTTTATAAAAGAACAGTAAGTCTTCTGGGATGCCCTGAAAGAGAGGCATTCGTTCAAACCACAAGAGTTTTTTACACAGGTACAATTTCTTCTTTGGCTCACACTCAAATATTCTCATTGGTCCCACAAGGGACAGGTGAATCAGGATCAGTAAAATGAGAGGCAAGCTTTTACTTGTGTCTCAAAATGATCTGAAGTTTGGAGGTGTTAGGAGACAAATGAAATCAGTGCTTCCTACCCTTTAATTTTCATTAATTGGTTTCTGGTTTCAGCTGGATGAGAAACAACAGAGCTGAAGCACTGTGACCAAAGGCTGTTCTCCAGGAATTCCTGAAGCACCAGAATCTAGGAAACCTCAGGTCTGTTATGAATGCTCACAAGACTACTAACCTGATTTGCAGAGCAATGAGTTCGGGATAAGCTGTCTAGACTTATTTCAGGGAATGAATCAGAAGCTTCAACATGGCTAGAGAGAACACTGCAGAACTTATTAAAAAATGTCTGCAGCTAAGATAGGGTATCAAAGAGCCATTACTATGGTCCACTAGTATTCTATTACAAGTCAGCCATACAAAAAGTGATAAATCCACTTTAAAAAACAAGGCGATATAACATATGTCATTACAGGGGGTGGAAAAGCAGCATCTGTTTATACTTAGCCACTTGAAAAATTAAAGTAAAATATGGTCAACACACATAATTGCCAAGCAATCATATCTCTTAAATATTGTGTGTTTCTCTCCTCCCACCCGTTGTTTGTGAGAAGTATTACAAATCTATCATGCAAAGAAAAAATGGTTTAAACAGCCAGGAGTAATCACACGGTATTTGACCGAGGCATCAAGTAAAATATGCAGCAGCAACATAACAGAAATGCAAACCACAAAATATCGGGGGCAGGGGATGGGAACGTTTATATTAACTATCACAGCAGGCAAAGTCATGGACATGGAAACAACCATAAACCTTATTTATTGTATGCATTTAATTTCTATGGGAAAAATAATAAAGGTACTACCTAAAATATTACACTTAGTACCACAGCTCCCATGCTCGAGTTAAGAAAAAATCAATACATAATTTTTAATGAACTTGGACCCAACCCCTCATGTAGGTTTTCACTGCCAGTAGCATGTGTGGAAGGAAAGGTATCTAAGGGAAGAGAAAAATGGGAAATATAGTGCCTTGAAGTAAGAGGAAGAATTAGGATGCAGTAAATATAAGGAGGATTCTTTATGTAGGCAGCTGGATTTACTCTGTGATTCTTTCCAGCTCTCTAGCTCCCAAATGTACTAATGCAGCTTAGTGTTTGTTCTTCATTTCACCACACTTAAGTCTAGCTATGACCAGGCCGGGAGTAAGCAGCTATGGAAGAGAACACAGCACAATACAGAACAGGTCCAAAACATGCAATCCAAACCCATCTGGGTTTGGAGGGAACTTAGAAAGAGACATTGTTCCAGACTCTGCAACTCGAGACACTCCCAAAATGACTGAGCTGGGACATTGAGCCTGCTTCTATCCTAAACTCCAGCTTAACACCTGGAAGATCTCCCCTGTGAGAGTTTCTCTCACACAGACGAATACCTGTATGCTTTTGCTTGATGGCTTGAGTTGAGCAGCAGTTTCCTTATGCCTTCCCCAGACCAGGGGAACCTGGTTTGGTGAAGGTGGAGGGGTGCATTTCCTTGCAGCTGGACTACTTCCAATCACAGAGGCCTTGACTTGCCATTGCCTCTTGAGCCTTCCCAAGGCCAGGGGCACTGTGGAATGGAGACGGTGCCGGGCACTGCTTTACTGCTCCCCTCCTCTCCCCTCCCACAGACTGAGAAGGGAGGGGATGAGCAGCCAACTACTGCTTCCTGCCTCTTCCCCTGACTGGGGACTCATGAACGGTGGGGAGGAATCCATGTGCCCCCTGGGATCTGTGTGCCCCCTGGATCAGATGTGCTGAAAATCTGATGTGACGAAAATCTGATGTGCCGTTAAAGTCCCTTTGCAAGCAGTTAATGGCAGTTAATAGTGTTGGTGCCTAGTTCAGGGTGTAGATGTATAATGTTTATATCCATGTTATACCCACATACTCAGCACCCCTCTGAGTATGTGGGTAATAGGTGCTGAGTGATGTGCTGTAATAGGGCTTATTATTACCCTAGGGCAGCTATACGTCTATCTGTTCCTGGTCTCCTATAATTTACATCTGTGTTCAAACATAATGTAAATTTTACTGGGATACGTGACTGGCTCTCCCCACCCTAAAGAGCACTGTGTATGCAGTATGTGTCTTACTTCAAGTGTGACTAATTCTTCAATTAACTTTTTCGTACATTTGATTTTGTTTTCCTGTCATATACACACATCTAGGATTTGCACTGATAAGCATCTTGGTAGATTCAGTTCCCATAACAAATTTACACTGATGAACTGGATTATTGCTTGATCAAAGCACACTGTGTACTTAGGAACTGAATTACAGAACACCTAGTTCTCCTTCAAAATGTCTCTGTGTTAAAGTATTCCTTTCTGAATGGGGCACGGCTGCCAGTGGTGTAGGGCACTCACTGAGCATCTGGGGTTGGGGTGGGGAGCACCATTCTGCTTCCTTCACTCACCCCCTAAATCCCAGATACACTGTTTAGTTCACTGCTGCACTGCTGCCCAGCTTCTGTGGCCAGGGCTTCCCCTATCATGGCAAAGACTCCCAGTGGAAAGGGATCCTGGTGCCCACTCATAGCCAGTGCCTGTGGCAGGCCCCCTGCCTCACCCCATCTTAGTTACACTACTGACCGCTGCCATATGAACACAAAGCACTGTGAGTGGGTGCATGGAGGGGCCCTGAAAACTGACTGCAGCAGGGTCTCCAACTGGAACACACAACAGGGCGGTGGTGGCTCAGCTGGGGAGATGGGTAAGGTCACTGCAAAGGGAACAGGAAGCTTGGGCAGGCCACCTTTTACATTCATCTCAAAATCAGTGGTGGTGTTAGTGGCAGGGCACTGTTGGTGCCTACCACTTTAAGACCAGAGCCAAGCAGCCAGCAGGTGCTTGGTTGTGGTGGCCATTTTAGATTTTGGGCCACCCATATAAACAGATGAGTTTCCTACTGGAAGGGCAGGCAGTAACACTGTCTGGCTGCAAGGCTCCATAACATCCTGGAGGTAAGGGAGGAGCTGTAGGGGATGACTAGGAGGCTCCTGGTCCTGACCTGCTGGGAGTGGGTGGCCTGGTGGGGCTCTCAGTGGTACAGAAGCCCCCAGGAAATGCCAGGCCAGTTATCATCCTGGTGGAAGGTGGGTAGGAGTGCCTTTCCCCTAGCCCTCACCTTTGGGTGGGTCTGGTAACATTGGAGGTAGTGGGAGTCCAGGCGTGGCTATGGCCACTTGGGGGTGCAAGACCCCGAGGAGGAAGAGTTGGGGCTAGGCACGGCTGTGGCCACCTGAGCCCACCGAGGGAGGGAAACCCCATGGCCCTGAAAGAGGGGGGCAGAGATGTGGAGGAGCCCCAAGGGAGGGGGAGAAGACCCAGAGGGGTGAGGGCCCAGTATGTTATATATATGAGTTGCCCCCAGAAGGGGCTTGAACAAACTTAGACCGGGTCAGGTAATTGGCTGGCCACTACCCCGGTTAGGGTCACAGGAGAGGCCCAAAGACGGTACGTCTGTCACCTGAGGAATGGACTAGCTAAGCCAATGGCCTAAGGGGCTGGTTCCAAGAGGGAGCAAGGCAGAATAAGTTGTTGACGCTAGAGAGTGAGTGACTGAGTGTCCTGACAACAGGCCTAAGCTTGTTCCAGCTGTAGGCAGGGGGCATATTGCCACCTGGATGTCATCTGTGAGGCATGAGCTACAGCGTAGGGGAGGTACGGAGCCGCAGATAGTGCCCCCTGTCATCAGGGCATGAATGGACAGCCTCCCACCTTAATTAGCATCTTAATTAAGAACAAGGCATGGCAGGTGAGTCAAGTGGAGGGTGTGCCCAAAGGCAAGTGGGGACCCTAGCACTGTGGCTAGGCAGGGAGTCCCACTTTGCCACAAAGCTGAGCACAGAGGGAAGCTGTAAATTGCAGGGAAAGGGAGTAGGACTCAAAGGGTACTGGCATGCACTAGCCCAGGATTCTGCTTAGCACAGCTATCCATGGTTTCCCTGTTGTTGCCGTGCTTGATGCCCTCAAAAATGCTTAAGCTTCTATGTCTGGACACCCGGCATTCCTGGCCTCTCATAGGGAGGTCCAGACAGCTCCAGAAGGAAGCGTAATGATAATAGCTAAAATGACTTCTGCTAATGGGGAATCAGGATCCCACCTTCTCACCTGCCTAATACTTTCCACTTTATCTTTGAGCCATACCCTTCCTCCTCACCCATCAGTGACATTCCCTCTCTTCCTTTTTGCAGCTATTAGAGGAGATGGTGGTGGAAGAACCTCTTCTCTCCTTGTGGTGGAAGGGATTTACCTTACCCAGAGGACTCTCCAGTTGCAAGAAGTCAACCACCCAAAATTACCTTTTTTTTAAAAAAAACCCATAGATTTTACAGGCCAATCTAAGAAGACAAAGAAAGAATAAGAGAATATGGGTAAAATACTACTGCAAGTACATGATTAATGTACAAATAATATCAGCATTATGAGGAAGAGCTAGGCAAATCTCTTGATCAGAACTGTCCAGAAAAATCAGTCTATCAAATGGAATACTTTTTCTGACCCATACAGATAAGGGTGGGATGGCAAAGGCTGGATGCAGAGCAAGCCAAATTTCTATCAATTCTCAGAGGAATCTCAAAGTGCTAAGTGAAAGACAGTTTGGCAAAGGAACTTTTGTCTGACTTCAGTGTTAGCAGAATTTTACTGTCAGATTTTTAGACTCCACACTTTACATGGTAGCCTGTGTACCTGAAACAACAAACTACTGCAGAAGTAGTGTTACACTGGGGTTGCATCAAAAGTGGCATATATGTATTACACAACCTGAAAAAAAACAAACACACTGGTAATACTATACTCAATCAAAACTTAAGTTCCTAGTAGTAGGCAACTATCGATCCTCTAGATCAGGGGTGGCCAACCAGTGGCACCAGAGCCACATGTGGCTCTTCAGAAGTTAATGCGTCTCCTTGAATCTTTGCACAAGCACATGGTGACCAGCTTCCATAGCCATTACATCACATCATGTGACGTGACTGCTTACAGTGATGACATTACTCATTTTGGACTCAGAAGCTTGGACTCCGGAGCCACAGTTTGGCCACATAAGGGGTCTAGTTAGATGCCTGATGAATCGACTTGTACAGAGTCCTGCGACTAACAAACCAAGACCTTTGATGAGGACACCTAGGCAGGAGTATGGAGGAGTGGAGGCTGCCCAAGTCCTACCTCAGTCTCCGCCTTTAAACCACTGAGACAGAATTCAAAGGCCAAACCGGGTCCAAATGTTCAGTTTCTTCTTTCAGGAACAGAAAACGTGATTTTTAGTATTGCTGCCATTGCTAATGGGAACACACATGGCTGTTGCAGTGTCAGTCAACTAACCTATAGGCAGAATCTGAAGCCAGATAAAAAATACACCTCATCTCTAAACTGCATTTAATGATTAGGGTAATTAACAATTGGGGCAATTTACCATGGGATGTGATCATTCTCCATTATCTGAAGTCTTTAAAAATCAAGATTTGCTTATTTTCTAAAATATGCAATAAGCCTTTGAGATCCAGGATATCAGCTTGCATAATTATAAATAATCCTTCCCTGTCTTAGGAAATGATGGTATTTTTATTCCTTTAAACACCATTAGTTTAACTTCCATTAGGAGAGTCACCAGAGACATGCTGGAGGACCTATTAGAAGTAACCCCATTACATTACTTCACAGAGTAACTTTTTCTGCTGAAAAGAAGCCCCTTATTTTTTTTCCCAAAACACTCTTAAGCCTCTCAGTCTTTCTTTTGATCTGTGACTCTGTCCCTTTGCTCATCTCCTGATAAGACTTTTAAGTCCTTTTGTCCCAATTATAAAACAGGAAGTTGGGGACAATGTTGTATTTGCTCCAGTATTTGGAAAATAATGTTAAAGGGTTACAAGGGACTCTGAATATTTTCTTTTTTCTGAGAGAGAAACGTTTCTGTAGTATTGGCAAAGAGCACTTACATTAAACAAGGAAGAGGTGAAAGCCAAAGGGAAAGGGTGCGGGGAATTCTAAGGCAGCTTAGTAATACACCAGCAAGAAATGCCATTAGACATGGGGGAAGGCAGGTTTCAAAAAGTTTATAAGTATTGTTTATCATTGGCCCCAGCACTTTCTTTTCTTCTTGGCTACTACTCAAGTACTGATCTCTGTTCAGCTTTAACTGTACCATGCCAAGAAAATCAGAGCCTGTATTATGTCCTGATTTTTCCCCAGAGCACCTTGACACATCATTTGACAGCCTGACAATATTCTAATTCATGTTCCAAAGAAATGTATTTCTACTTAACTTTTTAGCTTCCAGGGCATATTATAATGCCTGACCTGCCTGAGTGAATTCCAACTGTTTTCTTCTGGATCATGGAAATAGAAAGACATATGTACTAGTTATACCAAAAGCTATAACATTTCCCTACACCTCTGCAGCATGCACTACATTCACATGTGCACAAAGACACATTTTGACACCACCTCAAGTCCTGCTTTCTATGGCCTTTTATCACAGGAAGAGATCAGAATTCAGATCTAGCCACTTCATTTTTGAACAGCAGTTTGTATTCAGAAAGGCCAGCAGCTTACACTGATCTACTCCACCTGGGGCTCATTAAAATAATTTCCTTTGTTTGCACTTTTATATTAGTTTAAAACTTTAAGTCACTCATGTCATTTTTTTCTTTTGGTCTGGATACACTTAAAAAGGAATGTTAAAACTGAGGGTGGAGTGAGGGGGATTTAGTTGGAAGAGAAAATATTTTATGGTGATCTGCCCTGGAAATAAGGGACAAAATGAGGCTAAAACCACAAGTGATAATGTGTGGGGTGTTTCTCATCCTAATGTCATGAGGAAGTTTGTCTATATAAAAACATGACTATGTAATATGCCTCACTGGCTTTCTCCTTTGTTCAGCAGAAGCTTGAGGGGAGAAAGAGTTCACTTGTTAGGAATGTCAGATAAGATTTAGGGACTACAAAATGTCTTTTGTCCTATAGGTCAGTGTTTCCAAAATCTGGTCCACAAGGCCCTATATGCCTTTACAGTGTTTTCAATTAAAAGTCTTAAAACAGTACATAATGATCTCCAAAGTATTCTGAGGTTGACATAGTTGGTTTGTCCAAAATGTCTGCGAGACATTTCTCTAGGTATCCAAATATAGTCACCAAACATTAAGAGATGCTGGCCAAGTACAGAGAATTACCATTATTCCAGTAGAAACAAGGTGTGCAGACATTCAGGCTTTTTCTTCTAGAAGTAATGCCACTCCTAGAGAAAAATAACCTGGGAATAACCAGGTTAAATAGCTCCCAGGAGAGTTTCTACCAGGAGAATGAATTCCCCCAGGTTAACACCTCCGAGGGACCAGGACATGGAGTTGAAGGAAAGGGTCCCATGCCTTCCTGAGACCTGGGTCACTGGTTTGGAGAAGGTATTGGGAGCAGCTGCTCCCCCATTCCATAGACAGGGAGAGGAGGGGCCAGGGGCAGTGCCCAGCTCATCCTGGCAAGGGGGCTGGGTTGGGCTGTGCTTGGGATGAATGGTGGTGGCACTGCTATGGGAGGAGGCTATGGTGAATTTGGGAGGGCTACAGCTCACCCCATAACCCCCCCACTCCCAGTACTGCTGCCACCTGCCCTGAGCACAGCCCTAGCCCAGCTCCCCCACCAGGAAGAGCCCGGTGCTGCCCCTGGCCCCAGCTTGCAGCAGTAGCCCACCTTCCCCCTGTGTGCAGATCTGGGGCCCCCCTGCCATGTCCTCCCAGGATGTGTGCAGTGGCAGGTACCACCCCCTATCCTCCCGACGAACTACTTGCGACTCTGTCTCTTGCTTCACCATGCTGTGCAATGTCTGCCCCTACCCCAGCCCCAGAGCCAACTCCACTTCCTCCCTCACCATGGGGACCTTGGTCTGCCTCCCCATGCCTCTTCCTTCCCCCCACACCCCTTTTCCCACAACAGACTTACTAGCCAGATGGTGCTTTCCAGGCTGCCGGGCTGCATTCCTGGCCACCTGTGTGCTGTGCAGCAGTTGTGCGCATGCACACAGCATTTATCGGTAACATTACTGGCCGCATGAGCCAAAAAAAAAGGCTGATTGCCAATAATGTCAATTTTCCTTTTAAAGGTGCTGATACGATACGGGACCAATGTATCAGTGCACCTCTAATTGTAAGTAAAAGGCTGGAACTTGTTCATTTTCAGTGTAGCTTTACAGAACTTATAATAAGCCAGCAATTACATTTTTAAAAATGTTTGTAATAACACTTCTTGCTACTTATCAGCAAGGGGTCATCTACAAGGTCACATAAAATGTAGGCTCACACAGTAGTTTTCAAAAGAAATGAGTTTCACATACTGAACTCACTGAAAGTAAAATCTTTACACATTCCAGTAACACAGCTCTTTATTCTTTCATGTGTATGGAAAGGATAGCCTCCAAGAAGATTCTTTCCCTTCAGTCTTCTAATACATTTACCCACAGATATGCTCATTATGTCACCCTCCTTTTACCACTGGATGTATTATGCAGAAAACGCTCTTTTAAATATAGAGGCTGCTATTAACATTTTCATTGTCTCCTGGTGACCAGTTCTACAGCGTTCCCTAAAACTCAGTATACCATGAATAATGAAATCAGTTACTTCCAATAAGTATCACGAAATCACTGGAGATCACTGCAACTTTACTTAGTAACTTGCTTTTTTTTTTATTTCCAAATATTTTAACTGTGGTGTCTTATTATAATTAAACAATCACATTCTCTTCCCTACTTATACATAATGCAAACACACAAAAGTAATTAAACAAACATCACAGTGCAGGAAGCTATTATATTATCCAGAATTAAACTGCAAAAATAGAATCTTTATAATTCCATTTTCCTTAATGCATACAATGTAGCTGTAATTCTGCAAATCTCTATTTTACAATCAGAATTCCTAATCTGAAGTAGAATCATAGAAAAGTAGGGCTGAAAAGGACCTCCAGAGGTCACCGAGTCTAACGCCCTGCATCAGACAGGATCATCCCTATCCTAATCCAGGGATGCTCAACACCTAGCCCGTGGGCCACATCTGGTTCACAGAGCCATGTCATCCAACCCACAGGGCTCCCCACAGGTACTAAATTTGGTGGTGGGGGAGAAGTAGCAGTATTAGCTACTGCTCCCCTGTCGCCAAATTTTTGGATCCCTGGGAAGTCCCGTGGGCTGGATAGCATGGCCTGTCCCACAAGATCAGATGCGCAGGGTTGAGTAGAGGTGGCACGGGGCCTGACCTGAGTGCACAGGGGTCATCTGAGATGGTGCAAGGCCTGATCCCACTGGATGGACCTGGCCAGTGGTACTGCAGGGCCCAATCCAGCATCATGGGGCTGGATCCAGCATGTTGGTCTGAGAAGGATTGGGGGCCAATCAAGCCTAAGAACCAGCCCTATGTCACCCATCTGGCCTTCATGACCAAAAGGTTGATTACCACTGAACTAGCCTATTAGCAGAACTACACAGCCAACCCTGAAAGCCACAAGACATAACACCTTAACCTGACACTATTACAGCAGGGGGATCACGGCATGAACTGAATTTCAGAAGAATAGTTTAGATTAAAATTTGGACACTGAAACTTCACCTCAGCTGGTTAGAGCGTGGTGCTAATAACACCTCGTGGTGCTAATAACACCGAGGTCAGAGGCTGGATCCCTGGTTGAACTAGAGCTCTTAAGGTCCCTTCCAGTCTTACTTCTCTATGATCTAATGATGCTAACACAGAAAAGACGTTATTTTTCTGGTGACCAAACACCTTGAAAGACAGGATTTGGTTAATAAAATAGAGGCTATGTAAACAAAATATTTAAATTTCACATGCGGAATTTGGAGAAGTATATATATTTTACCAACAGGAAGGATTTCCAGGTTGATTACATTTCATGATTTCAAGTGTGTTATTTACTTAGAACCACAAAGCACCACCTCTCCAGTGGAATATTTTTTGCCTGCCATTTATTCCAACATTTGAAATATGAAGAACAGGTGTTCAGATTTAATTCCAAATGAGAAATGCAGCTTTTTGGCACAGAAACACTTTAGCAAATGGAAAGTGTGGAATCTGGATATTTCTTGGTCTGTTTCTGTGTTTACTGGCAGCAACATGACACCTATAGATTGCATGGCTAAAACTCAAAATGGGGCAGGGAGATGATCAGATTAGCATTTCTAATGATGGATCAGGTCAGCACGTACACACACAGGTGCAGTTTTCAAGTGGGCTCAGTGCTGTTCTAAAAATCTGTTTCCATTGATCCAAATGGTAAGTCTCCCATTTGATCCAAGGGGAAGAAAGTTAGGCCAATGCTAAGCACTTTGAAAATCCCACCTAAATGCCTGGGGACTTGATAACGTGAAAAACTGCTACCTTCTATTTTGCAACAAAGCTGCAGTTGTGATTAGTGTAACACAAGTGGGAGACTGGGTTTAAGCAGGAGGGGGCTGTCAAAGAGTATTTTCCTTGTAGGTTCCTGGCCTCTGGAACTCAGTTCTCTGTCTGCCAAAGCCTTGTCCTATTAACCTTCTGGACGCCTCACCAAGCCTCTCTCCCGAATGAAGGTGTTTGCAGGACAGTGGGTCTACACTGTCTGAAACAGAACTGACCTAAAAATGTTAGCATTTATTGATTAGCAAGTCATTATTAGCACTGTGTGGGCATACTGCATAATTCCAAAAATCCTTATGCTTGGTATTGAACACGTTTAAGTATATCACATCTTAGTCACAGGGGCACCTGTGCACAACCATAAAAAAAAAGAAAAGCAAGAAGGCAATAAAGACAAATCAGTTAAATGGCAAGGATCATTCTTCAGCAAATGGAAGTCGGCCCTATGGAAATGAAGACGTGAATGAATACATAAATAGAAGATGCAGTGGGATCTAATGGATTCTGTAGCCAGTACTCTGTCAAGGGACATATGGCACTTTTACATGTGCTCCGGGAATGGCGAGGAAGGGTGGCGCTTTAATTAAAGCTGATCTAATTAAAATGCTGCAGCATCTCGTGTATCAGCATCCCTAAGCTTCAAAATAGTGGTGGGGGCACTTGAACTAAAGCTCATTTGATGAGCTTTAAAGCACCCCCGCTGCCATTTGGAAGTGCGGGGACGCTGATACACGAGAAACAGAGGCTGGCTGGAGCACGGCAATTTTACCACACTCCAACAGACTTGAATGAGTGCTCCGATAAGCTGTAATTACAGCACATTAGAGGCTCTAGTCCCAGCTCTGTCATTTATTGTGTGATCGCAGGCAAATCCCTTCAGCACGTGTTTGTTCCCTTTCCACACTCAGGCTTCTTACAGACGGAAGAAAAATTCAACAAACAGCTCTATACTTTAAACTTGGTGCACACCCCTGCCAAGCCTAGCACATGCCCAGAAGAGGCATCGCATTAGCTGCACCTGACTTACCCAATGTCTATATAGTTTGGGCACTTTAGTGGGGCTTTTCTGGTGCTTTTATCTAATAGCTGATTGATACATAAAAGTGCCACTGAAGTGCCCAATCTATACAGATGTTGCAGAGCTGGGGTGAACTAATGCACTGCTTCTTCCAGTAAAGCGTGTGTTTTTTTTTCCATGTCTGTCAGCAGCCTCAGTCTCTATTCTCCATTTAGAATGTAAACTCTTTGGGGCAGGGAGTCTCTCTCAGCGTAAATTTGTACCATGTTTTGTACCACAGAGCCTCGACATCACTTGGTATTTTTAGCTAGAATGACAAAACAATAACTGCAACCTAATGTTTTAACAAATGAACTACAAAAATGAGTCAGAATTACCCACAAGAGTATTGCAAAGCTATCTGTGGAAGTAATAGGTAGAGGAATTCAGAAAAAGTGAACAAAACTATGCTTGCCGATAATCAGAGTTCTTTCAACTCTCAGGAGTTTTGGGACAGAACACACTGAAAACATGGACGGGTGTCTGTTTATTAAGTTTGCAATTCAGTAGATAGAACTAAGGGAAAACATTTCAATCTCCCCATAATGTTTGACTGAATGAGTCACCCATGCGTGAATCAGTGTTTTGATGATAAATCCTCTACATTGTGGCCTGTTCAATTTCACTGGAAAAAGGCCATTTGAAAGCATTACACTACTAATGTTCTGCTAATGGAAACACGTTATTAAAATGGAGTCAAAAACGGATTATAAACCATTGTCTGTCACACTCACCTTCCCACCCTCATCAAATTTGCCCACATGGCAAAACCATTCTCGGGAGCAGAACCAGGTTGGCATGATCACAGTGGGCCCATGAGAGGTAAACACCTAAGAAAAAAGGTGACAAGAAATAGCCTTAATGACAAAGAAGGATGTTCCTAAACAATACTATTCTGACAATGAAGCTCATTTTCACTTATTTGTTTATGTCTTGGTCCTGCAAAGATTTACGCTTATACTTTAAGCATACTGCTGTCTTACTGGTGGCTCCTGGACTCTCACCTGGCCACTGCTTTTCCTATCACTCTGGCTGTGGCAGCATCCGGGGTCTCTGGGCATTGCTTTCGGTTTCTCTTTCCTGTGCCTGCCCCAAGGGACAGGGCTGTACATGGGAGCCTGTGAGGCAGTACAATGGGGGAGTCCACACTTGGTGAGCTGGAGGTGGGGGAAGGCACAGTGGAGTAATGGGGGTGGCGACTGCCCCTACATGAGGTGCAGCGGGGAAGGAGGCTTTCTACACTTGGTGGTGGTGGGGAAGAACAAAGCAAAATTTTACAGTGTATGCATGCATAAAATGGAAAGCCTGTGGCAAATTCTAAGGCTTCAATATAGTACAAAATTACAAATCTAGATCTATGATTTCTGTGGAAGAGGGAAAAAGTCAAACTCGGGGAAGGCAATAATATGGTTTGCTGTTAAACATAACCAGAGCAATATGCGTACACTATCAAGTTACAGAGATGAAAATGCTTCAGTAGATGACACAAATATGGCTATTAATGTTATATTTTTGAATTGGGACAGTTTCAGTGACTAATAGCTATACAGTCAGGAACCATACATAATCACCTTTTGATACGTTGAACAATCATGTTGTAATCCCAACTATGAAATAAACCAGACAATCTGGACTATGTAAAATAAACTAATTCTTCTATTTTACAAAGCAAAATATCTGGCAAAGCAGGAGACTGAACAAGTCCAAGAAAAGTTGGAACTTGAGAGTGGACAGTGCCTATATCCAACTACTGCACAGAAAATTCCTCGTACAAGCTGGTTTAAAATAACACAAAAACATGTCAATCTTCAATCACTGGTGAAAATTGGCCTTGTTATGAATCCCATTATAAATTGAGGTTTTCAATGGTATCATGCCTGCTTTCTTGAGTTTGTTTTCACTTTTTTTCCTATTTTTTCAAGGCCAAATCAGTTCCAAATTCAATTGGGCAAAACCCAATAGTCAACTTCCAAAATTCAACTGAGCAGAGTTCAACCTTCAAGCCTGTGTGGCTCTTCTACCGGGTAAGCATCCTCCCTCACAGACTCATTAATCTGGGGCTTCGGATACTCTCCGAATCCAGGCAGGCATCCTACATGCAAGCCCCAGGCCCAGAGCCCTTGGGGTTCATATGCCTCCTCTCTCCCTTGATCTTAGCCAAAAGACTGCTGATATTGCATGTGTGATCTCAATGGATAGGGAGTGTTAAACTACATTCAGCTGTATCAGCCTTGTATTTATATGCTCGATATCAAATGTATTTCTTATGTTATAATACAGCCAGAATTGCATAATGAGTTTCACATATGGGAGAGGCTCAAAACCTAAACAGCTGAAGAGAGGTAATCACTGAAAATCAGTATCACATGGGTATGCCAAATAAACAGGCCCTTCCAGACAATGATGAATTTCCATTTTAAGAGAAGTGGCCCTTTGAGACTAACACCTGGCTTTCAAGCTGTTCAAAGAAGATTATATCTCAGAGTGGGGAAACTAAGTAAGAGACAGTATCCTTGGGATATTATCTGAAAGGCTGCAAAGAGTCTCCTGGTCATAATTATATCAGGAAAGACTTTTAATCTGGTAAACATGCACCTTTGCAGGGGCAGAAAATTATATGCATAGGCTCCCCAAGTATTCAGTGGGTGATGTATGTACGTAAATAGCCAGATAAGAAACCATACTTAAGCTTTCTCTTGAGAGCAAATCTTGGTCTTTTGTTTTTCCAGGCATTAGAGTCTCTTAGCTAGTGGGCTGAGTAGAAACTGCATTCTTGGCTTTAAGATGCAGGGTAAAAACAGGTAATTGTTCTGATATTTCATCTTGTTTGTTTGTTTTTATAGTTCTATCTTCATCTCAGCATAGAATTAATGATTTCATAAGTTTGCTCTTGTTTCTATAATAAATCTTGATATCTTTTATAACCCACTTATTGTCAGTGACCACTGTGATTTAAGAACACCTGACCACATAGGACTCTTCGAAGGAAGGGGGCACCTATCTTTTCTAAGAGCATGACTGGACTGGAAAAAGTGAGATTCTTTTAGCTGACAGGATCTCCTCTGTTAAAAGCTGGCAAGACCTAAGTGACAGAGGTAAAGATGAGGCATCACAGGTCAAGGACATGACCTTTGGAGCTCCTCACTCTGTTCTCAT
Source organism: Crocodylus porosus (assembly GCF_001723895.1). Classification (NCBI taxonomy): domain Eukaryota; kingdom Metazoa; phylum Chordata; order Crocodylia; family Crocodylidae; genus Crocodylus; species Crocodylus porosus. The sequence continues at coordinate 16,566,027 of NW_017728928.1, forward strand.
TATTATTATATTCTCATTCTCTGCTTCATTAACTTTTTTGATCAGCACTGCTCCCAGCACAAACCCTGATTGGAAGCTGACTTCTGTTTCTTATGTATATTGAGATAAATAATCATCACAATTAGCTAATGCTATTATACACTCACATTTATAATGCATGAATTAAAACATAACCTTTATAAGCAAGAGAACACTAAGAATATGGTAATACAATATAAAAGAACAAAGATCTTAGCCAAACCAAACCCAAAATATTCCATTTAAGTACTCTTAAAAAGCTCAAAGCTGAATATCACCCTTACATCAAAACAAAGGACAGGCTGAAACACTTCATTTCGCCAACCCCTAAAATCAGACTTCAAGCAGACATCTTTGGTGGAGACCCATCAGCTGTCCCTCGTTGCCACACTTTGCCAGATTTAGGGTGTGTGGGGGAAACTAGTGTTGGGGAGTGGGGGAAATCTCTTGCAGGGGATTTCCCTGTGTGCACCTGCAAGCAATGTGGCAGGATTTCCCCACACCGTACAGGAGTTCTCCCAGTACAGGAGCTTGCAAGTGCCCACAGATTCCCCGCACAATGGGCCACATATCTACAAGAAGGAACACCCTGGAGGGACAAGTCTGGGTATATAGGGAAAGCGAAGCAGGTGCTCTGAAGGCTTATAGGGCTCAATCCCACACAGGAAATCCTAGGATGTGCTTGACTGAGCCACTCAAGCCTGCAGAGGCCCTGCCCTGGGCCACCTGCAAAGCACGGGCAGCTTTGTTTCATAGTTTCATAGTTCCTAGGGCTGGAAGGGACCTGAGCAGATCATCAAGTCTGACCCCGTACCATGGCAGGAAAGAGTACTGTCAAACAACCCCGGCAAGGTGTTCATCTAGCCTCATCTTAAAGTCCCCCAGGGTAGGAGCCAGCACCACATCTCTTGGAAGTTGGTTCCAGATCCTAGCCACCCTGACAGTGAAGTAGCGCCTCCTGGTATCTAGCCTGAATCAATGGTTACAAGCTGGCAGAGGGTAATTTCTTGTCACTCCTGGTAGTGCTTGGGGGAACAGGGACTCCCCCAATGCCTGCTGATCCCCCCTGACTAGTTTGTAAACGGCCACTAGATCCCCCCTCAGCCTTCTTTTGTGGAGGCTGAACAGGTTCAGGTCCCGTAGCCTCTCCTCATAGGGCCTGCCCTGCTCACCCCTGATCATGCGAGTGGCCCTCCTGTGGACCCTCTCCATGCTGTCCACATCCCTCCTGAAGTGTGGTGCCCAGAACTGGATGCAGTACTCCAACTGCTGCCTGACCAGTGTCGCATAGAGCGGGAGGATCACCTCCTTGGACCTGCTTGAGATGCATCTGTGGATGCATGACAAGGTATGGTTGCCAAAGCGCAGCCCAAGCCAGCAAAAGGTTGTCAACTCCTGGACTAGTGGATAGGGCACTGGACTGGGACTGAGAGGACCCAGTGATTTGCTGGGTGATCTCAAGCTACTCACTTCCCACTTGTGCTCTAATTTCCCCATCTGTAAAACTGGGATAAGCATACATCTTTGCAAAGGCTTTTGAAAGTTATATGCAAAAAGCATTCTGTATAAGAAGGAGGCATTGGTAGATTAATTTAATAATAGTGTATAAAGAGGAAAGGTTAATGTGCCTACAAAGCATCTATTTTGGATCAGTTTGGATACAACTATAAAATCAAAGTGTGGCAGTACACAATTTCAAGTCTCTTCCTGTAGCAACTTCTTTACCTATGGGAGACTGTAATCTGCCTGATAGGACAATTGAGGCATTGCTGGATACCTTACCTTTCCAATCTAAGTTTAGAACGTACTTTTTAAAGGATAATTTTGAAAGCAATATTCCCATTTTCCTGTCTCAAATCCATGAACCAGTTCCACATTCTAAAGTACCTTCCAAACTAAGAAGTACCCTAGAGCTAACTGCACATATCAAGCAAGTGCTGCAGAGCAGGAGAGACAGAATTTAGACCAGTGATAGGGGCACAGAGTGGGACACTTGGCATCAGACTGAAGGGTTTCCTTCAAGAATAATTGAACCATGGGATAGGAGAGAGAGAAGGGCACATCAAGTGGGAATCAAGGAGTAAGAGGAGGGATGAGATCGGGCTTTTAGTAGGCCAGGACATTCCATCTGCAAACACTGGTCAAAACGTAAAGGTTATATCAGTGTTTCCCAAAGTTTTGAAGACTCAGGCTGCTTCAGCAAAATGAAGCTATTTTATAAATCCGTTTTGCACTCTAAAAGAATTCATATGTTCTCTGCAGTCCATGCTTTGGAAATGCAGAGCTATGGTTTGGTTCAGAAAAACAGAGATCTATGACTTGCTCTATATTTCTTCTGATTCATTTTGTCTATCCTCTGTCACTGTATTTGCAAAAACACTACAAGGTTTGAGGAACGAGATCTAATGGAATCTGCAATAAAAACTAGCAAAAGATGTGGTCAAGGTTTTATTGCCAAAGAATTTTAAACTGCCATGGTTGTTACAAGAGACACATAAACAAGAAACACTCACCATAACCAGAAAGTTAGCACAAGAAATCCACAAGAACTGGGTTTGACCTTCTTGGAAACTTCCACTACTTTTCCTTCCTTCTGTATAGCAAGTTTCCTGCAGTCTCACAGAGGTTTCAGTCCACAGTCATCATTAGTTAATAAATCCTCTACGCCTGGGTGAGATCTAGGCAGAGTGGGTTAACCCTTATGTGCAGGAAAGCAAGTTGAGCCTCTGTAATCTTTTTAAAAAATTGTCTTGTTAGATTAATGCTCTTCCACTTTTAAAGTTACTGGTATTAATAGTGCATTGGAGCCTCTCTGAATTACTTAAATATAAACAGGTTAAAAAACCACAGTAATTTGTCAAAAACAGTGACAGAGACTCATTGTGAATTAGGGCATAGTCCTGGCCTAAACATTATAACTTATCTTTTATATACGATTGTCTTAATTTGTTTGTCATCCAGGTGGTCTCAAAGGTACACACGCATACATTGCTCTGTTGTTCACTGCTAAAATGGGTACTTGGATATCAATGGTGAAAATTCTGAACACTTACAGTAGTGTACATTGCACATTATGCTTTTTGATTTCTAAAGAAACAAAAATTAGCGCTGTTGATCAAGATGTCTTTGTATTGCTGACAATTAAACTGTGCATACATTTTTGAGTTACACTGTGTATACTTCCAAATGGAAAATGCCATTATTGTGATCTATGGGCCACATCATTGATGCCCCTGCTCTAAATCTCTATAGAGAATGGTAGGCCAAAAGTATGAGGGTTTGAATTGTCTAAGACCAGATGTAAAAAGCAGGTCACGCAATATTTGGATTGCCTCAGAACTGTCAACACCGCCACACATGATGCATGCTTCTGGTGATGTCAGCGAGAAGAAACATAAGCTGACACAGTGAGTGATGTTCATCTGTTTACAATGAACATCAGTCTATGGAGAGGATTATTTCCTGAACCAGTGGATCGAAATCAAAAAAGGAAGGTGCCAAAAGAATAGATGCGACTGGCAGAAGCCAGACAGGAAACAGTAATAGTTCATAAGGTCACGCAAACAAAATGTTTAACCACCACCTCTGCTTATGGTGCAGTTCGTGTGAAAAATATACACAAGCTAAAATGATCTTCTCTGTTTAAGACAAACCACATCCAATGTCAAAATTAAAACAATGATTGTACTGAAGGTAAGACTGATGACTGGCAAATTACTTTCTACAGCTCATTAAAAAACAAACAAAACGGGCAACTTTTATGTTGTATGAAAGTACAAGAAAACTATACTTTTAAGGTCATCCCCTTGACAATACAGCATATAATCATTTCAGTGCTGAAGCCGGTCCAATACTTGCAAGCTGCTAAATGGATCCCAGAACCTGCAGTGTTTCCTCAGCTCACGATTAATGAGCCTTTCACTCCTGAAGAGGTCAGCAATAGGTGTTAGCGTTCAACCTCCAGCATCAGGCCCTATAGGCTTTCTTGAATATACCGAGAGCTCCCAGCTTTCTCTGGCATCAGCATCTCTCAGGACTGGGCCTATCTATGCCCAACTACTCTTGTTCTGTTAATTTTGCTGCTTTTACCTGTGATACATTTATCTACTTAATCTTCTTACACTGCCTCTTGATAATAACTTACTTTTCTGTTGCCTAGAAAAAAATTTCTCTAGAATAATTTTTTCAGGTGAGAGAAGCCTGAGACTGAGGTTTAGCAAATCGAATTGTGCATTAAGATACACCTGTATCTGGCAGCTGGGGTGTGGAGTGTAGGCTTCTCAACTGGGGGCTGGACAAGATGACCTTGTGAGGTCCCTTCCAGCCCTACGCTCCTATGTTTCTAGATATAAACCCAAGTCTCCAGAACCAAGAGCCTGATGTACTCACTGGCTGAAGCAGAGCATTAGCTCCTTAAAGCTTTAGAGAAGATCATTTAGCTGGTCTCAGAAGATTAAAAGCAGGCCCTGGAAGGTGTTTGAGCACAACAGAGCCTTTATAATTCCCAGGCTGTAGGCAGCCTTGTCATGCTTGCAGCCAAACCGTGAGGGTGAAAGGGGTGCCTGGGAGTTTCCTGGAATGACAAGGGCTGATCAGCAGTCTGTGACCCTGAATCAGCCCATGACCCTCAGTCAGTCTCTGCTGCCACCACTCTGATGTACGGACAGGCTACTTCCTTGGGGAAGAAAGTGTTAACCAGACAGTTTCTGCCCAGTTTCTGCCCTGCTGCGGGCTGTGCGCTGTGGCAGGTGCTCCTTTGTCACAGGCTACTCATATGCCCTTTAAAGTTCCCAGTGGGGAAGCAGCTGAGGACCAGGGAGTGCTCACCTGCTGGGAACTTTAAAAGGTGCACAAGTGCCTGCCTAGAAGTTCTCCCTGGTCTCAGGTGTTTGTGGTCATGGAGATCTACAAAAATAATCAGGCTGGAAAGAGAAGAACTAAGGCTAAAAACAGACCGTAGATTTCCCCTTGGACAAGCATTTTGGGTGCAGCCAGAAGTGCAGCTCCCACCTGTAACTCAGAACCTTTTTTGCAAAGTGTTCTGAGTTACAACTTTAAGCCGGACCAAACAGAAGTTCATGCTGGTTCCAAAGAGAGGGGAATCTAGCTGGGGGCTGGGAGCCTGCAGCCAGGTTCCCATAGCAATGACCAGGGGCTCTGCCAGTGCTCACTGTTTTTACAATGGTAGGGGGAAGGCAGAAAAGAGAGCTTGTTCTTGGGGTTCCCTAGCTAGTGCTGAAGGGTGGGGTGGGTGAATTGGAGCCCTCCCCCACCTTAGGGGGGCTGAAAACCCCCAGAATTAACTCCCTCCGCTTTCTTGTCCTCTTCTTTCTGAAAACAAGGACAGGACAGGAGCTCTGAAGACACAAGTTACAGAAGGCTTTACATTTTCAAACATCTTTATCTGATACCTTGTGCAATGAGGAGTCAGATGTTTACCCAATCGGTCATTTTTGAAGCTGTCTGTAGACGTGCACTTGTGTTTGGTCATGGCTATAGACTGCTTTCTGTGGTCAGATCGGGTAAAAATTGTCACTTCTTTGTGCACTTTCATTCTGGGATCATAAAGAGTACAAACCCATTGCCCCACCCTAAGTACCCATGAAGTCCCTGTGAAGTACTGACATAACACTTTTTTCCTGGCACAACTGGGGCTAATTCCAGTCGACTGCCATTCAAGCTGTACATGTTAACAACTGTTCCATGCCTGTTTTGAAGAGAGTTAAAGCCTGGGACAATCAGCCCCCAGATAAACTGGTTGTCTGCTTTTAGCTTAAACCAGTGTTTCTCAACCCGTGATATGCGTACCCCTAGGGGTACATGAGATGTGGGCAGGGGGTATGCAGGTGCTGCATTTTGAGTTTGGGCCACCCTCCCGCCGGGTGGGTTGGCGGTGTCTTTGCCTGCTTGCGCCGGAAGTTCTGGCTGCTGCCCCTCCTGCCGCATCCAGTATGCTGGGCATCAGCGTGCTGGGGGCCAGGGAGGGGGCCCCATGCAGGTTGCTTTGCCCCAGGCTGTCTGTGAGGAAAAAGTGGGACTTGGCTCATAGTGGCGAAACTGGAAGTGCCATGGTGGGGACTTCCGGTTTCGCTTTTGCCACATAGATTGCAGGTTTTTCCTCCCAAAGTGGAGAACCTTGCATTTTTCGGTGTTAAACACCATCAGGTTCTCGTCCGCCCATTTGCAGAGCCTGTCCAGTTCAGCCTGGATCGCCCTCCTGTCTTCAGGTGGTATGTAAGGTACCAAAGGTTGAGAAGCACTGTTAGGGGATAGAAACAAACTTCCCTTTTGGGCCTGCCTGCTCAGGGCAGCACTGTCCCTCATGGAATAGTGGAAAGCATGCTTGGCAGCCACTACTTCTTACATGAAACTGTGTTTCTCAGATACAATCTGGTCCCATAACTCCAGTTCAATTTGACAGATGTAGCATGACAATTTCTTGAGCAAAGTAAGACATTAAGGGCTTCCATTAAAATGGCTGTCTGATAGAATTTATAAAAGCTCTTACTGAAATAAAAAGGAGGCCACTCTTTAGTATTCATTAATGCTGTATGTGGATCTCTAAAAAGTGGGGTGTTTCTATACTGAATGGCTATTTCACCCTATGGGCTTATCTGGGTGGCAGGTGCTACTCACTTAGGGAATGAAAGAAGAGGCCCTAATAGCTGTCTATACTCAGACACAGAAGGATCTGGGCTTGTGAGGAAAATTTAAATTGGTTCTGATGTGTTCCTGTAACCTGGAAGGAAATACTTGTGGTGAAGCATGAGATTAGACAAGGCAATGTAAGGAGGCTATATGTTGTTTTAAACCCCCTTTCTTCTCTAATGCTTTGTTCAACCTGCAAAAGGGGAAGGTCTTAGAAAAGTTTATTAAAGAGGCCATCCTTAATGGACTGGCCGATGCCAACATCCTGAAGGATAGCCAGCATGGGTGTGTTGTGGGTAGGTCTTGCTTGACCAATATCATTACCTTCTACGACCAGGTGACCTATCACCTGGACAAGAGAGAAGAGATTGATGTCATATATCTTGGCTTCAAAAAAGCCTCCGATCTGGTATCCCAAGATCAACTCTTGGTGAAACTGGCCAATTGTGGCCTTGGGTCCACCACGATCTGCTGGCTGGGGAATTGGCTCCGTGGTTGGACCCAGAGGGTGGTAATTGATGGAAGTCAATCATCATGGTGCCCTGTGACCAGTGGGGTCCCCCAACGCTCTGTCCTTGGACCCATATTGTTCAACATCTTCATCAATGATGTGGACATTGGTATCAGAAGCGGACTGGCCAAGTTCTCCAATGACACCAAACTTTGGGGCAAAGCATCCACACCTGAAGACAGGAGGGTGATCCAGGCTGACCTGGACAGGCTCAGCAAATGGGCAGATGAGAACCTGATGGTGTTTAATACTGAAAAATGCAAGGTTCTCCACTTTGGGAGGAAAAACCTGCAGCACCCTTATAGGCTTGGCAGTGCTACGCTGGCTAGCACTATGGAAGAAAGAGACTTGGGGGTCATCATTGACCAGAAGATGAACATGAGCCTGCAATGTGATGCTGCGGCTAGTAAAGCAACCAAAACACTGGCTTGCATCCATAGATGCTTCTCAAGCAAATCCCGGGACATCACTCTCCCTTTGTACTCGGCCTTGGTGAGGCTACAGCTGGAGTACTGCATCCAGTTTTGGGCTCCACAATTCAAAAAGGATGTGGAGAAGCTTGAGAGAGTCCAGAGAAGAGCCACGCGCATGATCAGAGGTCAGGAAAACAGACCTTACGACGACAGGCTGAGAGCCATGGGGCTCTTTAACCTGGAAAAGCGCAGGCTCAGAGGTGATCTGATGGCCACCTATAAGTTTATCGGGGTGACCATCAGTACCTGGGGGAACGTTTGCTCACCAGAGCGCCCCAAGGGATGACGAGGTCAAATGGTTATAAACTACTGCAAGACCATTTCAGGCTGGACATAAGGAAGAATTTCTTTATTTTCTGAGCCTCCAAGGTCTGGAATAGCCTGCCATCGGAGGTGGTTCAAGCACCTACACTGAACACCTTCAAGAGTAAATTGGATGCTGATCTTGCTGGGATCCTATGACCCCAGCTGACTTCCTGCCCTTCAGGTGGAGGCTGGACTCCATGATCTTCCAAGGTCCCTTCCAGCCCCAATGTCTATGAAATCTACGAAAAGGCAAATATACTATTTTAGGAAGGATTATGGTCGGTCCATGATCACAGGTTCCCAAAGAGAGGACACTCAGTTCCCCAAATTTAAACTGGAATTAGGGCTTGGTACATTTTGGACAGTGCACCTTAGTTCTGGGTCAAGAGTTGAAGAACTGAGAGAATATACTCAGAGACAGGCAAGGGCAAGAAATCTAACCCCTGATGTAAAATCTAGAGAAAAAGGGGGTATAGCTACCTCTGTAACCAAGACATTTATCAAGGACACGTTTCAACCTTATCTAAACAGGCTGTTTCCTTTTCCCTTCTTAAAGTAGATTCTTCTCCTTTAAATGAAGATGGATGATTGCACATGATAACTATTCAGTCGGTAGTATTTATTTATGTTTACAGTCAAACCCTGGAGCTAAGTGAACTCTCTAATTGTGTGATCATGAGATGAACAGGTGATCATATACACAAAAGAATGCCAAAGTCTGAATTTTACTGGCCAAACTGGTAAAACCTCATTAAGAAATTAATCTGTAGGTGTGGATCTGGCTTTTTCAATGAGATAATATATTTTTCATTTTCTGAGCTGCCTTAGGGAAGCTTAAATCATATTTTTAACAGTATCCATGGCTTGAGTCATCACATCAAGATGATTTTGAAAAGCTGGGGGAAGGATCTGCCAAATGACAGTATGTATCAGAGCATTCTCAACTAACTGGATAAACTGCTTTGTGTCTCTGAAAGAATTGTGTGGGTGTCTTTATTCAGTGGCACTGTGCAGCACGCATCAGTCTATTGAATAAAGTTTGAATTGCTATGCAAAAATGTTTATGGAACAAAGATCCTTCTGTTGCTACATACTGATGTCTCTTCGGCTTGCTTAGTTCTGTTGCTTTAACTTACTGCGGTTGAGAACTAGATAGCACCATGTTGTTTTTTTCTGCTGAATTCTCAGACTGCCACTCCTCTGCTTTTCTCTATGAACAGCTTTTCTTGGTAGCCTCTAAAATTAGATTTGGAACAGCAAACCAGTAAAGTTGTGAAGGCTTCTAACATATTAAGAACATTCCAATGCTGTAGCCTCTGCCTAATGCTGAGACTGCAGTCTTTGTCTTAGCACAGGGAAGTCAAACATAGACTGGCCAACAGAGCCACATCATTTGGCCCCCAGTGCTGGCTCCACATCGAGCTAGTCCAGGACCCCACCACATGCTGAATCCAGTACCCATGATGCCTACTCCGAGATGTGAGCTTCATGTAGCACCTGCTTGAGCTCGTCCGGGGTGGACGCCATGTGCTGCATGGATCCCAGAGAGGGCACCATGTGTGGTATAGTCTTGAATTGGCTAAACGGGTGCTGGACTTGGGGAGGGCTCCATGGGTCCCCCACATGCCAGATCCCGTGTCTGCTCTGGCTATTCCAGGACTGTGCAGCATGCAGCACTCACTCCAGCCAGGCTGGGGCCTGTACTTCATGCAGCATCCACCTTGGACCAACCCCACACCATTTATCTGGCCTGTGAACTGGCCCTGGGTCATTCATCTGGCCCCACGGGGCCAGAGGAGCAAGAGACCCCTGCCTTAGCCTGGCACGTTATTTTTGTTTTGCTAAAAGCAGAATGGTGAGGCTAAAATTCTAACTCTTACTAAGTGCTTGAAATGTGAATCCCTAGCCTGGAAAAAAATTGTGTTGTTATCCAGTTTCAGCCTCAGCCCGAATTGCTACTGCAGCCAGTGTGATGTGGGGAGCAGCATCTGGGTGGAGATGCAGGGGCTGCTAACATATCCTTTGCAGGCTGCACGCAGCCCACAGGCCACCAGTTGAACAGCCTTGTGTCAAATGATAATTCTTCTCCTTTGGCCAACTCGTTTCTTTTTCAATAAAACAAATGTTAATATCCCAAACTGTGAGAACTATAAGCAGCTTTACAGCTGGTGGCCTATTCTCCCTCATACAGTCACAGCATTACTGCCATCTAAATAATCTCTTTGCAGGATCGGTGTAAAAAGCATTAAGTAAGCCCAGACTTGAGCCTATTCATCAGTACAATTACGTGACAGCACATCATTTCATCTTTATCACTGATATGCAGAGTATAAAGGATGTAAACTCTATAATGAAAAGACAGGGTCTCTAGTTCAAGGTGGTTCCAATCCCACTTAGATACTACTTCCACCAGCACAAAGGAACATGTAAACAAACCTGAATTTATTTGGTTTTATACTAGGTCCTCTTTTGCAAGCAGACAGAGTAACATTGGCTAATCATAGCTAATATAGTGACATAAGCTACTTTTTACTTTTATTTTAGTCTCCTTTGCCATTTAAACACTTAAAGTTTAAAAAGTGGTCACTATTTTTTAAAGCAAATTTAACATTCAATATATTTACATAAACCAACCACGTGGGGGTCATTTTGCGTAAACCACTCATACAAAATCTGGTTTCTCACTTCCCCCCACGTTTCCCATTCTAATTAGGCAAAGTGAAGAATTGGGAATGGATAAAAAAGGAAGAGAAGTTTGTATGAGAAAGTGCAACAAACTTTCTTGTCTCTTTCTGGTTATTACCACCTCGGTATTCCAACTGATGACACCAATTCTAAGGAAAAGTAAAAAGAACAGCCCTTGACTGTCACGGTGACTTCATGATTATACTATATGACATGCTACATAAACAGAATTTCCCATCCACTATGGAAGCCGATAACGAACTCTGACATTTGGGGTTTGAAATGACATTCTGAAGCAACCAAGCTAGAGAAATAAACTACTGTCATTTATCTAAATTATTACTTTGAATTCTCTTAGTTTAACCCAGCTGCAAATGTCTTTCCCCCCCTCTCTTTCTTTAACTGAATCTGTTTAAGGATGACAAAACATGAAGCTACTCCTTAATGTTGAGAATAGCAACTTGCAAAAGGGAGTGTCTGTAGAGATTTAGAGTTCAGCATGGGTCCGGCATCCTCTTTTTCCAGTGTAAGATGTTAAAAAGTTGTGCCGTAGCATTCACGCCTCAACAAGTTTCTCCTATTCTTGGAAAGGTGCCAGTATTTAGAGTCAAGTGTTTATAAAGTGGGAATTATTCCATCCAGTAAAATGAAACAATCGGTACTTAAAGGTTATCTATTTAACTTCTAGAAGTTCTACTGTTTATGCTGGGCTTTTACCTCAGGAAGTAAAGAAAATAATCCATTTAGTCATATTAACAGACAATAAATTGCAAAAGAACAAAACAAAAATTGAAGAATGACCTTATTACTAACTAGCTTCTTTTTTCTGTAACGCAACCACATCATTATTAAAAGCTTGGGAAGATGAAGAGGACAGAACAGAACTTTCCTGGCTGAAAAGAAGCAATTTCAAGCTACTCTATTTTGTACAGGGACAAAATTAGAAAAGGAAGCACCTCTGATGGCAGGCTCTGCAAAAATGGCACTCAAAAATGCAATTCACTTGCACTTATTTTCAGTTTATCAATAGGTGGTGCCAAAGATAAATAAATTACTGCATGCCTAAGCAAGCTCCAGGGGGAGGGAATATCATCATGCAGCAACAGTAAAGTTTGTTTTGAAGTGGCACATAAGATGTCTGTCTTACATGTACTACCAGAGTTGATGGCATTTCTAAACATCATTTGGTTTTATATAAGGGCATTTTGTACAAATTCATAAGTGCCTGAAAATAACACTATTGAGAAACATATCTGATTTTCAAATAGCTATGTATATGTTTATTTTGAATCTATTTTGTATTTATTTTTTGCTGCTAAAATGGTGGTTCCCCTAATCCATGTGCAAACCAATGGCAACAAACAAAAAGGAATACAAAGTGTGACAATAAAAGGGCAAGGGGAAAAAAGTGAAGACAGTTCATGCCAAGTGCTTATTATTAATGCACCTTACTCCTATCTGATCAATTAAGAGAGAGTTATTTTTATGACCAATATATAGTTTATGCTAGGATTATCAGAGAAAAAAACTGAATAGTAAGTAAATTTTGGAGTCTGAGTATATATACATTCCAACTCTCTCATATGTACTCATATTAGATATTGAATGTGAGGAGGGAAGGATTATCTTTCTCTGCTAAAAAGATATTATGCATAGGCTTATTTTGTTGATGTAATCAAACCCAATGACATTAACTACTTCCTCTTTCACATTCAACTTCTTTAAATGCCAGGCTTCTCAAGCACACACTTTTTACAAGATCACCTTTTCATGTGTGGACCACATAGCTCGAGTGACCATGTTAAATCACTTCCAGACAGGATCAGACAATGATGGGCTGGAAGAGGTAATACTTGTTTCACATACACCCGTACATACAAAAAAGTAAAAATTATGCAGTTTATTTGCTGTTCACTGAAGAAAAGAGAAAGAGAAGTCACTCATTTTTTAAAAAAATTGGCCCCTGAAAGTAAGGCCTTATAGCAAATTCCAGAAGAGTTCAAGCAGAGCACAGCAATCACCTGCACATACGATTTGCCTGTACTCCTACATTAATAACCTTCCCATATGTCTCAATAAAAGAAGCAAAGCAGCATACTGATGCATCAAGAATTTGAAAAGTTACCACAAATATTAAATGTGATGCACAGCTGCTGTTGGGAATGTTATGTGATGCCGGAATTTGCAAACCCGCACTTTGGCTTGCAGAACCAATATGTGGAATATATTCAAATTTTAATGTGAAATGAATCATGCATTGCTAGTAAACAGATAGCTCTACTGCCCCAGGAAATTGCCCAGAACACCAGCGGCTCAGGAAACAGAGCAATTCATCTCACACACTGTGCCACAAGGGAAAATAGTGTAGGATGTGCATGTGCAAAGTGAAATTTTCTAAAAAGCATTTCAGGAAAAAAAAATACTTAAATTCTCTCAGCCTACATATGATGTGTGTATGGGGGGTCTATATACCCTCCTTCCCCAAGTAGGCTGAGAGAATTTAAGTATTTTCTTTTCCTGAAATGCTTTTTAGCAAATATATATATATAGGTATAGGTTACTTGGTAGTATTTTCATCTCTCAACCAAATTGTCTCAGGGCCTTATAGTATAACTGGCACCATCGTTCTTTACAGAGCATGGTATATGCACCAATGAGTTCTTTGATGGCTGCTGAGTCTGATGTACAAGTGACAGTCCTGCCTGTAGGTAGGGCACATCCTTGCACTAGCATAGCTCTGAATCTGAGCAGCAGATTCTGTCCTCCTCTGATGCTAGTCATCACAAAACTTGATCCAGTCCTCCTTACAGTGCCTCATTCCATCTACAAGATGACTCCGCCAACCACGGTTCATGGGACTGGGAGCATGGCCACCTCCTCTGGAAAGGTTTGCTCCACTCTGGAGTCTCTGGGGGGCCAGATAGAGGAGCTCCAGGCCACAGTCCAGAGACTGCATGCCATCAGGGATGGCGAACAGGAGGGCAACTCCTTCACCCCCTGGAGGCAGAGGGTAGACTAAGGTCACTTCCCAGGACAAGGGAGGACTCAGGGATCTCCCATACTGTCTAGCCAGGGGGTTGGACCAAGGTGGTCAGGGGCCCCAAGGCCTGCCGCACCAAGGTCCCCTCCCCTATGGGGCTTTGCAACAGGTACAAACTTCTTGCAGCCCCAGTTGAGCATGCAGAGATGCCAGCTCCTGCAGGCAAGGGAGGATCACCCAGTCCTACTCTCCCTAAGATAAAATGTAGAGAGGTTGTCATGGGAGACTCCCTCCTGAGGAGGACTCAGGGGGCAATCTGCCACCCTGATCTCCTAGCCTGGGAGGTCTGCTACTTCCCGGGGGCCCACATCAAGGACATAGCAAAGAGGATCCCAAAGATTATCTCTGGCCCTCTGACCACTATCCTACGTTCCTCATCCAAGTGGGCACAAATGACATGGCTCGGAGCAATCCCAGCTGGCTCATGAGAGACTACCGGGCTCTGGGAGCAGGGCTTAGGGAGCTGGGGGCACAGCACAGGTTATCTTTTCCTCACTCCTCCCAGTTGTGGGTCATGGGCTGAGGAAGGAGAGACGGGCTGAGGCAGTCAACCAAAGACTGCGGCGCTGGTGTTATCACGAAGGCTTTGGCTTCCACGATCACAGTCTGCTCTTTGGCAAGAGAGGCAGTGGTCTGTTGGGGAGAGACGGCCTCCACCTCACTCCGCTGGGGAGGAGGGTCTTCTCAGTCAGACTGGCTGACCTGCTTGACTGGGCATTAAACTAAGCCTGCTGGGGGTTGGGGGGATTATTGCCACTGTTAGCCCACTGGGCAACCTTTGTAAATCCAGAGGCTAAGGCACTTAAGGGAACCCACCCCTACCCTAGCCCTGGAACGATCTGTAGGGAAGGCAAGGGCCCCAGTGGGACATTTGTCTGCCTATACACCAATGCCAGGAACTTGGGGAATAAACAGGAGGAACTGGTTCTCCTGCTAAACAAGAATGACTACGACCTCATAGGGATAACGGAGACCTGGTGGGACTCCACCTATGACTGGGCCACAGGTATAGATGGCTATACCTTGTACAGACGTGATAGTGCAGATAAAAGGGGTAGGGATGTAGCCCTCTATGTCAAGGACAGCTTGACTCATCTCTCCAAATTGACATTGGCATCCAGGAAGGATGACCGGAGTATCTCTGGGTCAAAATTCGTGGGGAACATGGCTCAGGGGACATTATGGTAGGAGTCTACTACAGACCTCCTAACCAGAAACAAGAGCTGGACCAGGAATTCACCAGGGAACTGGCTGAGGCTGCACGCTCTCAGTGCATGGTTGTCATGGGAGACTTTAACTACCCAGACATCTCATGGACAGAGCACTCGGCCAAATCTGATTGGTCACAGTTTCCTCACGTGCGTGGACAAGCTCTACCTGACTTAAGAAGTCTATGGGATGACGAGACATAAAGTGTTGTTGGACCTGGTACTGGCTAAAGGGGATGACCTAAGAATCGATGGAAAGCTAAGTGATAGTGACCATGAACTGATCACCTTTACTATCCATTGCAAAGCTGGCAAGCCAGTCAGTAATACAGAAGTCCTTGACTTCAGGAAAGCTGACTCTGACAAGCTCAGGAGCCTTGTTGCCGAGGTCCTAAGGGACCACGACTCAACAGGAATAGTCCAAGAGGGGTGGTTGCTCCTCAAGGGAGTGATCCTGACAGCACAAGGGATGGCCATCCCATCTCGGAGGAAGGGTACCGAAAGGGCACAGCAACCCCCTTGGCTCATCAGGGAACTCGAGGACCTCCTACGCCCCAAAAGAGAGACTTATAAAGGATGGAAGGTTGGAATTATGACCAAGGAGGAGTACTCAGCACTGGTCCATACCTGCAGGGAGTGGATCAGGAAAGCCAAGGCTGCAACCGAACTCCATCTGGCTTCACATATCAAAGATAACAAAAAGTCCTTTTTTAGATATGTAGGGAGTCGTAAACAAAGCAAGGGTAACATTGGACCCCTGCTGAACAAAACAGGATAGCCGATAACTGACACCCAGGAAAAGGCCAACCTGCTTAATGGATACTTCATGTCTGTCTTTCATCAGTCCAGTGGGACCGCCCTGCCTAGCAAGACGCGGGATGGCCAGGGTGAGGGCATATTTATACCCAGCGTTGGTGTTGATCTAGTAAAGGATCACCTTGAGAAGCTGGACACCTTCAAGTCAGCTGGTCCTGACAGATTACACCCTAGGGTACTCAAGGAGCTGGCAGGTGTCATAGACCAAACATTGACAAAAACATTCGAAAATTTGGGGCGCTTAGGTGAAGTACCTGAAAACTGGAAGAAGGCCAATGTGGTACCCATCTTCAAGAAAGGGTGGAAAGTAGATCCCAGGAATTACAATCAGCTTGACCTCAGTCCTTGGTAAGATTCTCAAGAAAATTATCAAGGAGACCCTTCTGGATAAGCTGGCTGAGGGCAACATCCTGAGGGATAGCCAGCATGGGTTTATCGCAGGTAGGTCTTGCCTGACCAATCTTATCTCCTTCTATGACCAGGTGACGTATCAGCTGGACAAGGGAGAAGAGATTGATGTCATATACCTGGACTTTAAAAAAGCCTTTGATCTTGTGTCCCATGACTTCCTCATGAAAAAATTGGACAATTGTAGCCTTGGCTAAACCACAGTCCAATGGCTGGGAAATTGGCTCCGAGGTCGGACCTAGAGAGTAGTGGTTGATGGCAATGAGTCATTATGGCACTCTGTGACCAGTGGCCTCCCCCAAGGCTCTGTCCTTGGACTGGTTCTCTTCAATATCTTTATCAACGATGTGGACATTGGTGTCAGAAGCATACTTGCTAAGTTCGCCGATGACACTAAACTTTGGGGCACAGTATCCACACCTGAGGACAGGCTAGTGATCCAGGCTGACTTGGATAAGCTTAGTAAGTGGGCGAACACAAACCTGATGACATTCAATACCAATTCAATACTGATTCAATACCGATAAATGTACTCCACCTCAGGGAAAAAAACCCGCAGCACACTTATAGGTTCGGCAGTGTTATGCTTGCTAGCACCACTGCTGAAAGAGACTTGGGGATCATGACTGACCACACGATGAACCTGAGCACCAATGCGATGTCGCAGCTGGCAAAACAAACAAAATCCTGGCTTGTGTCTACAGATGCTTCTCAAATAAATCTCAGGATGTCATCCTCCCGCTGTACTTGGCCTTGGTAAGCCTGCAGCCGGAGTACTGCATCCAATTCTGGGCTCTGCAATTCAAGAAGGATGTGGAGAAGCTTGAGAGAGTCCAGAGGAGAGCCATGCACATGATCAGAGAGCAAGAGAACAGGCCTTATAAAGAGAGGCTGAGAGCCATGGGACTCTTCAGTCTGGAAAAGCGCAGGCTCAGGGGGGACCTGGTGGCTGCCTGTAAGTACACAAGGGGTGTTCATCAGGATCTGGGAGAACTTCTGTTCACCAGAGCACCCCAAGGAAAAACAAGGACCAACAAGACTGTTTTAGGCTGGACATAAGAAAAAATTTCTTTACTGTCGCAGCCCCCAGGACCTGGAATAGACTCCCTTCAGAAGTGGTGCAGGCACCTACTCTGGACTCGTTCAAGAAATGCTTGGATGCTTATCTTGCTGGGGTCCTCTGATTCTAGCTGACTTCCTGCCCCTGGGGCAGGGGGTGGACTTGATGATCTTCAGGGTCCCTTCCAGCCCTAATGTCTATGAAATCTATGAACCAGAATTCATTCTGGTTCAGCATTCTGCACTCCTTTCCCAATCATTCACAGAAATTCAAAGGATGCTAAGACATTTTTGCAAGAATAGTGAAATCTGCATAGCGGTCTGCTTTCTTTCTAGACCCTTCACAAGCTGCAGTGTACAGCATATTCTTCAGGTTCCTGTGATGCAGCATTTGCTTGACATGACCAAGTCACCCGAGTCTTTTCTTACTAATCAACATTCCCATGAATGACATACCAGTAGGATATAACACTTCCATATTTGTCGCTCTGTCTTGCCATCTTTTTTGAGGAATTTTATGCAGGCATCTGATTTGAAAGCTGTTTAGTCCTTTGGTATGTTTGGTGTAGGTCATCCATGTTTCTGAGCCATACAGAAGAGTGGATAAAACACACATCTCTTAAATGCCTTGTTATAGTACAGTAATCCATTACGTGCTGTTTCTTGGTCAATATGTTAAATTGAAGTTCCTTCTTTCTCATTCTTGGTGGGTGTCTACATTAAAGATTCCATGGTATCTCTTTAGAAAGAGATCTCACCATTCCAATACACAATCCTTCTGTCAGTAAAGGAGATGCTAAGGTTGTGTACAGCATTAAATATTGATCTTAGTTAGACTGGAACTCCCTAAAATATGATAATCTGTTAGTGTAGTAAAACTGAGATATGGTTTTAAACAACTGCTGTCTGTCACTGATGCCTCCTGGGCTGAGAAAAGGGACCACTGGTAATCTCAGATGATACTGGCAGGTAAATGTTGACCTCTCAATAGTAATCACTGCTGATACGAGTTAATCTCTAAAATGCCTTCCTGCCCAACTTTCTGCAGTCAAGTAGGTTTTCAGTTAATCTTTTCTGCAAGTATTTTAAGTTTTGAAGATTTCTGAACAACTGCCCAAAAACAGCATATATTTGGGAACGCAAAGTTAAGATGAAATTAAACACTGCCAAGTAAGTGAGAAAGTAGGAGGAGGAGTCAGCTAGAGACAGGCTGTTATCACCCACAAGCTGAGAAACTACGTCTAAAATAAATCAGCATTTCGTTCTTTGTAATCAGTGTTTCTAGTGACTGGAAGTCACTAGAAGTCTTTATAAATGACACTCATAATATTTCTGTAGTATTTTTTCACAAGGACAAGAAAATAATAGCCTCCAATTTTGATCAATTCTACTTTAATTTCCATAATCTGCATTCAGACTTTTTATTATAGTTATAGTCTGACTATAATACTATTTGCATTTTAACATGCCATGAAGACTGTAAATGACTACATCTTGCTGGGATTTTATACTTAAAAGGCAAATAATTCTCGTATCTTTTTAAAAAGATATGAAAGCATATGCACTGATGCTGGAAGGGAACAGAGCTCATTGTGGGTAACTTTTTAAATTCCCTTTCTCTGCTTGTATAAATATCACCCTTGAGCTAGAGACACTGCCTCACAGTGCAAGGAGAAGTCTGAGAGAGAACCTAAGAACAATTCCACCTGAAGCAAAAGTTTCTGACAAGTAGAACTTCGATGGTACAGCTGGCTCAGAGTTAGACCCGTCTGAATGTCTTTCCAATGTCAAACAACATATGGCTGGAACTTGACCTTTCTTGGCAAAAGCCTTCAAACTCACTAAGGGGAGCAGGATTGAAAAGAATCAAAAAAATCCTCGCTAGGCCTAACAATGGATCCAAGGATGTATTTGGGTCATAACGAATTATTTTGATTATAATCATTATACAGCTTCATTTTTATTTCCTTTTTTACAGATACATTTTATCCCAGTCCTTTCAAAGAAAGTAACTGACCTGTTTTGATAGGAAGCTATGGCCTCTTGAACACTTCAAATCCCAGCAAAATAAAAAAAGAGTGAAGACAGCCAAGTGGTAGAAAATAAATTTCCTGTCCACACATGATTAGACAACCCAGTCTGTTTTTCATTTACCCTATTCTCAGCAAGAACACCCACTTTTATTACATCACATGCAAAGCATTAAGCAGCTTTGCAGACAGCAAAGCTGCAAAACAACGTATAATAACTTTCCTTTTATGGAGCCCAAAATGTAGCAAACCTCTGAACTATGCTCATAAAATCTACAGATTCAGTAAATTCTAACATAGCTTATGATTCCCTTGCTGATAAAACTTCCATTGGAATAAACAACAGCAAGATCTAGCTGGTCTGAAATTCATACAGGGAGACTGTAATGGTTTTAAAATCTGCCATAGTATGTACATAATCACTTATAAGCTATTTCACTTCTGGGCAGTTTGGCTAGCAGCACACAAGAATAGAATGGTGGGCAAGATGTCACTTCTACAATTCTTGCTCAAACGGTAATCCCTCTTAGTGACTTTTAAATGTGTAGACTAGGGCTGTGCAAAATTTAGCAGGGTGTTTCGTTTCAAAGCTGTTTAGATGCATTTGGAGCTCGAAACAGTGAAATCAAAACAAAACAGAAGGCTTCGAAAAAACTTGAAAATGAAACAAGGGCACTCAAAACGTTTTGAAAGTTTTGAAACGTTTCAAGTTCTGAAGCCGGGCTTACTCGGCTGCAGTGCCAACAGTGGCAGTCTCTTCTCATCCAGCGTGGAGATCTGGGACCCTGCACCCCTGGGAGGGCTGAGGGGCTGTGCCGGACTCCTCATGGGATTGCAAGCCCCCAGATCTGTGCACTGGGTGAGAGAAGGCTCGGGCAGCAGCAGCAATCTTCTCTGGTGCTGGGCACAGCCCACGCCCAGGGTCAGTTCTAGATGGGAGAGGCAGCCTCCTCTCATCTGGGGTGCACGTCTGGGGGCTTGCACCCCCGGGAGGACTGCCGTGCCGTGCCGGATTCCTCCCAGAGGTGTGAGCCCCTGAATCTGTGCGCTGGATGAGAGGAGTCCCAGGTGGCAGCAGCAATCTTCTCTGGTGCTGGGTACAGGCTGTGCCCAGTGCTGGTCCTAGGTGGCAGCGGCAGTGGCAGCCTCCTCTCATCTACGGTGCATATCTGGGGGCCTGTACCCCCAGGAAGAGTTCAGCACAGTCCTGTAGACCTCCCAAGAGTGCAGGTCCCCAGATCTGCGTGCCGGATGAGAGGAGGCTGCCACTGCCGGCAAGTGTTAGGAGTTTTGCTTTGAAGAGTCTGAGGTGCAGTTTCCCAGAAACCGCTCCACCGATCTCCTTGAAACTTGGCAGGCTTCATGCCCTCATCCAAATCAGGCAAGAAATAACAAAGTTTTTGGCATTTTCACGATTCCTCATTATAGCCTATGGCTGAAACTTGTTGAAACAGCGAAACAGTTTTGACAAAACGAAACGGGACAGTGTTTTGAAACAAAACAATGAAACGAAATAGTGTCCCATTCAAATGGCAAAATGGACGTTGAAACAAAACAATGGTGTTTCGCACAGCCCCAGTGTAGAGCTGTGACTGAAGACAAACTCTGAAAGATGTCCCAAGTACCATCCTTTTCTTCTAAATGAACAATAGCCAGAACAAAGAACCTTAAGAAATGAAGGGCTCTAAAATTAGAGAAACTCCAGGATGAGTAATGAATTCTCCACAGTTCTTCTTGAAAGCAGAAAAGAAAGAAAATCTGCTAAAATATACAAGTGGAAGACAATGTTTCTATTGTGAGATTATTTCAGCACATATCTTCTGCATTTTAAGATTAACTTTTTGAAAGGAAAAGACAGAAAGTACAACTAAAAGAATAGCTTGTTGCCAATTTATCACAATATATTTTATCAGAAGAGTGTTACAAAAATCAACATAATTAAACAACCCCTCCAAGGAATTTCCCCCAAACAAGACCCCCCACAGACGGTGTGCAAACATACATGCATACAAACACACACACACACCAGACACAAACACTTCTGGGTTGGAGGGAAGGAAATACTCCATTTGCAAAAAAGGGTAATGGGACTTTTAATATTCATATATTTAAAAAAAAAATCAGTTTTAACAGAGGCATCAATACATTTACTGTTCATGATTTCAGCTTTTTAGTAATTTTTAATCTAAGTAGGACACTGAAGAAGACAATTGTTTAGGAACACCACCATATTTATATTTTTAGTAAGGACTAATATTAGCAAATACTCAGTGATACATTTGAAAATCTGTAAGTATGTTTAATACTATTCCCTGTTTTGAATGGGTGATCAAGACTGTTTTCCCTTCATTTTATTATTATTTTTAAAAATTCTCATATAAAACCCTGTCAACCTGTCCCTTCCAAAATGACCAGTTCATTTCAAGGACTGAAAGACTTGGATTTAAA
This sequence comes from Crocodylus porosus, assembly GCF_001723895.1. Lineage (NCBI taxonomy): Eukaryota > Metazoa > Chordata > Crocodylia > Crocodylidae > Crocodylus > Crocodylus porosus. The sequence continues at coordinate 16,587,677 of NW_017728928.1, forward strand.
TTTATGGCTCACTTCATACTTTTTCTGTCTATACCAGGGATGACCAAACTTCTTAAGCTTTCTAGTTGCAAACCAAACTGCTGACAAAGCCAAGAGTCACAGGAAATAAAACTTTTGGGATGTGCATGCCCAAGAGTCAATGTTCTGCCCACAGTGTCCCAGCTCAAATCATATTTTGTTGTTAAGTGACTTTTTAGAACAAATAATAAGCAAGGCCTGAACAAAATCAAAAAGGAGAGAGAAAGAACGTTTTTTAACTACTTTTTCTTCAGAGGACACATTTAAAAATTCATGGGAGCCCTGTATGAAGTTTTGAAGTAATCCATAATATTTGATCCCATTTACCAAAATCTAGCACAGGTTCAAAACTAAAAACACAAAATGTGTCTATTGACAATAGACAGATCAACATGATAAGAAAACAATCAAATAATCTTTGTCAAATTAGACTGAATTTGATGCGTCTATGCTAAATTTAATCTCCATGCTCAAACCACTTGAGGCTTTCACCCCACTGACTGAGCCACAGCACTCATTTTTCTCCACCCCTCTGCGTTAACAGAAGCGTTCACAAAAGGACGCACACACTTTGCGAGTCACTTTATATCCATCATTACTTTTTCGGAATGTTTGACTAATTCTAATATTTGTCTCTGGCACTCCATCTTGCATACCACAAACTTTTTCTCTGATCTCCACCAAACCTGACAGCAGGCAATGCCTCATTTCCCTATAGGGCAATCTGGCAGCTACATCTGAAGTTATGGGGAGAACTTCTACACAGAAGTAGACCCTTTTCCTGGCTGATTCACAGATTCATTTCTGACAAGCATTGGAAATGTCCCTTTATTCACATTTCGAGTAGGGGATCTTCTATTTACAGAGCTTGGGGAGAAAAGCAATATACAGCTCAGCTGGAAAAGGAAAATCCTTCTTTTCCCCTGGTAAAACATAAGGGCATTTTATTAGTATTATTTTTGTGAACTGAGAGCATTTTAAAAAACTCTCACAGATCTGGAAAAAATTCAAATTGTGCAGCTAGAGAGAGACAGGAAATTCTAATGAAGGGATGCTGAGAGCTACAGGAATAAGATTACTTATTAGCACAAGTTCCTCAACTATGGGACAAATCTGTGGTTTCCACTTCAAGGAATTTCTTTCGTTTTAAACAGACCACTAAAACATTCCATTCAAATATGAAATGTAATATAAACCTCCCCATTTCACCCATTTTAACTTCTTTGCATGGGCCTGAATTGCTGCAAAGCTTACTCTCGAATTGTGAGATTTAATTCTAGACTTTTGAACCTGCAGAAAAGCAGAAATCAAAAGCAAACATTTCCATATCCACAATTTAATTTCTCAAACACTGGTTTTCCTGTAGGTATGTAATTAAGCTTATTTACATTTGTTTTGCACTCCTTCCTGGAGAGAGATCCATAGTCAAATGCAAGTTATGTAAGAAACTGTAAATACAAACACATTCAAGTTTTGAAATCACACGTGACTTCATAGAAGTCTAAATCAAGACAGGGTGCATTAAATTATATTGAATTTCTTTTTGAGTCGTTGTCCATTTTCTAAGTTTAAATTTGAAGATTTACTGCATCAACCTATACATTCACATTCTGCAGCCCAGTGTAACAGAATGGACTTAGATGGCTCTGTATTTTATTGGCATCAACACATTCCTTCCACTAATTTAACCATCATTGGGGAAAAATATTTTTTATGATGGACATTCTTGTGATTCTTCAGGAAATTTCCATCTATCTATTCCCTGTTTGTCAGACCATATGACAGTCCAATGGGGTTTTACTTAGTCCCCTTTTTTAAGACATTCAAAAAAGAAAGTGAAGAAAAATTCTCTTACTGTCACCAATATACACCATACTGATACAAAATGTGCACTTCACTAAAGATAGTTAAAGATGATGGAGCACTGAAGAGATGAAAGAAAAAAATCATCCCACGCACAAAATCCATAATACATGGAAGCACTGAGCTCTGGACACGAACCGTGGCATTGGCCTTATGTTTTATTATGTGTGGAACATGGAAATCAGATGGAATGTAAAAATATCTATCCCCTGATGTATAAGTCAACACGGCAGCATGGAAATCTGAACAATCACCACACCAAATCTGTTATTCCAACATATTTTTAGGAGCAATGCAGCAGGAAGAAACTAGTGTTTTCATAACTGGTTGGACAACATTATATCATCTTCAAGCTTAAAAAAAAAAGACTGTTCTCTGATTATAGTCTAGCCTTCAAATCTTCAGGAATGCTCAAAATCTTAAATTTTCTGAGACCACCAAAAAACCCACCCTTTAAATGCTGCTTAGTAAAGACTTTTTAAAAATAATATTTCCTATAAGGAAAAAAATTTACGCTGAACTCAACTCATTCTGCTGAAAGGGATATTATTATTTATGTAAAGGCTTTTCTCTGTAGCACAAGTCTTTCCATTTACAAAGCAGTTGTCCTAGTATATACAGACCAGTAACTGCATGCTAGTCCCATTTATAACAGATATGCACCAGCGTATCTAATCTGAATAGCACAGTCAAGCAGTGCTTAAGCATCTTCCCTGGCAGGCTGGATGGACAGTGCCTTGTCCAACCGTGACCTTGGATGGTCGTTGTGATCCAGTTCCCGGGGCCAGTGTGGGGGCCACCATCTGGCCATGCAGAGGACAGGGTAGCCAGTGGCAGAAGGGAGCTTCACTTGGCCTTGTGGTACAGGAGAGGGGAGGGGAGGGGAGGGGAGGGACACAATCCAGCTCTGCAATGGGGGTGTGACCCAGCCCCACAGTGGGTAAGGAGCCATGACTTGGTCCTCCTGGGAAAAAGGGATGGTCTGGACCTGCAGGAGGGAGAAGGGGGCATGGCCCAGCCCAAACCCATCCCCACAGGGGGAATGGGGCCTGGCCTGGCTCTGACTGGGAGCATGGGGCTTGGGCTTTGAGAATTTGGCAGGGGGGAGGGTGGCAGAGGGGATTAATGGCCATTAGGGGTGTGTGAAGTGGGCTGTATTTGATTTGGATTTGGCCCGATTCAGGGGACAGTGGTTCAATTTGCTGATTTGGATCACTGTCCCAATTTGATTCAGCTGAATCTGATTCGGAAGATTTTATTTTGATTCAGAGAATCAGTGATTTGGCCATAGACACAGCTTTATTTTTATTATTATTTTTTTTTTTTTTTACATACTTTGAGGTACCAGGTGTGGCTCATGAATGCTGAGATGGTGGGGCATCCCAAAGGAGCATGCGGGGGGGGGAGCAGCACGCTCAGTGGCAGACCCAGAAGTGGACCAGAAGTACTTCCAGTATGTAGAAAAAACATATAAAGCTTTGTCTATGTCCAAATTGTTGAATCTCTCTGAAGCACACTGGAGGCTTCCAATTTGATTCAGAGAGATTAATGGGTCTCCTGATTTGATTTGGATATTCGGCTACCGAATCCGGCTGAATCTCCTCCAAATCGAATCAGCAACCGAAGCTTCACACAGCCCTAATGGCCATCACGCCACCACTGCCAAAGTTCCTGACCCATGGGGAGCACCATGGGCCAGATGCAATGGCTCCACAGGCCACAGGTTGAACACCCCAGTATAGTCAGACATTTATTATTTAATATAAGTAGAGAGCTCTTGTTATGCTATCTCTGTATTTAAAATATGGAACAAAAAATGAAGTCTCTCCCTCAAGGAGCGTACAATCTATATTACACACAGTTGCCAATCCAAACAAAACACTGCACATACATTTTAAAGGGATGTTCTTAAACTACAATCTCATCATTTGAATACACACATCTGCCCTTGTTTAACAATTCTGTTAATTCTTGTACTGCACAGTCACATTTTTTGAATTTTAAAATTAGCTTTCTCTCCTCTGCTGTCATGTGAAAGACCCATACAAACATCTGTAGAAACTGATTGGCTATATAGGGCAAAAAATGAATCTGACAATATAAAGTGCTGCCACAGGCACTAAATAAAATGGAAAAGTAAAGTAAAAAAAGCTATGCATTTATCTTTGGTGATAACTGTAACCATAATAAGTTAGACATTTTTAAACCCAAGTGTGATGATATTTTTTAAATTGTCGCCAGCTGGCAATCTTTTAAATACTCTTACATGATGCACATACAATGCAGAGAAAGATAGCTGGATCTCCATAACTCCACATTAACTGGGAAAATGCTTAAAGACCACATGGAAGAATGAGTGTTTCTTTAAAACCCTAATGTGGACAGGAAGCTACCTGGCAAACAATGAAAGGGAGGGTATTCCAGGGTTGGGGCGGGGGTTGGCATGAAAGATAACAAAAGGGAGGAGGAGACAAAAGAGGTGATGGCACAGTGCTTGCAAAGCATGGTCCCTGCTATAAAGTAACCTGTAGTGACTTTTCGCTGTACAGACTACTGTAAGTATATTTACTACCAGATCGCATAAAGAAAAGCCAATGGGATCCTAATATGAGTTGGGAAGTCTAGGCAGTAACTTAATATTAATACTAGCAAGAGAAAGGCAGTACAGTATTGGGAAATGAGAGCAGACATAAGTATGGGCAGTCACACCCGGTTCTAAAGTCAAGAACAAATGGCTTTCAGTGGAGAATGAAAGCAGGAGTGAAAGGTAAGTACAGTTGCAGCACTTGAAAGGATTTGGTAACACTATGGAAGAATAGGGAGGGACAGATCGGAACACAATTACTGCAAATAATTATTTACCAGAAAAGCTAGTTCTACAGCACACAGGAAGGGAGGCTATCTATGCTCAAGCTAGTCTTAGGTAACACATACATGTTAGGTTTAGAAATTATTTCAAATGAATCATCTATATTGGCCACAGTACATTTAAGCTCAAGATCCCTGGAAGAAATAAGGTATCATGTAGCTTATCCTAGGTTTTAGAGAAGCTAGTCAAAAACACACAAAAGGTTAAAATAAAGGAAGTGAAATCTTTAGATGTACTGTGGGTGCTATGTAAGGAAACAATAAAGGTGTCTCAGAAATAGAAAACCACAGCCTTGTACAAACATTCAGTTTCTCTTGGGAGAGCCAGTGGTCTCCCAGGAGAAACCACAAGTGTACAGATGTTCAGGCTTTTTCTCCCAGGTAAAAATGGCTGCTCCAGAAAAAGAATAACTAGGGTTAAATCACTCCCACTAGAGGTTCCCCTGGGAAAGCAAATGCGTGTACGAACCATGGTAGCACTAACTGTTACATTAACAAGCAAAGTGCATAAGCCACATAATGGCTAATAAAATTCAGTATTGGCATATGGAAAGTAATGCACAATGGAAGGAATAACCCAAATTCCTCTTACACTAGATCCTAAAAGAACTGAACTCACCCAGAATAAAGTTCTCAGCATCCACGTGGCCAGAGCTTTTAGTGATTTATTGTGTAGAAAAAGAGAGCAGATAGAAAAATTATGAGGTAATTAAAAATATGAATGAACATGACAAGCATTTATAACCTCAGATTGATAGTAAGGCCTAACAAGACTCACAATTAAAAAGGTAACAGTAGTTTTATTGGAAATAGGGAGCTTAATTTCATGTCAGTTTGCCTCACTCCTTTCTTTGATTGCCCTTTATTATTTGCATACGATGCATAAAATCCTCCCCACAATGCAGCTGCAATAATCAGGCTTTAATCAATCACTGATTACATCTTTTCAGTGTTATGGTTTCCTCTCACCTGCCCTTTGAAGGCTGCTTATGCCATGTGGAAATTAGGTGTATGTGGCCAGCTTCTGCATGTGCTCATTTTTGTGATCAGCCTGCATGTTTTTTTTAAAGGTGTAGTCATGCAACAAAAATAAATAAAATCTCTGCCTCAGTGTCTCATTTCTATTCAGAATTTGTCATCTGGCCTAGAGGGGGAAAATGAAAGCAATTAAAAATATTTAATAATACCCCCTTAGCCATATTTAGCTTGCAGCCCAGGGTAAGCACTCTAGCAAACAGGATGCTATGGTTGGCTGAGCACTTCATTAATTTAACACTGTAATACTGATCATTTTTGCCCTTCCTCACTGTGCCCCACACATTTTTCATCTCTCTAAGAGACTTGCAGTTGTGAAAGTGGGATTTACCATAATTTAGAAATGGAAGCTACTTGCACATGTATAGTGTAGTCCAGGAGTATCAAACATACAGTCCACAGGCTGGATCCAACCCACGAAGCCTTATCACCTGGCCTCTGCTGCTGGCCCTGGGTCTGAGTTGACCCACATATGCCAACCTGGCCTCACAGATGTGCACTGCACATGGGACCCATTCTGGCCACTCTGGGGTCTGTGCCACATGCAGTCCTTTTCCCGTCCCCAACCAGTCCAGGACTCATGCTGTACATAGTGCGCTCTCCAGCACTGTATGTAGCACAGGTTGTGGGCCAGTTGGCATGGATACCACATGTGGTATAGTCCCAGACCAGCTAGACAGGGCAGAGGGGGAGTGCCATATGCAGCACAGATCCTGAAGCGCGCACCAGCCAGGGTGGGTGCTGTGTGTCACACAGAGCACCCGCTCTGGGACCCATGCTACACACAGCACCTGCCCCTCCTGGACTGTGCCGCAGGCAGTGCTTGTTCTGGCTCCTCTGGGATCTGTGCAGTACGCAGTGCTTGCCCCATCCAGTCTGGGATGCACACTGCCCATGGTGCCCACTCCAGGGCCCATTCTGCGCTCAGAGCTTTTTACCTAAAACGAATCCCTACAAAAACTCACCCTTTGCCTCCATTACTACACGTCAGGTTTGGAGATTCTATCAAGTTAGCCCAATGGATATAAAATGTGGCCAAATTATTGCTTTTGACACAGGACAGGGTTGACAAAATTTACCAGCCTGTGCATCATAGAATCATAGAAGTGGGGTCAGAAGGGACCTTTGTAGATCCTTCCAGTCCTACCCCCTGCCTGGGCTGGAGAAAAAGTGGACTCAAATGAGTCCAGCCAGGTAGGCATCAAGCCTCTTCTTAACGACCCCCAGGGTAGGAGCCAGCACCACTTCCCTTGGAAGTTGGTTCCAGCTCCTAGCCGCCCTAACTGTGAAGTAGTTCTTGCGGATGTCTAATCTAAACCTACTCTCCAGTAACCTGTATCCAGTATTCCTTGTTATGCCAGGCGGCGCTAGGGGAAACAGTGTCTCTCTCAGTGATAAAAGGCAGTTCTCAACCAGGAACTGTAGCAAAGTGCCTTCAAGGGTACCACCATTCTGGCATCAGCACTGCTGCCCCTGCAGCCAGGTGGAACTGTCCTGCACGCTGATTTCTAGGAGAGGCATGCTGGGATGATTGGGCAGCAGCTGCACCAGGAACCCCTCATACAGCAGCCCACCTTGTTTGGCTCAGCACTCCTCTCCTGGAAACAGAGGTGCAGGGGGCAGTTCTACCTGGCCAGGGCTGCGGGGCACGAGCCCCAGACACAGATCAAGGGGACGACTCTGGAAGAGAGTTGCGGGGAGAAAGAGAGCCAGAGTGAAGGTAGACTTCTACGCTTAGCTGGAGCTAACCCAGAGACGGTTAGGTCCAGCTTGGCAGGTGGTCTGCCCAGCCAAAGTCAGAATCCACCCCCCCTTACAGCCTAGCACCCCTTCCTCCAGCTGTGTGTAAAAACCTACTGTGTTAACCCTTTTACAGTCACAGCCAAATTAAGACTTCTACAGCCATGAGCTACATGCAGATCACCAGTACCTATGAGAGCGTTAACAGAGGAGAGGGTAAGTGATGTTGATGTGGGTACCCTGCCCTGGCTTCCAGGGTGCAGAAATAACTAGCTATGCTACTAGAACAGTGGTTCTCAACTGGTATATTGCCAAATTCAGAAAAGTTACGAGTGTGCCTGGAAGCTAAAAAAGAGAACCACCAATTTAAACCAAATAAGATAAAGATAATGATGAGGTTAACCAAACATAAATAGGTCCAAATGCAGATTTGTTAATACCTGGATGTATATTTCATGTGTGTTTAATGATGCCGTTAAAATAAAAAAGCTAAAAAGAGATTAAAATCACAACAATAGTAATCCCAACACCACTTCATTTGGCAAATATGTGGCAAGTCCAACAGCATAAGGGATTCATGCAAAAAGCTTATAATTTAAAAGTATCATCCAGGGTTTAACTAACATTACCGATCAACTAATGTGTGGCTAAAGGCTGTCTGGAAAATCTTAACCTTAGCAAATATTGGCATTTCCTGATATTTTAAGAAAAATAAAAATGATAATGTCAAAATAATTTTACTAGTAGAAGAGGTCAGCCTTTACATTATACCTATTATATTTCATATGTTCTCCTTATGGATGATTGTATTCATTAAATTGGGTAAAACTTAATAACAGAGGAAAAAGAGGGGAAATGTCAGAATTTCTTGGAAGGTAAAGGAAAAATGTAAAAAGGAGATGATTTTATTTTTTATTCAGAAACCACAGATACAAAACATAATGCAAGATCACACAGACTTAATAACCAGTGCTGTCCATAAAGAAGGTACATGACAGATTTTTATATTCTCAAATTCTTCCTCCCTTAAACTTACCTCAAGGACACTTTTATTTTTTAATCTCACTGTAAGGGACTTTATAAATATCTATTGGGTGAAGAACAAAACCAGAAAGTAGTAATAACCTATGATTTCATTTTCTAGCAGTACGGAAATAAACGTGTGTGTTTTTTCTAAATAAGTAAGTGTGCCTGATTCAGTTTAAAGTAATGACAACAAAATTCATAATATGGAATCCCTTTATCATTTTGGAAGCTTACAGAAAATTGGCTTTTGAACTACTAAAGCCCATATAGGCTACAGGAGCCAGGATTAATCACATAAAAAGACAGAATAAGGCAACTAGTCTGAGTGACTATATTATACACATATGTAGGTCTTTATATAAGGATATTACTTTTGTATTTGAAATACCTAGCATTGCAGTACTTGCAATATGCATGCAAAGGATCCAAAGAAGAATCATTAAGCATTTATGTAACCTTGCTATATTTATTTTAATATACATAACATTTTACTTCATTTTGTTTCCTTGAAGGCCTTTGAGATTTAGAAAAGATAAATAAATGAGGATCAGATTTTAGATTACAAATTCTGAATATCTGCCTAGTAACCTCAACAGTAGAATGTTTTCTTTAGGAAATCAAAGAAATCTTTAGCCTAATCTTTCCCTGATGTCTTCCCATCATGATATAAGTCTTTGGATGATGCCAGAGTACTATATGTGCAACAGAGAACTGAGGGGGTTTAGTTTACTTTCTGTGATCACTTCAAACTTTTAACTGAATGAACAAAGTAAAGGTTGAAAACAGAAAGAAAAGATATTTAAAAAACAACATTGCTAGCTCAGAATAATCAAAACCAAACGATTTTGTTGTAAAAACAAATATCATTTCTCCCCAAAGTTGTTTTATGAAAACAGGGAAAGCTTGATATTTTAGCAGACTAGTTTTCAAATTATTTGCACTGAAGTATTCTCCAACACAATGATATCTAAAAAGCTGGGAAAGAAAACATCAGGACCTTAACAAAGGGATTTTTTTTTTTGGTGGCAAAAAGACCCTAACACATGCCAAGAACACTTTGGTCTGTTACAGCAGCTTGTTCAGCCGCAGAACAGGAGATGAAGCTTTTTAAGTCTTCAACTATTCATGTGAATCTACAGGAAATAAAAATAAAGTGCACGTTAATTTATAAAGTTCTGAGAAAAGCCAGGGCTGACAGCAATAAAAAGCTCTTCCCTTCTATCAGCAATCTTCTGCCTCAGCCCCCCTAATAACATGTTGATGAGTTTACACACAGAATTAAACTTTGTGGTTTCATTCACTACTGTTTGCCCAGCACCCTGGTTAAAAATTCCTGCTATTTTTGTTTGTTCATTCCACCACAAAAACCTTCACAGTATCAGGAGGTTAGAAGATAGCATCTGCTTGACTGAAATCAGGTCATGAGTCTATATGTCACTACCAATATTTGTTCCTGCTTTAAATCCTGTTTACACTTGATGCTCCCTATGGCTGGTTTGAATTGTTTACCATTCACCAATCAATCAGTGCAGCACATTAAAAACATTAAGATCCTGAGATAAGAAGGAAATTATCCATGCTTTGAAATCATCCAAAGTGGTGCACTTTAGCATCCTCATGCTCAGTTTGGTCACCCAGACCCATATCATCCAGAATCATTACAATTTATATCATGGAGCAAAATCTAAGTGTCTTTTATCTAAACTTTATGGATTTTAGTCTAGAACATCTATAATACCTGCTAGTGTAAATTTAGACACTGAGCATCTGTATGTCACACTGGCATTGTTGGACTAGATAAAATTACTTGCCCACTGACCAGTAGTAAGTAGTGAGCTCTGCCCGATCAGTAAGACAACCTACTCCATAAGTCCCTGCAGAATATACATTTTAATTTTATCAAAAATCATGTACCCCTCCAAATGTGAACCAATGTTGTGTTGCCTTCCTGAGTCTACCACAAGCCTGGTACTACTGGCAATGCTTGTAGTTTTCTGGGAAGCTTCAAACTGACATTCAGTCCTGGTTTACAAGAGTGACACCAAAGAATTTCCTTAATTTCATATGTAGCTATTTTGGAAAGCTTTGGGAAGCAGGGGACCCTGTTTCTTTTTAAAAGGATAATACCAAAGCACAGAGGCTTAACAGGTACTTTTTCTGAGACGCTACATGGCAAAATGAATAAAACCTGACATATGCCAAATCGAAGGCTTAGATTCTATCCCCAGATTTAGCATAAATGACAACGCCAAACTTTAGCTACTACTTGTGTATAATGGGGGTGGGGAGGGAGAGATCAGATGCATATCCCTATTCTAGGAGGATTTAGGGGTACAGCAAAGATTGAGAAGTACACATAATAATCAGACAGTAGAAAAAGTGGGCTTTGAATGCTTCCCTGCCCAGGAAAGCTTCCTGTAAGCCAAAACAATTTTAATAGAGAAAAGAAGGATCCACTGTCATTCTGTCTGTTCCATCCAGAGGCTTGGGGCCATGTGGCTGCTTAAACTCTATGGAAGTGAAGAATATGTGTAGTGGAAACTACAAGTTCAATGATTTCAGGAGCAAGTCTCTAAAATATTCTACTGTGCATACATGGATCAGGTGTTATTTTTTCCCTTTCGGATCTCTACCTTATTGTGTGATGAAAACTATAACTGCACCATGTTGAGCATATAATTGCCAAATATTACTCAGGCACTGCACTGATACATCGGTGATGCTGCTGTTGAACAAAAATGGAAGTAAACAGAATGGCTGTAATAATTTCAACTCCACTGGAAACATGGAAGAAAAAAAGATAAATATATATCAAATGGAGGAGGAGGACAAAATGAGAAGGGAAAATGTTAATTTGCCAACTTTCTAAAAGTTGCAGAAGACTAGGTAAAATAAACACTGGTAAGTACAGTACTGTACTGTAATTTTACCATATTTACTCTCATGCAAGAGGAATAATCAGCACTGGGGGAAAAGCCTCATCTTGGATTTGACTATGGGCCCTGGGCAGGTGGTGGCTCACCGCTGGTTTCAACCCCAGGCATACCAGGCTGAGAACCAGGATGTTTACAGGGCCATAGAAACTGAGGCACAATGAAGCATTTGGCTAACAGGAGTGGGGAATGGGGGCCTAGCTGGCGTGGAGGTGAGGAGGTGCAGCCACAGAGGGAGACCTCTTGGCAACAGTCCACCTTGGTCTTTTTAAATCCTTTAAGGTTATGTAAAGCATTTTATGTAATTATTTAAAACATTTTATTTGAAATAAAAGAACTGAAAAAATAACAACAAAAACAAACAAATAAATAAAAACAAAACAATAAACTCATGTTAATGAAGTCTGGGTGGTGGAAGAGGGCTGGGCCCTGAAGAAAGCCCTAGCTGAGCCCAGCTGGTTGGCCCTGTCCAGTGAGCCCCCGTCGCACTGCCTTCTCTTGGGAAGCCCGTGGAGGCTGGGATAGGGTCAAGGGCAGGGACGTTCTGCAGGCTGGGTGGGGGCTTCTGACGGGCAGGTGGCCATGTGATCCTGTCCTGGCTGGGAATGGGTGGGAGAGGGCTGCCAAGCACCAGCTGCCCACAACAAACAGTGCTGAGCCCCAACAGTCCCATCCCAGGTGGGAAGGTTCAGGAGGGCCCTACTTTCCCCCACGGTCCTGTCCCAGCTTAGGAAAGAGGAAGCTAGTGAGTGGAGCTCAGGAAGCTGGCTCTACGCCAGTTGCCAGCAAAGAGCCCTGACAGGCTCCATATTGCATCCCATCCCCCCTCCAGTCTTGCTTGGAGCTGCCTGCACCTCTTAGCTGGGCACAAGGTGTGGGAAACAAGCTCATTTTAATGGTGTTAATTAACATTTTCCCACTCCCTCCAGCCCTTTTCCTCTGTTCTTCCCTGGTCAGGTAGGTAGTGGAGTGAAGGGCTGTTTTCCCTCAAGTCCACCCAGGTCTGGGCTTGGGTGATGGGCAATATGGAAGTCTTGGGAGGGTGTGCAGTGGGAGGCCTGGGCAGGCATGCTTCCCTGTCACACTGGGGGTAACCCCCAGTGGAGGGGAGATAAGCTGCTGGGTGGTGAGACTGCGGAGCCTGGGGAAGAATACTTCTCCCATCTTCAAGGTCTCCATGCAGAGTACCACTGCACTTAAGCTGTTGATAACAGCTGCTCTTACTGTGGAGGCGCAGGGAGTAGACAGCAGAAACCAGTAGAGTTTTGGAGGGTGAAAATGGGTAGAGTGGCTGGGAACTGTGCACCTTGGGATTCTGGAGGACTGCAAATTGATCTCTTTATCTGTAGGGAGCTGACTAACAATTCTTTATGTTAACCTGGGTAGAATGGCTAAAAGATAGTCTTCACCCCAAGTAGCTTAACTCTAAAACATATAGAGGGTATGTAATATGGGTTAACACTCATGAATGCTCCCTTTTTAAGTGCCTTCATGATGGTTCAAATGTAACCCGTAACACCACCCTTACTTTCAATTCACTGAAAGTCAGTTAGTAACACTATAAAACCTTTCCACAAGTTATTTGGAAAATCTAAAACTAGAACTTTCAAAATATAGTCAAATTAGAGACATTCAATCACACATTAGGTAATTATTTGTTTCTAACAAAGCCTGCAATAGGGACTGTAAGAATTTTTTAAGAAGTGTAAATTATCTCAGGTTTAAAGTACACACACTTCAATTGCTGTTGTGCTCATATTAAATGTAAATCTCTAAGTAGGACCCTGAACTGACCCCGCTAAGCCAGTGCAAAAGTTGAATACATAATTATTCATACCTTTAGGAAAACATTTACTAAGATTTTGCATTCAAGGTAATTGTAACATACTACATGGTTTTAGCTTTACTTTACGGTTTTAATATTAATTTATTTTCTATGGTATACAGTAAAGTTCACAAGTTCAGTACTTTCCTTTAACTTTGACTTGTCTTGGGTAATTTAAGTTAAATTAAAAAACAACTGGGTGATTTGCATGTCCTTGAACCCTGTACATTTAAGAGCACTTTAAAAATGTGTCTAGGCAGGAGCAGACATATATACATTGCTGACAGAAGGCAGGCTTTATGGATCACAGTTCTGGCTGGTATCTGACACTTTCCTATAAGTCTGACATTATGAAAACAAATGAGAATAGTGTCACTATTGTTTCACTAAAAATAATGCAAACTGAAACGCTCATAGCTACTTATGGCAACTGTAATAAATTCAATCCTAATGGATAGAATGTCAACCACGAAGTGAAAATCCAAAAATCCATAAACACACCTTTAATGTCGCTTGTTTTCAAACTCTTTTAACTCTTTGTGCTGCCTCAATTTGGGATTTGGTATGTGTGGAGCAAGAGCAGATGGACAGGACTTATTTTTGACAGTAGTCTCCGCAGTGCTGCAGAGGCACTGTAAATATGTCTGCTTAAAGTTCAGCTCCTGCACGTTATGACTGCACCATCTTGACTAGGCTGAGCATTTATGAGCCTATTCACACCTGAAGTTGTCAGAAAATCAGACACCTCCCCCCCCACGAAAAGCATTCTGCACAGGCTGATCTGGTAAATACGCCCAGATCATAACAAACACTGACTGATAACAGTGGCTAAGTAGAGACAGTCAAAAAGACCAAGGAGGAAGCAATTCAATCTTCGCAGGTTAGTTTAAGCTGCACGGACTGAGCTAATAAGCAAGTGAACAGACATTCACTTTTGATTCCAGAAAAGCAGCCACGTGCATGTGATGGCTCAGGCCAGAAACTTGGGGGCACTAGAGCACACCTCCCTGTTTGGCTGGAGCAGACAGCTTGAGCCTAGGCTAGCCTGCCCACCCTGCAAGGGAGAGTTTTCGGGGAATGTGCAAAGCAAACCTAACCCCTTTTCCTGGCCCCAGACCCCAGTTGGGGTTTGCCTGTGGGGTGGGGAGCAGCCCCCTCTCCCCCCACAGACTAAGCTTCATCCCCAGCCAGGCCTCCCCCTGCAGTCAGCCAGCACTCACTGCTCCAGCTGGGGAACAGAGAGGTGGGGCTAGCTCTGCTCTCTGGAGCAGACAGCCCAGCCCAGCCCAGCCCAGCCCCGGGGTGAAAAACATGCTGGGATGCTGGAGGACTATTATTTAACTTGAACCAGGAAGGGGTCTGGGACAGAAGTTTCATAAAATGGTTTGACCCAAATCAGTTAACTCTGATACTACATTCAACCAGGTTTATCTTGAACCAGTTTCAGTCACTGGTTTATGTGCACTGAGCTTCTGTTCTGTTAGGCTAGGGACAGACATTACACATAAACCCGTTTAAGTGATCATAAACTGGTTTAAACCGTAACAGAACAGATGTTCAGTGCACATAAACCAGTTTGAAACTGGCTGAAACTGGTTTAAGAGAAACTTGGTTGAATGTAGTATCAGACTTAACTGATTTGGGTCAAACCAGTTTATGCAATGTCTGTCCTAGACCCCTTGTTGGTTTAAGATAAACCAGAAACCTCCAGTATCCTGCCTGCTCTCTGGGCTGGGCAGGGCTCTCTGCTCCACAGCAGAGCTGGTCCCTCTCTCTGCTCCCTGGCCAGAGCTCCAACACAGACCTGCCTTCTCCCTGCCAAGCAGGGATTATTCTCCCTTCCCATCTGCCTTATGCAGACACATCAGCACTAGCTAGCATACCACATGCTGACTATGGTCCCTACTGGGGGAGATGACAGGCAGAGAGGCTTTTTGGAGCTAATCAACAGGTAGCTTAATTTCCTTCCTTGGGAGAGCTGTTTAAGAAGTGCTATTTAAGAAGAACTCCATTAGTTAATGGAAGGAGGCTTTGTTTTCTTAATGGGTTGATAAACACAGAGTTAGGGATGATAAACATTCCCTGCTGGGCTGCTGAGGGGGGATAAACAGAACTTCCTGCTGGGGCTTGGCCACGCTCCCTTCAGCTCAGTTCTGCAGATGAATAAGTCAGTGGCCTGTATATGAATGAACAATTTAGGTCAGGGGCGGGCAATTATTTTGGGCAGAGGGCCGCTTACTGAGTTTTTGCAAGCCATTGAGGGCCATATTGCAGGCAGCCAAGAGCAGATAAATATTAATTTTCTACACTTTTTAGGGGCACCACGGGCTGGATAGAATGGCCTGGCGGGCTGCATCTGGCCTGCGTGCCTCATTTTGCCAATCCCTGGTTTAGATGTTTAAGTCTAGGAACTGTTTTGGGTGGGACTGTGAATCTAGGTCTCACACAGACACCTAACTCAGAGCAACAGGTAGGTACCTACATACAGTTAAAGCCCTGTAGGACTTTAAGGGGGAGTTTAAGACACTCCTCGCTTAAGCATTTATTATTATTGGATAGCTTAGGCCAGTGCCTCTCAACCTACTTAGACTGAAGGCACCCCTCATTAGACTCAAGCCATCCCATTGAAAATGCTAGCTCTTAGTTTCTCTCATTTTTGACTATGGAAAAGTAATACAGCAATTCTTCTGTTGCAAAGAAGTCAGAAAGACCACAACAAGTCAGAATGTTTTTGACACTATGGGTTCCTATTTGAAATCTCTGGTTTTATCTTGTGAATCAAGTGTAGGTGTTTACAAACCTAACAGTGCTAATATTGTGCAGTACCCCATAGCACCCTTAAAAAGATCTCACGGCATCCTGGTTGAAAATCTCTGGCTGAGGCACATGGTGTGCTGTTATAAATCCCATTTTAAACACTCAGCTTTCTCCATGCATTGTATAGGAAACTTAGGCACCTAACTCAAGTTTCAAGACAGGTGTGCAGCACCACATACAGCATGTCCGCACTTGTCTGGATGTGGCCTTTGTTTCTGACTGAGGAAATCTCCCTTATACTAGAAAACACTTAAATATGTGGTTACACTTAGCATTAATTGCTAAAAGTACTGCTAAACAGAAATAAACTTAGCTAAACCAGGACATCTATGAACAGTTACTTGCCACAATCAAACAAGACCTGTTCTGTACCATCAAAACCCTAAGATTTCAAATTCAGGAGCCGGGAAAGGCAGAGGGCTGAAATGCATTTGGCTCAAGACAAAGCTAATTTAAAAAGAAAAAAGATAGCTGATCCTTAAAAGCTACATTTATGTTTCATGTTTACTTAGGTCTTCACGGCTGACAGGAGGTCCCCTTTGTTAATTTGAACTTAGAAGAACAACTGCAATTTGTAACCTTCCAAAAACAGCTGAAAATATTTAGCCATGCATGCAGTTTCATGATAATAAACATGTTACTCCTCCTCAGAAAACTTCAGATACTGCCAAAAAGGCCATAAAACTAATGAGGTATAATACCTCTAGGACTTGTTATTCTGGCACACTTCACCCAACACCCTATGAAAAATGACAGCAAAGTTGGATCTCTCTAAAATACAGCCTGATATAGCTCCATAACTGGCCACTAAAGTATCAGTTAAAGAAGAAAGAGAAATGTCAAACAGCAATTCTCTGGATTCAAATGTTCAATGCTCAGCAAGGCCTTTTCTATTTACAAATCTGAAAAATTATAGGCTGGCAAAGATTTCCACTGTGCTAGTGAAAATTATTAGAATGAATCAGTTCTGAAAGAGAGAAACAGTCCTTTTCAAACTTGTGGTCCATTCCCTTTTCTACTCACTGAAATCTGAGCAACCTTAACTTTAAAGAGGGGTAAAGACTGGTGCTGCATGTCCTTGTTGCTATTTGTGCTATACATCTGCCATTTAGGACAAGCTAAGAAAACACCCACTTGGCACAGACAAATCTGGATTTAACAGAAGTACTGTAGGCATGCACTGAAATCCATGTGTTTGCTCCAGCTGTTTTCCTTCTCTTGGTGTGCCAGCTTTATCATGCTGAAGCTAATGTGACGCTTTAGTCACCTTAATTTCAATTTTGCTGCTTCTAATCCCCATTTCTTTGAATTTCCAAAGATAATTTCTCACATTCATTCCATGTGAAGATTCCATGGTTTTTTTTCCATCTGCCACTTGGAAGGTACATAAACCATGTGTATATATAGCATCTGCAAGATGTAAAGTTAAAACATTGCAAACTGTTGCAAAAATATTCTTCTCTTTAAAGGTAAGTGGAAAAGGTTTCTGTTTTCACTTATAGGTTAAGTACAGCCAATCAAAAAGCCTGAGGCTGAATTGATTCAGCTTAGACTAACCTGCATAGATTGAACCGATAAGCAAGTGAACAGACATTCAACTTTTGATCCCAGAAATGCAGTCACATGCCTGCCGTAGCCCTACAGCTTCTGTCCCAAGCCATACAAATGAAAATACAAAGTAAGTCTATTGACTCTAGCAGTGACTAAATAAGGAGAAAGATCTGGCTTTCCTTGAGTTAATTTAAATTTTACATTGAAATGGTATGATGAGTTAGTTCCTTTCATCCTCTTTCATCTAAGGAGAGTTACAAGTTAGTTTGACAGGCTTGAGGTTTTCAAGTAGCAGCACAGATTCAATCAGTAA
Organism: Crocodylus porosus; assembly: GCF_001723895.1. NCBI lineage: Eukaryota > Metazoa > Chordata > Crocodylia > Crocodylidae > Crocodylus > Crocodylus porosus. Next base: position 16,605,666 of record NW_017728928.1, read on the forward strand.
AAAATGAACTCTTCTTTCTAAAATTATGCTATTATAGCAGTGAACCTAGAAACTAAAGAACAATTAGACTTATATCCATATCAGAAACTGGAATTAAAAGCAGCTATAAAGCACTCAGTGGGTTTATCTCAATTTCCATCAGGCTGGGACCCTTCATTTTTACTCCAGTGTGATCCTTTAACTACCGAAAATACTGGAGGAGGAAAAAAACCCCCTCCAGACACCCTAACATTTTAGGCTTTTATTGAATAGTCATGCACATGCCTTCCTCAGTATTCTGCCTTCGTATTTCCTGTGGCCCTCTTCAAAACAACACCCACCCACAGTGCTATTCACACACACTTGCTCCTCCAGTTGGATTTCTGAGTCAATGCCAGCAGACAGTATTTTGCCTCTCATGTCATGCTCAGAAAAGTATTTCCCTTTATGCTGGAACCCAAGATTAAATAATACAAGGGTGTGTCTTTTTTTGGGCAGAAAAATAAATGAACTCCCTTTTAAGGGATGGAAAGGAAAAGAAAAAGAACTTATGGAAACAAAGAGAAAACATTAAACTCCTCAAACTGCCTCAGCTGTCATCAGCAGACCTAGTTCTGGTGCTTGCATACTGCCTGAATATTTTTATTTGCTTGTTTATATAACAAACAGTTCAGAATAACATAATGTAAATGCTATTAGATAACTAACATGCCTGGATCATTTCAGCTATATGGCAGTAACTGGATCTTCTATTTGACCTACAATCCAGGTGGATATTTAAAAGAATAAACTGCTAATTAAAAATAAACTAGCTTTTAGACCCATCCCATGACAATTCACAACTTCTCCCTCCTCTTGCCAGGATTCAGAAAGTTCTTTGTATCTTTTCATTGCAAAATGCCAACCAGAGGTCAAGGAAATTATATTTATGACTCAAATTTTTGTCAGAAGGTGGCTAATATGTATTGCAGTGGTATGATGCTACTTCACACTGCAACAACTAAAGTAAAAAATAATATTATGGCTTAAGGGGTCACTTGTATTTTTGTTTAGGTAGAAAACTAGCTACGAATGATTCCAACTACCATATTTTCTCCCATACAAAACATCCTGGAATAAGATATGCACATTGTTTTTGAAAGGCAGGATGACAAAAAAAAGATCATTCCTTGTCATAAGTAACTGAGTTACATCTTACAATGGACGCCTATACACATGCAGCGAGGCTGCTACAACATCCGACTCGGTTAATTCGGCTTGGTTAATTGAGTCTGTTGGAGGATGGTTATTACTGCGCTCCAGCAGACTCCAGTATCATGTATATCAGTGTCCCCACACAGAAAAATGGTGGTGGTGGCGCCTGTTCAACAAGCTTTAGTTAAAAGTGGACCTGCCACCATTTTTCAGCATAGGGATGCTGATACATGTGACACTCCAGGTGCTTGAATTAGAGCAGCTCTTGGAGCGGCTTTAATTAAAGTGACACTCTCCTGCCCCCCACTCCTGGAGCACGTGGATAAATATTCAATGTGAGCCACGCAAGTGTTGATGGGTGTTAGTACTAGCTTGAGTCTGGAGCAGTTACACTTTTAGGCCAGCAGGGGCCCGGAGGACTGAAAGGTAAAAATTCTGCACCTCGCATTCTGGATCTTCCCCCTGTCCTCCTGGATCTCCCTCCACCCCACCTACTTGTGGCTGTCCTCACTGTCTCTCCTGGGGAGTGGGCAGGGAAGGGTAACCAGCCTGCCCGGCCCCCACTGCTGCTGCTTGGCAGCTGATCTTCTCTGTGTTGATCCAGGCCCACAGTGCAGCAGCGGTGGTGGTGAGTGAGCAGGCAGGTTAACCCTTCCATACCTACTCCCTAGAAGATAAAGCTGGCAGCCAGCCACAAGTAAGCCAGGGGAGGGGGGAGTTGCAGGCAGTGAGAGGGGATCTGAGATATGGGGGAGAGCAGTGGGACTGATCTGGACAAGCAGGGGACAGGGGTAGGTAGGGTGTTTACACTAAGGCGTAGCCTACAGTGGCTACACCTTAGCATAACTTGAGCTGGGTAACACTGATCAGAGAATCCTGCCCTGGAGCGGCATAACTTTGAGCTGCATAATGAGTGCTTAAAGCTGGTTTCATGTCTGGACACTCCAGGTTGTTAAGAGCTGTAGAAGGTACCCACAATTACCATGTAACAAGGCTCTGAGTAGCAGCAGCTATAGAGTTGAGTCTACTCATTGTTCTGCTCCTTGTAGATGACCTGCAGAGTTATTTTTGGTTTTGCCCAGTAACTAGGAGAGTCTCATCTAACCATATTCCTGACATATAATATGAAATCTAATATTCAGCAGCTGATTTTTGGAAATATGATTTGCATTGCATGCAAAAATTGGCAGATTATTGAACTTAACCACCACGAATTAAAAAAATATCATGAGTCCTTTCAATGAATCCATACATTTTTTTGTTTTTTTTAAACAAGGAGTACATCGTAAATAAAAACTGGAAAGTAGTTTATCATTCCACCAGTTCTTCTGTAGAAAGCAGCTCAACCAAACTTTTACAATGCTTTAACAAACACATCAATAAATTGAAAGTATTATGGCAAGTGAACAGACACCAGCTACATATCACCAAACTGACAACTTCCATGAGATCTTAATATTCTAAATGTTCAAAGAGCTGTTTTTTTTAATGAACACCATTCAAACAAAGGTTTCCCTTTTAAGGAAATTCTTTGCAGTTCCCAGAAAATGGTTTGCTTAGAAACTATTAGTTAACACACATGTTAGTATCTAGTATCTGAAAGCTTAACTAACTTATCCCCCTGATGTTAGAATACACTTGCATTTGTAAATATTTCTAGATACAATTCAGGTTTTCTTAACTTAATAAGAATCATCCTCATCTGTTTTAAGATACCTAGTCACTCATTACTAAATATTTAAACATAATTTGTGCCCTTCCAGCCATAGTCAGTCTACTATGCTGTGGTTGTTTAGTAAAGCTAGCAAAGACTTTAGATGTCAGTATTTAAAAAGACAATTGCAGTTTCCATCCATAACTACCATCCATGATTCTTGATGATTTAAAAATTATTAACTGGTGAGGAATGTCCTCTGGGTTCTAGATATCTATTTCAGATTAAAATAAACTAATTACTGAGCAAAAAGGTTAAAAAAAATCACCATTACTTATGTGGAGCCCAGGAAGATCTGTGCTCCACTTTTGAAAATACTTCTGAGGAAGCATAAATCACCTTATACGGTCTAATACTGTTCTGAAGGGCCTACTGAATACAATTAACAGGCATGCTATGTTAATTTCAAGGTATAATAGAGATTAGCTCAGAAAGTGAGAAAAGGAAAAAAAATTCAGAAAAAACGTAGAAGGCTTGATTTTCACATGCTGTGTAATTCCATGACATGACAATGAAAATACATTTAAAAGAAATCTAAAATTGGTGTACGCCTTTCCTCTAAAATGTATGCAGAAAGTAGAATTTACAATAAAAATGTTTTTATTGCTAGTACGAGAGATCATACATAACATACAAATGCTTGTATGCTGCTTAAAATTAACACACAACTATGAAAGCCTGGAATCTGGTGCTTTAAAAAAAGAAAGAGACAGTGTGAGCCTCTAGCCTTTGCTTGTAAAGAATTTGTTCAAAATATAAATGATGAGGTGATGTCTGAATCTTCTGAAGGTTCAAAGAAGAGTGGACTGGCTTTTTCCTTACAGTGGGATCTAACAATGAGGGCTAATACAGATGCTTTAAATGTCAACAATATTAACTATTCCATTGCTCATCATTTCATGGACAATGTGGTTCACCATCATGGTTGGCTGCAGTGGTATTTATTAGGAATGAATGTTATGGGACAGCCAGTGGATGCCGAGGTCTTGCTAGAATCAAGAAATAAGTAATTCCAAAATTTAAAGTTGTCTCTAGGGATGTATGTGGTGGCCAGGTTGGTCTGAGACAAAAATAAATGCAAAAATCTAGAATGCTTGGTTCCAAAATGATACCTTTTATTAGACCAACTGAGAAATCACAAAAAAAAATCTTTTTCTGCAAGCTTTCGGGCTCATGTGCCCTTCATTAGGCTCAGGGAAAGTTTAAGACGGTAAAAAGTCCCCATTTGTAGGAAATAAACTTCATTTTTGCACAGAGAAAGCAGAGCTTGAAAACTGTCCCCCTGTTTTAAAGTTGGCTCTAAGCTTTCTTCTCAAAGATGAAAGGAAAGAGGATATGTATGCCTTTACTGTACCAAGCTGTATTTTTAATAACTTATTGCAGAATAATGAACTTGCAGAATTTGGAGGCAGCATATAATAAAGTGATATTAAGACAAAAAAGGATTGTCACACTGGAATTTTAGGCTTTGGGCTGTAGGAGATTACCTCATAATATTGGGCCTCCTAGTACATAATTCAAGACGAAAAACATGTAACACTGGCCAGAGAACCCTGTCTTGTATCAACCCTCAGCTTTCACGCAACACTGACCGGGTGCTTCAGAATGCCGCAGGAGCTGGAATTTAGGAAGAAATTTACTTTCTACGCCAGGTTCACAAAAGTAACATACCTCCACTTAGAAAATGGCAAAACTGGCAAAACTCCCATTGATGTCTACATAAATAATATGGAATTTGATCTTTGATTTATATGAGTAAAATATCAAAGATCCCTTCTAAATGCAGGAGAATTGAGGGAAAGATCTGATGCCAGTTGGAAACAGAGCTTCAAATGCCAAACAATGACCTTTCAGGAACCTCATCATCATTATCCCTTTTTCTTGTACACTTTACCATCTTAGAATGTAAAATATATGCCCCATAAATGGGCATATACGTGGTTTCATGCCTGTGCATTATTATAATAAACCTTGAAAGGCACGTATTAGGCTGCAGCCTGGAGCCATCAGCCAGCTGGTAACAGGCTACCCACATGAGGGCTGCAGCTGGCTCAATTAATCAGTAAATGAAGGGAAGTTGACTGCCTGGCCCAGAAATAAGAGGAGACAGGAAGGGGAAGTGAGGGGGAGGACCTAAAGGGAAAATGTTTGCATGGAGAGGGAGGACTCTGCAAAGGAAGACTAAAGGGTGAGAACCAACCCATGCTGGGAGTATTTATGTTGGACTGGTTTCATATTTGTGAATGAACCCCATGGTGCAGGTTAACCCAGGGCTTTGAAGCTCGTGTTGCTGGGAACTGGATTAAACAGGAGTTAATTTGGATCATTTTGCTTTAGGCTGAGCCCTGGGAAGCCAAAGAACGCAGGGCAATATAACTGTGTGTCTGAGCCCATAGAAAGACTGTTACTGGGACCATATTAAAGGGCTCAGGGGCTGATTTGAGCGGGGCTAGTTGGCAACTGCTACAGGCATGTATCAGGAGTACACAGATTTCTGTTTCTCTGTTCCTTTACTGCAACTTTATCTATCTGGGATGTATTCCCAGTTTTAGCTACAAAATTATTTTAGCCTACTGTACCTTCATTAGTCACTATTTCAAGAACTATAGCTCTACTAACAACCACTTAATATAGAGAAAGATCCATTATGCTTCTCACTCTTGGGAAGAATGGCTTAGAAGTCCATGCCAGAACTGTTAAAAGGCAAGCTAGATAAGGTCATAAGCCTTTATAGCCAAACTTGCGTGTCTAACAGCCTACTCACACCATCTCTGCACTACATTAAATCCTCTCCATCGCAATGCTTCTGAATTTGTATCTACCACAAAGCCGTTATATCACTTAACAGCTACAAATAAATGGGGCAGCCCTGAGTTAGAGGGCTGTTACAAGTTACCTTTAAAACATTTTAAACTTGTGAAATGTTATGCTATCATAAAGTAGGAAGAGTTTCAGAGCAGTCACAAGCCAGGCTTCTATTCCTCCTTTGTGGTGGGAGAGGAGCAGGGAGTGTGACATGTCCAATGTACCTTGGGGGTGGAGAAACCACCATGAGGGCTGTGGCTTCCCTCCCTCTGCAGCCAGAAAGAGCCAGCCACAGCTGCGGGTGGGAATGGAAAAGTCTTGAGGCAAAAAACTCTTTGACATGAACAAGCAAAAGAAATGAGAAGTAAAGACAAAGGAGTAAAAAAACCCCCAAAAAACAAAGGACCAAAATCTTGCATACGTTTCACTGAACTGGGAGTTAGGTTGTTAGGTTAGTACTCACCAGGGCAGAGCTAAAACTCAGCAGGCTTGCTTCAGGCCACAGTGTGGGAAGAACTGGGTTACCATTCAGACCAGGCCAGAACAGAGACAGCGCACTGCATACTTGCCACACTGGGGCCAAGCTGAGATCAATCAAGCTCACTGCATACCGCACCAGGGCAGGAGCTGGGTTAGCACTCACACTAGGGCAGAGCTGAGACTTGGTGGGCTTGCTGCCATGCATACCACACCAGGGAACAGCTGACCTCTAGTGGACTCATGGCATGCATGCCGCACTGGGGCACAGCTGATAGCAAGGTAGCTTGTCACATATCACATCAGGGCAGAACTGAGACCTGCCTGATGGTTATTTTCTTCAGAGGTAGGCAGTAGGATTGCTATCGCTAGGGGGACGGAACAAGCTGCAAACCGGTGAGCTGCACATGGGTTCTGAGTGGCCAGGGTGTGCTAGGGTCATCCCTGCTAGATGTGGGAAAGGGTGTTGACTTGGGGCCAACATCACTCCTTGGGTGGTAGAGTTCAGGAGGGTTGAAAGTGTATCCAAGGAGCAATGAAATGGGAAGGGCTAGGAATGGTGTATCCTGCGATACTGGAGGAATGAAAACAGCATTTTATCTCCCCAGAGCAGACTAACAATACCCCAGAATGACATGGGTAAAATGGATCAAACCTGTAATATGGAAGAGTATAAGAAACTGGCCAAAAAAAGTCAATCAATGTGCAATGAAGAAAAGGAAAAATGGCATAATGAAAAATGTACCGAGATAGAAAAACAAAAGGATAAAGATGTTACATCAATGTATAGGCATATCAAAGACATCACAGGCAATGGAGGATGTGCTGCTAGGGGATGTACAAAAGCCAGGAATAGTGATCTAATTATGGAACGAGAACAAATATTGAAATGATGGACAGAGTATATTAAGTGTTATTCCATGACAGTCGAGAAGAAAAGCTATCTATTAAGAAGAACATGGATGGTTTGAAAATTCTTAAGTCAGAAGTACAAACAGTTATCAACAGAATGAAAACCAATAAAGCAACAGGACCAGATACGATTGCAGGAGAACCAGTAAAATGTTTGGAAGAGTTTAGTACAGAAAAGTTAACAACTGTTATCAATGAGATCTATGGAAGTGGAGAATTACCTGTAATTTGATCTTTACTACACTCCCCAAAAGACATGCGGCCATTAAATGTAAACTCCATCAAACCGTCAGTTTAATGAGCCATGTGACAAAGATCCTATTAAAGGTGCTAATGTTCAAAGCTAGAAGGAGAGTAAGACTGGAGACTGCAAAAGTTCAATGTGGTTTTGTTGAAGATTAAGGTACAAGAAATGTTATCTTCATGGTACGGATGTTTTCAGAGAGGGCTACAGAAATGAGGAAAGACCTTTTCTTGTGTTTTACTGATTATACCAAAGCTGTTGATGGAGTCAAGCATGCAGAGTTAATGAAAATGCTGGAAGAACTGGATATTGGTGGTAAAAACTTGAAAATTTTAAGAAACCTCTGTTACACAAATTGCCAATTGCTCAAATCATGAGCGAGACTTTATAAAGGGGGATAAGGCAAGATGCTGCGTTTATTGATTACATGAGTTAGACGTAGAGGTTCGGTCACACCATTCATACAAATACACAAATCATCATACACATCGTTACACACAGGCATACACATACACAAAACAACCATTTCATCCACACATATAGTTGCTCAATATCAGCCCAGGGTGGCCAGCCCGGGCTTACTGAGTAGATGACGATGATTTGAAGATAGCAGATTTAAAGATAACAGCTGGAGTGGGGTGAACAGATGCATTTGTGCTCCAATGAAACAGCAGTAGAGAAAGAGACTCACCCAGCTTGGCATTTTTAAAGTGTTCTTTTATAGGGATTGGCATCCTTTGTTTCAGTGCTTTGGGGTTTTTTCATACTCGGCTTCTGTTTTTGTGGTTGTTCTTCTTTTGTCTTCAGCTTATCTTAGCCTTGGAGTGTTCTTGTTGCCTGTCTGGTAGAATTTTTTCTTCTGTTATCTCCTTTGTGCCCTCGAGCTTCAAAGGGATTCTTCAGCCATTTGTTAGTTAGTTACTGGCTGGTAACTTACATTTTGGTGCCTTGTTGCTTACATAAACAATTAAATCTTCTTCTCCCGTCTCTATGCCATTCTCTCACCATTCGCCCTTTTACACACACTCATACATAAAGGCCATGCAGAGTTCATTCACTTATGTCAAGCAGAAGCTTACACAATGGAGTTTTCAAGTTGCTTGCAGGACAAGACTAACATGGTTGCATTTCACTACTATTACACTCTATGTTAACATTAGCTACATTAGTTCAGTTCATGCTACGCCTCTACTGGGACCAAACTGCAGCAGTGAAGATAGAAAATGAACTAAGTGATTTCATCCAAATTAAGAGAGGCATGAGGCAAGGCTGTATTTTTTTCACCTGACTTGTTCAAATTTTACAGTGTGAAAATACTGAGGGAGACTGTGGATTTACCAGGGCTGATCATTGGCAGACAGAATTGGAACAACTTGCGTTATGTGCTGATGAGACAGTCTTAATAGTTGATTCAAAAGAGAAGCTGCATGAAGTTTCAGATCAAATTGTTAATAAAAGCAAGAAGAAGGGTTTCAGTATCAACTGTAGAAAAACTGAATGCATGGTAATTACAAAGAAGAATATCCTTCCTGTACGCAACTTCAAAGTGGAAAAGGAACAGATAAGGCAGGTCAATAAATTTAAGTATTTGAGAAGCTGGATAACATTAGATGGTAAATGTGATCATGAAATAAAATGGAGGATAGGAATGGCAAAACATGCATTTCTGAAAATGAAAAAGATACTGACAAATAGTAAAATTTCTATGGGGACAAAGTTAAGAGTTTTGGATTGCTATGTTATACCAGTCCTCATGGATGCATCAGAATGCTGGACAATATGTTAAGTATGGAGAAGAGAATCAAAGCAAGTGAGATGTGGTTCTTAAGGCACATCATGAAGGTGTGTTGGACAAGTCACACTTCAGATGAAGATATTTGGTGAGTTGTAGACTCATTCATTTTGTGTAAATAAGATATTTACACAACCCCTGTTCAATTTAAATACACAAGGCTGGCCCTGACCAAATGCATAAATATCTGACACCAGTACATGTGCAAAATTACTGTTACTCATTAACAGTGACTAGAAAAATCCTAGCAATATCTTTTAAATGCATGTTGCCACTACTTAACAACTAAAGACTTGAGGGCTAAGTTAACCTTCAGAAACAGCAAGGAAATAGCTCCTACCCGATACAGAGTGAATTTGGTGCTTAAATCTCAAATAACTAACAAGCCAAGGTTATCTTCAAATGACAGGTTTCCCACAAATTTCAATCCCGTAAGGAGAAAATTCACTACTATGATTTCTTGCAACTGATGGCAGCATTTTATAATATCACCATATAGGTGTTATTAAACTGTTTACAAACAGATTAAACTCTTCCACTGAAAAGAAATGTAAAATATGAGTATGGTCTAAATGAATTAGGCTGAATCATAAATTAAAAGACTAAGGGTAAAGGAAGATTAAAATGCAGCATCATTGCTAGACATACAGTCAACTTCATATGTACACACTATACATGACAGAGCATATGTACACGGACACACATGGTGTATGAGGGCAGGCAGGCAAAACCTCAGTGAAGCCGATGAGGATCAAAACTGATCTTAATTTGATATGAATGTAAAAACCATGTAAACTCCTTTATAGAACAGAGTTCAAACAAAAGGAGCCATACACTCCACATATACAAGTCACATGTAGTTCATCAAGCAATCTTCCCTCGGTGCAAACGCAGGGTAGGGTGGGGTAGGGGCTAGTTATTCCTAGATGGAGCAATGTCTTTGTGAGAGATTCAGAAAGGAAACACCAAAGAAGCACATACAGTGGCCACAGGAAATCCCTGGAGACAGCCCGAAAAGCATTAGTAATGTGATACTGCATTAAAGAGAGAGACAGAAGAATCTTTTATGTAAGGTCCTGGCTGGAAAGGAACTTGGAATTGCAAGCAAATAACCTTGTTTGATTTGTACTGTGTTCAGTGAAAAGGGGATGAAGGTACTTTCACTTTCAATAAACAGGAATGCATCAGAGACACTCCTAAGTCCATCCTCAATAACTTCCCATAATAGGAACACTCCGGAAGACCGCAAATATTGGCAAACTGTTTGGAACCAAAGAATGCTCTTATGTACAGGGCAAAAACCTTTCAACATGTTCCAACTCATTTAATAATTTTACAATTAGTTCTAATTGACATGAAGTCATCTCAAAGAAAAACAAAAGAAACAGGATATGGTAACAGGTTTTATAGGTGTCTGCTTTTACAAGTTAAAATATGTAGATTCAATTTTAATAAACATTTTTTAATATTGGCTCTATTTGGTCCACCCTAACTCACCCTCTATCAAATATATAAGTATAAATGGATTTTAATAAAGTTTCTCACTCTTGCTTTTATGTAAAGATTATTAAAGATGATCATAAAATCTCAGTTACAGATGTTATATGGTATGTGCAGCATGGATGGGATCATTTCAACCTTGTCCATGTCCAAAAATTAATCCTTTTTCACTAGTGAAGTATCTACTATTTTTTCCCTGAGTTTATGAGTTTATAAAAAGGTTAAGATTAAACTACAGTGCATTCATGAATATTTGAAAATATGACTGTTTTGACTCTAACTTCTAAAATTTACACTAAAACCAGCATTGTGAAAGACGTGAAAGTAAGCTATATTCAAGATGTTACTTTTCTGTTCCTGGTAAACTCAAGAGAATCATGCAAAAAAAAAAAAAGGTTTTAAAATTTCCCCTCACCCTCAAGGATGGTATTATTTTAATCAAACTATATCTATTATGCATAATGCACTTGGTCTCCTACAGAGCTCCTATACCACTATTATACTACAGTTAGTAAGGAGAAGTCATTCAGGAAATGCAGCATGTGTGTGCATCACTCAAGTGCTGCAAATATGTATGTCCAGTTTATTTCCCCTCTGTGAAAATCTATTTTATGTTTTAATTATATTAAAATAATAAAAACAGGATTGCAGAAAATGTAGTTCCAAGAGGATCTGATCTAGTTCCTGCATATTCTGACACTGAGGGTGCATCATTTCCCTTCTTCCAAATACTTCTCATATATTCCATTCCTCTTTCTCATTCCAAGAGATTGACTTTATTTACCCTTGTGTTTCTCCCAGGTGTCCATTCTTTTCTTTCTTTAGATTCTTTCATCCCCCAAAATCTACCCTGTTCTTTTTCTAGCCTTACTCATCTGTTTACCTCCCCTTCTGTGCCCATTTGACCAGCTGTAACACATTTCCTTCTCCCTCTTTCTTACTTTACCTGCCCTCTCTTTCACTCATCCATGTCTCCTCTGTAACTGTATACCTATTGTCATCCAAAATCTTTGCTCTCCAACTTTGTTTCTTTCATCCTCCCATGTATTTCCATGTTCTTGTCTCCTTTTCCAAGCCCTGCAGACTCTTTTATTTCTTCTTTTAGAACAATTCATTCACATACTACACCTGTGATACCAGATCTTGTATACATAGCATCACACACTAATATAATCACATAGAATCTGACAAAGTAAGCTGTGGCTCACAAAAGTTTATGCATCTCTGATTCAGTTAGTCTACGAGGTGCACCTCTACTCTGCCTTCTGATTGACCTCAGACTAACATGGCTAACTACCTCTCTCTCATATAAGCACCTAACACAGTTTGTAGTTCATACTTCTCCTTTGAGCTCATCTCTTTTCAACTCTTATGTCTTCTCTTGAACCTGCCAACTAATTTCCTAGTATTCACTTCTTCTGGAGCACATGGTCACAGCAGACATCACTATGAAGTAACACTAGAAAAGGAATATGTCAGTAATTATCTCAGCTCAACATCCACTCCTAGCTGCATACATTTGAAATCCTATTTTCTATTTAATGCAAGGCAATAGCCATTGTTATGTGCTTCTTCTACAACTGCATCATAGCAACCTATATGATAATTTAGGGGAAGCTTTGTTGGATTGGGAGAAAATATCATGCAGTTCTGGCCATGAACATTGCTGTATCACAAATCACCCTGTGCTGATGTGGACAAGTCCTCACTTAGATTGACAACAGCTGGTCATTAAATCTTAATGGGTGACTACAGGAGTGAAAGCAGCTTGAACCAGCTAAGGCCCAGAGTAAGCCAGTTTGGACAGTAGGTAGGAGGACATAGCATGGGACAGTGGACAATTACAGAGCAGGAACAACAAAGCAAGGTAGTAAGGAGGAGTCATGTATGGTTGGAAGCTTTGCAGAGATAAACAGGAAGTACTGGGCAGCAGAGGGGAAGTGATAAATAAGCTTTTATAGCAGGGAGGACTAGGTTTATCTGTGGCACTAGTCAAGGTCAAAGAAGACAAACTGAGTCACCCAACTTCAACTGATGGAACTTCACTGACATCTAAAAAAGCAATGAATTACAGCAAGGGTCACTCCATCCAGACCATTTGCTGTTTTCTAACGTTCTGCACTCCCTCATGCTTCTTTTCAGTACAGAGCAAGCTGTTCAGTAACTGTGCCAAGCCCATCTCTAGGTGTGTTCATTTTCTCACACAGACCAGGAGTTAGACAGTATACAGCAGAAGCAAAATTATCAGAGGGGATTGTTTAAAGAGAGAGAGTCTGAAGAATCTGCCCTAAGCCCAGGGAGACAAGGCAGTTGGACTATGGGTTCCTACCCCCTGGACAGGATGCTAGACAGAGGGCCTACCCCATGAGAGCATGTCCAGGGGTCTCAAGACAAGGGCAATGCCTGGCATCTGTTCAAACTCCAGAGGATTAAAGCATATAGGGGGATTCGGTACCTAGATCTTCTGACAGCAATCTGGTGAGTATCCAAGAAGAAGTGCTTAGCCAGATTCTGTCACACAGCAACATCCATACATCTCATGAAATCCTGATAAGGATACCCCTAAAGGGAAACTGCTACCCTAATACCGGTCCCTCTCTCTAACTTAATATCATCCATCAATCATCCCTAAAGGCAAAGACAGACATGACTTCCTTCAAAATCCATCAGTTCTGCTTATTTACTGGCCAGATGTACTGCTGAGGCAGAGAACCATCACTTCCTCCTCATGCTTGTGAGTCAGCTGTCTCTATGTCATTCCTGATAGTTTACCCATGAGTTTCTATTTAACACATTTTACCAAGGAAATCTTAAAAATCTCTAATTGCATGTCATCCCATTATTTGTGATTTGATTGTTATCCACAAAGTTTTATGTTCACTAGACACCAGACAGGCCTCTGTGGAGGAAACAGCCTGCCAAATACTGACTTACAGTTTAAAAACAGACAAGAGGTAAACGAATAGAACAGGATTCATAAATCTCAGGTACCATTAAACTGAACTTTTATTATTTCTTTTGATCCCAGTCTTCAGAACAACCAGACCTTTCAAGCTATCAGTACCTGACACTTTGAGGGAAGACACACAGAAAGTTGTCACTTTTTTATAATTTATTTCCAATGTTTTGTATACTTGTCTATCAGAGAACCGATACTTAAAAATAGCTGCAGAAAAAGTGTAAGAGATGGCTATTTAATCCTTAATGACCAAAAGAAAATGACTACTCGTTTGTCGTGCCCGTTAAACTAAGGCAAGAAAAAATGTGTTAAGGACTGAAAACTCATTTGCAAGCTCTGTTTGTAAAGACATGTTTTAATTTACTGTTCTTACCTGTGAAAAATGAATAAGAATCGAATCAGTTGTGTTGTAGCATTTTGAAGATGACCTTGTGTATGAAAACCATTAGCTCTAAAGATAATACCACAACATTGTGTACACTAGTAACTAACTAAATAAAATAATAAACAAAACTAGGAAGATTGTAAGAGGAGCTATAAAAATAAGTCAAAGAGAACTTTTACATCTTAAATTCTTCTGGGGACATATTTACATGCTTGGTGGTCTTGCCCTTAGGTCACAGGTTTTGGAAATGGCTTGAATTAATTTCTTATATGTCTCAGGCTCCAAAAGACGTTGATTGCAGACTGTTCTTATTAAGACAGTGAGCAAGTCAGGATCATAGTAGACTGCTTAGATCAACAATTGACAGTGGCTATTACAGCTAGCAGGGCTGAAATGCAGCATTAGAGAGACTTTTACATGAATCATGAAAACTCTTGTCTGAAGCAAACAGGAGTCTGGCTCTCCAGGAGTAAATATAAGCACTATCATTGTGATCCAGGGGTATTTTACACCTATTTGGTGCAAAATGGCTACATAGTGCAGGACAAAGGAGAGTTAGGAACAGGACATTTATGTTGTTGCTAGTTTCTCAACTGGGAAAATCACCAAACAACTGACTCAGGAAGCTGGATTTAACATATTCTGCTCAATTTCAATATCCCACATGCTAAAAAGAATACAACTGATAGGAAAAAAATGACAAGACAGCTTGATAACACATTCCACACTCTGAATTGCGTGTTAGTGGGTCACTGGAATGCATAATAGGGACTGTCATAATGTAGCCATCTCCTTTTGGTTGACATATTGAAAATGTTTTATGAGGACAAAATGAATATTGTGGAAATTAAATTATGATATTAGTTTGATTTAACAGAAGCCTTTTCTTCCAGTGCTCTAAATACGTATATGGAGGGGCAGATTCCAAGGGGGAGGGAGGTGCAGTAGTGCTGTTGCACCCCCAACTTTGATTTCCAGTCCACCCAAAATTGAAAACCAACTGCCTGACAGTGGCAGCATTTCTATTCAGGTAGCAATAAGGGAGTCATCTTAATTCATAACTTGTTATAATCTACCTGAATCATTCTAAACTCTTCATTCCACAGGTGTTAATGACCCTCTCTCCTTTTTTAATGGTTTTGATGTTCTACTAATTAAGCTATCCTTTCTTCTGCAGTTCTGCTGTCTGTTAATTGCTCCTGGTAATGTAGCTCCTATTTCACAGCCTCACAGACTGTTTTTAACTCTAGCTAAAAACCTGGATTCAATTGTGGAAATAATTCAGGTGAACATTAGCTTAGGTGTGGAAATAACTTCCAGTGAAGCGCTGTCTCAGTGGATGCACTGTCAAGATGCTCAAGAAGCACAGATTCTGTTTTATGAAACTGAAAGAAACATACATTTAATTAGAATGACAACTGGACTAGCGAACCAATACCTTTTGATTTTTTGCCTAACTTATGTTTTTAACATATATACGTATCATAGCAAATTAATGCACATTTCACTAAAGCTATACTTATTTCTGCCTCAGTCTTAAACTGAAAAATACAGCCCTAGGTCCCTAGCATATTAGAAAAGCTTCTAATTTCTTTACCTAGGGAAAAATGTGTGTTATGTGATGATGCACCACACCATCCGCACTCCCGTTTTCTAAATCCCAGATCTGCCTATGCATACAATACTTGTTAGAAAAAACACACACACACAAAATAAACATGTCGGAAATGTTTGCCCAACATAGCTACCAGCCTGTGAGTTTTGGGAGTGTGTTACTACATTTTAATCTTTTAATATGACATGAAAATAGAACAATTTTAGTAATGGTCCTGAATTTTGGAACCACCATTTTCAACTATATGTGACAATACTAAAAAATGACATTCCATAAAAATACGCCATCTGTGACAAAGATTTTTTTTGTGTAAGTTCTATTTCTTTCACAGAGGATATAGGAAAGAGGCATTTTTTAATGCTAGGGAATTAAATCCCATAGAATTCATGCTTGAAAGAAAAATAATATAGCTCAAGAGTGCTAAAGCATGTTGGCAATCACATAAGATGTGAAACGAAATAAGAAACCTGTAAGCAGCAATATACAGAAAACAAAATACTTAAACATTATACAGGAATTTAAAATTATGTTAAAAGTTAGTGATATTCTTTTGCAAAGCTGCAAAATACTTCCATTGTTCTAAGCAGTAGGGCTGTGCAAAATTTCAACAGGTGTTTTGTTTCAAAGCTGTTTTGAGGTGTTTCAAGCTTGAAACAGCAAAACTGAAATGAAACAAAAGGCTTTGAAACAGCTTCAAAATGAAATGAGGACACGAAATGTTTTGAAAGTTTTGAAACGTTTCAAAGTTGGGCTTGCTGGACCTAAATAGAAACTAAAGAGAGGGAGGGGGAAGAAGGAGAGGAAGGACTGCTCTCTGATATTGACATCTAGCTCCTTGTTTGATTCCCCAGCTCTCTGATCATTTCCCCAGCAATTCCTGGGGTGTGCGGGCCCCCCGGTCTGCACGTGGGGTTTCAGCAGGCTGCCGCTGAAACTACAGCAGCAACCTGCTGAAACCTGGCATGCAGATCCAGGTGCCTCCACCCCCCCGGGAAGAGCTGGAGAAGTGATCAGAGAGCTGGGGAATTGAAGTAGAAGCTGGGGGAATGTTCAGGGACCCAAACATTCTCCCAGTTTCCAGCTGGATTCCCCAGTTCCATGATCTTTCCCCCAGCTCTTCCCAGAGAGCCACTGGTGCCAGCTGCAACGGGAGGGCTGTGGGCTGGCGGGATGTGCTGAGGTCTTCCCTACGGAGCTCAGCCTGGTGGCAGGAGAGCTGGTGTCAGAGCTGCTCGGAGTGCAGCTCTGGCTCCAAGCGCAGCCCTGGACAGTGACTGTCCTCTGCCTCCTGCCGCCTTCTGCCACCAGGCTCAGCTCCGTGGGGCTGGCGGAGCTGCTTGGAGTGTAGCCCCATGGTGTCAGGAGGTCAGAGCGGCTCTACCAGCTCCACAGAGCTCAACCCAGTGGTAGGAGGCAGTGGGAGTGTCAGTGGAGGAGCCACTCTGCGCACAGCCCTGGCTCTGAGTGCAGCCCTGGCAAGCACAGCCTAGTGGCTGGAGGCTCCTCAGCCCCACAAAGCTGATCTTAGTGGTGGGAGGTGGCGGAGAGCCAGTGGCAGAGTTGTTCCAAGTACAGCCCTGGCTCCGAGCACAGCCCTGGCCAGTGGCTCTCCACCGCTTCCCACTGCCAGACTCAGCTCTGTAGGGCTGTGGAGCCTCCTGCCATTGGGCTGTGCTCACAAGAGCTGTGCTCCTTGTGGCTCTGCCACTGGCTCTCCTGCTGCTGGGCTAAGCTCTATGGGGCTGGCAGAGCCGCTTGGAGCACAGCCCTCGCTCCAAGCACAGCCCAGTGTCTGGAGGCTCTGCAGCCCCACAGAGCTGAGCCAGTGGTTGAACCGCTCCGAGTGCAGCCCTGGCTCCGAGTGCAGCCCTGGCCAGTGGCTCTGCCCCATCTCAGCTCCATGGGGCTGGCAGAGCCACATGGAGAGCAGCTTTGCCAGCCCTACGGAGCTCAACCTGCCCTCCCAATGCTCCCATTGAGTGCTGTGAAGAGCCAGGTGCTGCCCCTGCTGCAGCCTGGGCACAGCAGACACCATCTGCCTGCAGCCGCTGGGCTGCATTGTGCCCTGACCCTCCTGGCACACTGCAGCCCAGTGGCTGCAGGCAGGCAGCATCCATCACTCCCAAGGCTGCAGCAGGAGTGGCACCGGCCTCTCTGGTGCTCAGGGCCCAATGGCTACTGCCACCCCAAAATTCGCTGTAGCTTCCCCACCTGCCCTCCCAGTGCTGCCACCGAGTGTGGGCCTCCTGACACTGTGGGCCCTCCGATCTGCACGTGAGATGACAGGAGATTGCCACTGCTGCCTGGAGCCAGTGACAGCAGCAGTCTTCCCGGAGCTGGGCGCAGGGTGCGCCCAGAGCCAGTCGCAGGCGGCAGCCTCCTGTCATCCTGCACACAGAGCCAGGGGCCCACACCCCCAAAAGGAATCCGGCACAGTCCCACAGTCCTCCTGGGGGTGCAGGCCCCCACATCTGTGCACAGGATGACAGCAGGCTGCTGCTGCTGGCAAGTGATACGAGTTTTACTTTCAACTGTTGGAGGTGCAGTTTTACAAATATCCTGGACCTTTCTCCTTGAAACTTGTCAGGCTTCATGCCCTCAGAAGGGGCTACCATACCTGCAATTTTCATTTGAATCAGGGAAGAAATGACAAAGTTATAGGCATTTTCATGATTCCCCATCATAGCCTATGGGCAAAATGTTGAAACACAAAAATAGTTTTGACAAAACGAAATCGTCCACATTCCTCAGGGGCTTCTCCTTGATCCCGTGTAGGGAGGAAGGCCCCTCCTCCCCTGTGGGAATCCCCTTTCTGGGTAACTCATGACTCCCAGAGTCCTCCGTCATAAGGGTGGTCAACCAGTCCAGTTGCTGCTCATGGCAGGAAGGCCTGAGCTACCTGGTGCAGTCACCAGGGCCTATCAGCCCTCTTTCAGCCTGCCATGCACCACCTTGTGCATTGGGACCCACGCTGCCTTGTGGAGCCCTCGCAACCTGTCAGCTCTACAGCCCTGTGCATTGATCCATACACCGATAGCTTGGCTTCTGCCTTGTACAGGGTTGGGGATCTGTACTGCCTCATGCAGCTGCTGCGGTCCCTTCCAGCTCTCCACCAACCCTGCGCACCACTCTGTGCACCAAAAAGGCTGGGCTCCTGCCTCGTACAGGGTTGGGGACCTGTGCTACCTTGTGCAGCCGCCAGGGTCCTGTCTGCTCTTGTTTTCTCCGTACACTGATCAGTGCACCATCACTCCTGCCTTGTGCAGGGTTGGAGGCCCGTGCTGCTTTGTGCAGCCACCGAGGTCCCATCTGCTCCTTGACCCTCTGAACACTGATCTGTGCATCGTCACTCCTGCCTTGTGCAGGGTGGGAGACCCACACTGCCTCATGCAGCTGCTGGGGTCCCATCTACTGCCGGACCCTCTGCACACCAATTTGTGCACTGATGCCGCGGCTCCCTCTGGGAAGGCAGCTGCTTCCTGCTACATGTTAGGCAGCAGAGTCTTCTGGGGCAACTGCTCTGCCCTGCTGGTCAGCCAGCTCTTCACAAGCCCCATCTTCACTGTCCCTCACTGATAGCTCCCCATGTGCTGAGCATGAGGGCTTTTACCCCTTCTGGAGGCTCCACCCCCAGATTGAAAATGGACCAATAGGAAAGCCTGACGGGTTAGTTCTCCCTCAGGTCATCTTCTTCACCCTGCCCCTGGGTCAGGGCTGGGCAAGCTTGCCTCCTGCTGATTGGTGGAAATGCTCCACCAATCAGCCTGAGCTATTTCGGGCTCAAGTTATGGTAAGCCCACCGGCCAGCCTGCCACATGTACGAATGTGTGACAGCAGGACACAGAATCCTAAGGCAATGGGAGGTTTGTATTGACTTCAACAGACGTAAGAACTGATCTACAATGAGAACAGATATGATGCAATTTCATAGGCCCTAACCTGTATTATCCAAATTGCTGACTGTGGTGAGAACCAGCATCAGTTTGACATTCGTGACTGACAGGTTTCCGACTCTTGACTTTCTCCCCTCTCTTTATCTGTCCCTATCCCCTTATCCTTTTTGTTTCTCCCTGATTATATACAAAATTACTAAAAAAAATGTCTTTTTACAATACTAAAATAATTTGAACTTTTCAACTGTATATTATTTAACGTGTTTTTATAGTGGCAAACTCTCTTGTGAGATTATATGACAGTAATCAGATATGTATCCTCCAATTTCTTTAATAACACAATACAAAACCAAAAAAGTTTGCTATAATGGAGAACTGAATTCACCATGTTTTAAAAAATGAAATGCTTTACTAAACAACAATTAGGTGCAAACAGCATCTTGGGAACTATGCAGTAGACAAAAGATTCTACAGCAAAAGAATTTATATAACAGCAACAACAAAAATAACATTTAGAGGTGTCAGCAGCTGTACACTAGAGATAAAATCAGTATCTGTGGTTTCAGATCACCATTAATATTTAAGAAAAGGAAACAGTTATGGTTAAATTCTGAGCTAAGAGCCACAGGATTCTTGCGTGCGGAACCAACAGATATTCACATTTATAATCTGAAGCGCTAATTCTGAGCCAGATTCTGCAACCGGACATGTTATACTAACTTCCAGGAGAATAGATTAGAGGCAGTTCACGATCAAACGTTCCTTGGACCTGACGATCTGTTTAGGTCCCTTCCGACCCTAAGCACTATGAAATAAATCAATTCTGGGGCTCCAAAATGTATCTGATGGATATTACTTCTAACTGGTGCGTATATGTATGCACCCAAGCACTTTTCCCAGTACCAATCAAAATTAAGCACAAAGTTGAAAGAGCCTTAAGTTCATTTTTATGAAGCAGAAATGGCACATTTAAAATCAGGGTTTTTTTGTTATTTGGCTTAAATTCAGCTTTTAGCAGATGCTCAGCACCTAAGCAGTTTCACTTCAAGAAATCAAACACATGATTTACTATTTTACCATATAGCACACAAGCTGAACAGCTCATATACAGTTCTGTCAAGGTCAACTCAAAAGTATGGCTTCTCTTAGTAACCAACCAATGTTTTGATTGCAAGCTGTAAACTTTGGCAGCTTCTCTGTGTCATGGTGTTGCAAGTATGATTTGAAAGCATGTATATATATAAAAGCAGTATTGAGACAGGAAAAGAAATTAAAAATGAAAATGTTGTTCAAAATTGAAAATTATGCACCAATTCTGAGCGGGGCCAAGAATAGCAGCTAACTGTCCTACTCCAGCTACTGCAGCCTCAAGGTATATAGAAGCTGCTTGTTATTTATGCCTCTGGTAAAATTAATTTTATTTCCAGTCCAAGAGCAGAGGTGGTCGAGCTATAAATAGGGTATTATTTCAGGAATTCCCGTTCAAAATCATACAGTAATTCTGACCCAAGAATGGAGTGCAAATAGAGAACAAGAAAAAAGGAACTCTCCTATTGTTCATACAACTCCCTCTTCAAGTACTACTTCTGCTGCACAGAACCGTGCAATACAAAAACACATCATCATCAACAGCTCTTCCCAAGACTACACATTCATTTGGATATTAAGAAAAAGAACTCAAAGGAATATGGGTAACATTCCTACCTGGTGACATTTGCCATGACAGTCTTTTGTGTTATATTATACTATATCTATAAACATTTAAGGGTTATTAAGTAAATAATTGAATTAGGATACAGTGCTATATCCATCATTCTTTATGCACTGCATAAAAATTAACACAAACTTAACAGGCTGGATGCAAAATATTTTCAACAGTGTCAGGCTCCTAAGAGTTTGTATCTGGGACTCCCCTGTGTGCACACTTTAGGAAGCAAACAACCTAACTTCCATTGTGTGGAAGTCTAAATTATTAACATGCCAATTAGTAAAGATATTTTTCATCATTAAAAAAACCCAAAGATCTCCCTTACTCTTGATAACATTGTGTTAAAATCAAAATTTATAATGCTCCTCCTGGAAGTAAAATATGGAGGTTCCTGTTTAGAAAGTCTTGCAACTCTACTAAGGGGCAGACCAACTGCCACATTTGGGATCAGAAAAGAATTTTATCCCATGATCAGGTTGGCATGGACTGCTGGGGTTTTTGCTTTAATTTGCCACACGTGCATATCAGGAAGTGTGACTGTGGGATCCGGCATCAGATCCAGTCATGTCCTGTTGCCGGTGCAGGGGTAGCCTGGGTTCCTGGGCTTCCCCTGCACTGGCAAGTAACAAGCTCGCGCAGCTGACAAAGCTCACAGCTCCTGCAGTACCTTATGTGTTGCCGTGGCTGTGAGCTCTGCACCTGACAAGATTTGCAGCTACAGCAATGAGTAGGATCCTGCTATGGCTGTGAGCCTCATCATTTGTGGGACTTGCAGCCATGGCAATGCACGGTACACCCCTATGGCTGGGAGCCCTGTCAGCTGATGGGGCTCCCAGCCACAGGGGAGCACCTGGCCACATGGCATGATAAGAATGACATTTCCCACATCTTTTGTGGAATAACTTTGTGGCTTATACCTTGTTTTATTACACCATTAATTGACTAAACGTGTGGCTGGATCATAACTTAAGGTGTGATTAACTAGATAATCACACCTTAAGTGTAACATGTAAATGGGGCCTAGATGACCTCCTGGGGTCCCTTCCAGCCCTACTTTGTATAATTCTCTGAAATTCAAAAAACCCCCCTGAAAATGTTGAGACAGGTCCTATACCACAAAGAGGCTCACTGAAATCAAGCTGGAAGATCAGAGCTATACTAAGAAAAGGCAGAGAATTCACAATTCATCATATCCATCACCCTGCAAAAGCAAGAAACAGGTCACTGACAGAAGTTGTCCCCTTGGAAGCCTCAAGCTGAAGTGTATTATTCTAACAAATCTGATTTTCTCTTTGACGTGGCTTGCTGGTTCGGGGTTACTCTAAACCATATGCAACTGCAATTAAAGTGAATAAATAACAGAATTTAGGGGTGGAACAATGCAAAACAAAACTAGAAAATCCATATTTTTAAAAGACCCCAAGAAATTGGTGATTTGGTGGCTACCAAAAATGCTATGCAAAGATATAGAAAAGTAAAGTAACTTTTTAAATTGCAAGTTATATGCCTTCCAGATTCATAAGTACAATCCCCAATTCAGTGTATTTTAGGATTGTCTCAACACCTTTCAGGTAAGAATTTCAAGTTTTCTTTTCCCTTACACTTACCTATCGCTGACAGATCTCATGAAAGAATCTCAGTAAAGTTCAACCATTAAATAACTACCACCAATAATAAAGTAATCAAATGAAAATTGTATCAGTGTACAAACCCAAATCTATGAATTCTAATACTCTGGATGATTTTAAAGAACTTGGTTTTGCTACAAGCTCCCATTTTAATAATTTTCAAATGCATTCAGGGCTTTCAAACAAAGTAACAGAAAATGTACAGTAAAAACAGAAACCATATTATAATTACATGTTTTCCCAAACAAAATATTTCTTAGCAAAATAGCTAAAATGATTCTCCAGTATAGCCATAGTGAAAACATCTGAATTTTTTCAGCCAATCATTTATGCTGTGAATAATCTTTACTGTAAGTTGTTAACGGCACTTGCATCTATTACTGAATTGTACAGAGATTAATTATATTACATTTTTGATAGGTTTACTCTTCCTTTCCCTCAGGTGAAAGTCTACTATCAGTCAAAAAGACTTTATTTTATCTGGACATTGTCAAGTATTCAGCTAGAAAAGACCTATATTTGGAACTCAAGACGATTCTATATAAGAATCATCATGTCTAGTATTTAGTCAGTCTCTGTTCAAAATATGAAGAATGACTTGCTAGTGTTGGTAATTAGATTAATTTCTTAGTTTGTTCTGTGCATTTGATCCAGTTGTCCAGCAGCACATCTACTGCTTTCCAGGTTATCATCCCAATTAAGTTGTTAATAATACTTTGTAGTGTAATAGTGAGAATACCCTCCAAACCAGCTTAGCATGTACTGGGGCATATTATGGGGAACAAAATGTCTTTTATTATGTCTTTGTATTAGTTTGATGGCTTCTTGGGCCCATCGCATCTTGCCATGTGTCAGGGTGAAAAAAAAATGTTCCTTTTGCCCACCGGGGACCCACTTCCTAGGGGAGTATGGAGCCCACACCCAAACCTAAACTCACAACCTTCCCAGCAGCCGCTCATGATGCAAATCCCTGAGCCAGTCAGCAGGACAAGGACCAACACCAGCACCTTCCCAACTGGCCTCCCTAGGACACAACTATACACACATACATACTTACATATGCACACCACCACCCCACAAATTATTGGGAAAAAAAAATTCTGTGCTCTGAGGGACGGGACAGCTCTGTGCTCCAAAAAGAGAGGCCACAGGCAGCCAGAGACATCCATCCCCCTTTCCCCTGCCAGCATGATGCTTAACCCCAGAGATACAACGCAAGCCTCCAGGGCTGCTGGCTTCCTCACTGCTCGGGCCTCAACAGTCTCAGCTGCCCCTTCCTCAGAGACACTCTGAATACTCTGATTGAAGCACAGACCTAAAATCCAGGGCTCGACATTTCTTGTCATACAAACACATCATAAGAGGCATTTTTTGACCTAAAAAACTTCCAGTCTAGATAGACCAACAAAAGGTGAAGAAGTTCCCTTCTTCCTGGTAGTTGTATAACCAAAACAATGGACAGCAAGTATTTATTGAAGTCTACTGGTACTAATGAAGACAGGAAGTTTAGACGCTCTAGTTTCGGAGGCTGGCACATAGAGATGAATTTTCTGACATGAAAATTCTATTCTGTTCTGCTTCTTCATCTGCTTATTCTTACTTCCCTCTTTCTACAAAAAAGACTGTGCACCAGTGAATAAGCCTCTCTTCCCTTCTGTACAGGGCAACAGGACTAGCTTTGCCCTAGTATGGGCCAAGATTCTGCACCATGTCCCTGTGTGTGAGTAGGGACATCTCCTGCTTGTTGTACATTCATTTAGAAGGCAGGGTAGATTTGCACCTTATAGACTAACCAAAGCAAATATATATGTATAGCAGAAGTTTTCCTGGGCTGAAGCTCACTTCTTCATCTGCTGTAAAAGGACATACACAAAGCGCTGTAAAAGGAGAAAGAAATTTGAATATAAAACATTGACAGGATGGGAGAGGAAGACAGAGGGGAAAGGGGAGAGAAGGCAGTATTGGGAGAGGCAAGCAATAAACCCATAGGAACAAAACTCCCCTTGCTTTCTCTCCTCCTCAAGGTCAGGTTTTTCTCTCCTCCTTACACACTACTTTATGCACATCCTTTCAAAGCATCTGATGAAGTGAGCTTCAGGCCATGAAAGCTTCTGCTATATATCTACCTTGATTAGTTTACAAGATGCAAATCTACCCTGCCTTCTATTTGACAATCGACTAACAAGGCTAACTATGTCTCTCTGTACAAAACATTGTCTGCAGCTTCTGCCAACATTGTGAGGTTTATTGTATGTCATTTTATCAAGGTGGTCGTCAGAAAGTGACTTCTCATAGCACAAGGTTCTTCAAACTGGTAGCCACTGAGAATGCCTTCCTTCTTGTTCAGAGGCAGAAATAAAATTGAGGCAGACAGGAGTATTCTGCTCCCAAAGGGTGTGCAGAGCACCTTTAATTCAATTGTTTGATAACTGATACAAGTTAATACTTGCAACATGATGAGAAGGACCCTTTCATGAGTTATTGCACTGTAAATCTACAGAAAACAATATTATCATATAAGCAAGGATCTTCCTTTATACTTACAGTAAAGTGCCAAATCTGAATACCAGCCAGCATCAGTTACTGTGATACGCGGGTAGAAAATGTAGTAAAAAGGGAGTTTGATCTTACCAGCACCTTTGAACCGAATCCACAGCTGACATGAGCTAAGCGTAATAAAATAAATATTGGTCTTCTACAAACTAAAACAACAATTTCATTTAAGACAGCTAGGATTATAAAAATGGAGTTGGCTAGTTACTGAGCTATGGATTAAGGAGATGGGCCTTCCATTTTTTTCAACCAATAATTTTGACTTATTACAGGTTTTACAGCTTGTATTTCTCAGATACAAATAATAGAGCTTCAATGCAGGAGGCACTTGCAAGTAGCTTGAAAAACAAAGGATTACTGATAGATTTCATTCAATGAGGATGACATTAACTGTCAACAAACCAAAGGCTAAGAATGAATTAGGATTCCTTTACTTGATTAAACCTCCACTAATTACACAATTACTGCTTGTTAGGACAAGTCCCTGTGTACCCCTTCTGTCAACAACAGATAATCAGCTTCACCCACCTGAAAATTGGGATGCACTATCTGAAATAATGAGGGAGGCCTGCATAAGTCTGTTCTTTGTCTTCAACCAATACAACACTGCTAAGTCATGTGTAACACACAGAGCAGTTCCACTAGCTCTAAGAGAGTCCCTGTCACAGACTTGATCAGTTATGGTTCTGGAAGCCTGAGATGTTTGGGATGGCTGCAGGGGATAATATCTATACACTGAAGGACCACAGGACCGCTAACAACATTATTATAGTAGCAGCGTGCTCTTTCTTGGAGAAGTCTTCAGATGAATTACCAGTGTGTGGTGGCATGGGGCTATGGTTGGTTGGTTTAAACCTCCACAAGGCCTAGTTCCAATATGATAGGGGATTCTCAACAAACCAAAACAACAGTTGCACTTCTGAATTATTGACTTGTCAAAATCATAAATTAATTCCCAGAACCCATAGCAGTTTCAAACATTTTCTAACAGTCGGTCACTGGCACTCGATTCATATTTTGTGGGTCTAAAAGTTCTCTAGCAATCCTGTATCGTACCTAAACTGATTTATGGTCATAGGCATTCCCCAAAAAGCAGCAATCTTGGAGAGGGAAAGAGTATCCTGCTCAGTTTCTCTGCTCCATTACTTTGCAATTTCTCACTGGGAGTGAGGAAGCCAAGTTTGGCCCCAAACATTTTATACAATACTATACTATACAATATGGCAACATACTGTCTCGTGTAGACACACCCATAATGAACAAGGTCAAGAGGGGGACCTCAGTGCTTTGATGGGCACTGCTTTGAGAAATTTTCATCACCTGAGTTGCACATGCTGGCACATCCTATGAAGGGGCATACTGTGATGCTGTTGAAAGAAGAATGAAAAATTCAGAATACATTTAAAATTTCGAAACAAGAACTATAGCTGAAAAGCAGCCTTTACTTATCTCCCAAATCTTCAGTTCAGGAACCTGTAGCAAAGTCCTATCCAGACAAAGAAACTGATTTTGCAGCTAAAAGATGGTCAACTGGTAGGAATCTCCTCTTGCTACTGTATTACCCTAATATATCTCCACTGGCAGTAGAAGTAGCTATGGGAAAGTAAGAGTATCATGCATATAAAACTGCTGTAAGTAAGGTGATAGAGAGAGGAGAGACCCATTACAGGAAAAAAGGCAAGGATCATTTGCCTAGTGGTGCTAAAGACAGTGTTGTCTGGTCTACACTGGAAGTTAATGGTTTTAGCACTGATTTAAGGGGATCAATTACCATGAAAAAATATACTGAGTAGAACACTAGAACTTTAAATCAATAATTCTCTACTGCTACAAGTCTTCTTACTGCAAAAGGGGAAGCTGCGGCATTGACAACATTCATACAGTTTTACTGCTACACTGACTGGACTAAACAATTCCAGGAAGGATAAAATGATGTTTGAGGAGTAGTAAGCAAGAATCACATTTTGCCACACTCCTCTAAAAAGGATTATGAAAATATTTTGACAATAGTCCATAAAATCCAAGAAAAATGCAAGAGTTAGGTGATACCAAGGGATAGGCAAGCAATTTACATCTGAGACACAACTATACCTTGTCCAACAACTGGGCACCCCACAGACATTAGCAAACATAAGAGGTTTTGTAGGACAAAAATAACACTTCACTAAATACTCTATAGCTAGAAATCCACAGGGGATGGAAGTCTGCATAATGAAACTATATCAAACATACTGGTCAATGACACCAGAGTTTTTAAAATAATCCATGTAGTACCTTTACGTGGCTAAATCTACTCTAAAGTAGAGACTGGACCTTCCCTTTCCTTGATAACATAAAAACAGAATAAAAGATTTTGTTAAATTTGACAAATATGTGTTTGTGTGTACATTTTTGTTCATCACTTTAGTATAGAGTAGGCCTGTGCGAAGTGGCTAGTATTCGCTTTGGATTAGGCTGACTTGGAGGACAGTGATACGATTCGGTGACTTGGAATCACTGTCCTGAATCGAATCAGCTGCTGCCGAATCAGCCAAATCTCTGAATTACATAGGCTCATCCCTTGCTCACTCTTCCAGCCACACCCGGCCCCAGCTCCCAGCACTTCGAAAAAAAAAAGTCCCCACTCACCAGTTGCTCCCCAGCAGGGGGGGTAATCCCCACTGCTCCACAGGGGGCTCTGCCACAAGCCCCCCATCCCCTGCCCGCTGTCCCAGCCCCCCCATGGCTGCCCTGCCCTGCCCTCCCCAGCTCCCGGCCCTTTAAGGAAAAAAATAAAAAAACCCTAGACTCATGGGCTCCTGCCCGGCGGGGGGGAGGGCGATCCCCACAGAAACTCTCCGAATCTTTTCCGAATAGATTCAGAGAGCTTCAAATTGATTCAGATCTTTTACCTGGTCCCCTGATTCGATTCCGATTCGGAGATTCAGCAACTGAATTGGGTCAAATCTCCTCCAAACTGAATCAGTTCCCGAAGCTTTGCACAGCCCTAGTATAGAGGTGCTGAGTCTGTGGTGTACTTTACAGGTCAAACCTGAGCTCTATGCCATTATAAAACATCTCTCATTATTTCCAGGTTTGTTGTGTCAATTGGGTTAAATATGTGGTGCTTCCAAGCTGCCAGCAATAACAGCCATTGCTTTAATGACCACAATACACTCCATATAGCATAAGCCTGAAATTCAAGCCCTTCCCTGCCCAAAATAGCTATCATCTAAGATACCAATACAGAAACAATATTTCCAGTCAACCCCTAAAAATGGAATTATGATGACAGCTTTACCACATGAAGGCTTCAAATCCAACCACCTGTTAAGGATTTTTAAGCAAATCTGGCCAACTGTTTCAATGATCCTAACACTTAGTTCACAACTGTATTAACACCATATAGCATTTACCATGTGGGCTGAGTGTTGCAGAGGAAACACAGGGGAAAATAAATCCCAAGGCATGGACTAACACTTAGATTCTCAAAAGGGCCTAAAAGACTCCAAAAAAGGCTAACTGATTTTCAATGGCACTTGGATGTTTAACTTCAGACAGCAGTCTAAAAAAAGGCACAGGAGAAACAAACATATTGGAGTGCTCAGAAGATAGAGCAAGTTTACCGGGGTATTTTTTTTGCTTCATTTTCTTTATCTCAATCTTCCATCACCTAAGATAACAATGAGGCAGATAGTGTTTGACACAGGTTAGTCTTTGTAGATATTTCAAGAAAATCAGGCACTGAGGTTGGTTTAACTTGTGGGCAATGAGAAAAAGGAGGATATGGTAAGAGACCAGAGTAATATTTGGAAAAAGTGGCTAAATAAGGTGAAAACCTAAGTTCCACATTCAAAACTGACTTGAGCTTGACCTACATTAGAACATTTTACTGATACAGCTGTCAGGAGCGTGAAAAAAATCATACCATTTGCTGACTTGGACTATGCTGGCAAAAGCCCTACTAGAGATGCAGTTACTCCAGCAGAAAGTAGGGCCCCATCTCCGGTCATTAAAAACACTTGCAATTGCCATCATGGCTCGTCAAAAACTTCTGTTTTCACTTGACGCTCATTTCACTTAACACTTGGTTTTTCAGGAACCAATTAAGAGCGCTAAGTGGGGGTTGCCTGTACAGCCTATTATTTTGGGGTATTGGTAGGTTGGCAGATAGGACTATTTTGCTCACATAGTTATAGGGTCTCCAAATAAATCTGTAGAATACAAGCAATTCAATATGTACTACAACAACAAACAAACAAAAAGCTTATCTGAGTGCGCACTGTAGTGTCGCCGCTACTCTCTGTATTTTCTCAAAGTCCATTCCCCATTCCCGGTGTCCAAATATGGTTTTTTCTAGCACAGCTACTTTTCTAATCTCTGTGTTGTATTTATCCTTAATTTTAACAGAATTTTATAAGTATTGTTTATAAACTACTAACTAAAAATAATTCATAGACCACAGAGAATTATGTGGGTTTAAGTTGGCAAAATACTTTTAGAAGTTATTTAAAATAACTTTTGTTTCTTTATTGGTTGGCTCTCTGAAATAGTAAAATTATTTTAGTTGCAGATGTCAGTGATGAACTAATGTAATAGACTTGTGACTTTATTTCAATCACTTTGCTTTTCAGAAAGCCAAAACATAGCCATTTAGTTTAGCTATTGAATCATGATTGTACACAGTGAAGTCTTGATACTTACTAAAAACAAACAACATTTAATTTCTGACCGACGTGTTGTTATGACTGCACTGTAGTTCAGTAGCTCAGCTGTAGCAGTACAAGTGAAGTGGGTTAGTATTAGCAGCCACTTGGAAATGATTTTGTCTATATCCTAAATATGTCTAAGCCCTTAAAAATAACACCTTGTGTGTGGTCTTCATAAATGCACTACAGGGCGTGACCTGTACAAGAACTTTTGTATCTAAGCCTTCACCTTCCTTTAGTCTTAAAAAACAAGAACAAAATGAAATAAAACAAGAATTCCATTAAGTATGGAGACAGGGAGCATTTCCATTCAATTGATTTTCTTCTCAAACTCCCACCCGGTTCCTACCTATGTATCCTTGCTGTAGAAACAACTGTTAAGTGTCAAAGTCTGCCTTGATGACTGCCTGATAGCTGGCATAAGATAATTGCATCTGAAGCTACAACCAAGCCAAAATAATCAGAAATACTATCAGAAAGAACTAAAAGAACTAGTAGAAATCTGGTGGACACATAGGTTTTGAAGAGATGCAGAAAACAACACTTTGGAAAGGAAGGGGCTCTGAAATTGTTGTGAGCACGACCTTGTGTGAAAGCAGAAAGAGAGAGCTTCTTTAGCACAGGGTTTGCTCGAGAACATGATTCAAATATTAATCATGTTGATGGAAAATGAACTGTGTACATTTTATGCAAATGTACATAGAAAAGATTACACTGAGACTATCCCTAACTTGCATCATTTTTTCTTTTCTTGTAACAGAAATGAAGCCACAAAAGGCTACCTACGGGCTCAAGCCAAAGGGCAACATTATTTTAAAACAGAGTGAGTCTGCGATGCAGAACTACAGCCAGCTAGAAAATATGTAGAGCTCAGGGAACCTCTGAACACAAGTGAGATTCTAAGATTTACAAAGCCCACTACTGAAACCTCTGAGAGATTTATCAGCCACAACCCATACAAAATATTTTCAGCCAGGATTCAATTCAGATGCAAATTTAAATAAATAGTTCTGGAGATGCCTGGAATCATTATGTTGTTTTTTATTTGGCCCACACACCACTGAAGTTATAATGTTCAAGAAACTCATACTGGACAGTAGGTGGTATTTTTTTTAATGCACACGGAAAATAACTCCCATGTTAGATAACATAGTTTGTCTAACAATAATAATAAACAATTTTCATAAGTTGATTGTGTTTTTCAATCATAACTTCTAAAAACACTGTGGTAGGAATCCAACATTTAGAGAATGAAATGAAATAAAGGTGACAGTTAAACAATAAGCAGTACAAAGATGGATTAAGAAGATCCAACTCCTCTGGATAAATAAATATTATTTAAATGAAGTTATAGGAATGAAGGAAGTAATGTTAACTCATTCTGTTCTGCCAAAACTCCAGGGTTGTGAGATCAACTCAATTCATTATGACAAACCATAGTCTGTTGATATTATCATGTGGACTTAGGTATAGATTCTGATGTTATATTTTCCTTAGATAGATTTTAAATTACTAAAGAATGCCCATTTAATTCTTTTAAGGTCTATTTTTCAAATGAAATTATACAAGGTATCTAAAAGAAGCATATTAGAAGTGGGGAATTTTGTTTGATTGTACTTTGTGGCAGGTGCCTGATGAGGGCAGCTCTGAATCCAAAATGGCTTCTGCTACTGGAAGGCCAGCCAACAACATTGCCTGGCTGCAAGGCTGCTGGTATCATCTGGAGGTAAGGAAGGAAGGAAGGAGCTGTAGGGGATGGTTTAGGAGACTCCTGGTCCTGGGTATGACCTAAAATTGCACCCTGCTGGGAGTGGGTGGCCTGGTGGGGCTCTTAGTGGCACAGGAGCCCCCGGGAAATGCCAGGCCAGTTACCACCCCAGTGAAAGGTGGGTTGGGGGTGCCTTAACCCCAGCTCCCACCTTTGGGTGGGTCAGATGACAACAGAGGTAGAGGGGGCCCCGCATGGCTATGGCCACCTGAGCCCACCTGAGGAGGGAAGCCACAAGACCCTGAGTAAAAGGGGTAGTGTGGAGCCCTGAGTAAAGGGGGAGAAGAACCAGTGGGCTGAGGGCCCAGTACGCATACAGACACTGAGTGTTACCCTGAAAGGGGCCTGAGTGTGCTTAGACCCAGTCAGGTAATTGGTTGGCTGCTACCCCAGTGAGGGTTGCGGGAGAGGCCCAACGGACGGTATGTCTGCCACCCTAGGAATGGATTAGCTAAGCCTATGGCCAAAGGGTATCCGCTTCAAGAGGGAGCAAGGCAGCATAAGTTTTCGACATGAGAGATCCTGTGAGAGGGTGGAGTGAGTGAGGCCTGAGTGAGAGGCAGGCAGTATGCATGTGTGTGTGACGGAGGCCTGACAGCATGGCCTAAGCATGCTCTGGCTGTAGGCTGGGGGCACTGTAACATCTGAATGCCATCTGCAAGGCTTGGGCCACGGTGTAGGGGAGGTATGGAACCAAATATGGGGGGTGCAGTAATGGGCAGCCTCCCACCTTATTTAACAGCATATTATTCCAACAAGGTGTGGTGGGTGAGAAGGGCGGGCAGCATACACAGAGGAAGGTGCGGGGGCAGGGGCTAGCTGTGGCTACCAGGGATACCCACTTCGCCATATACTTAATGGCGGTCAAATTTAATATGCATTATTCTATCCTCCAGAATGGATTTTAGTTCCTATTTATAATTTATTACAGGAAAACAGTTAAAAGTTAGTACAGACAAAGCCTAAGCATTACCCAGAACAGGACCATGAGGTGGAAAGAGTTCATCTTTTTAAAAACACCTTGGCTACCATTCTATATATCAGTGTAAGCTATTATTTTACATTGATGGCCAAATTTTACATTTATCTATCTAAATCACACTGCTTATTTTATTTTCTATGTTTTCTTAGGAAACAAAGACAATTCCCGGTACTTGTTTTCCCTTCAGTTTCTTAAATTTATGATGCAAACAATGTTACTTCCTTCAACAAAAGTACTTTTGGCATTGCCATACTATCTTTTTAAACAGGAAAATTGCTGTAACTTACTTTTGTAAGGTTCGTGTCTGCTTATTTCTACATGTATCTATATGGAACCTTGAGCACACCAAACTAGAATGCCCCAGCAATATATTTATCAAGCATAGTATTTTTCAAGCCTGCTCTAAAGGAATTTCAAATTGTAGATGTAAAATTCAGGCACTCTCCAAATTTTCAGCATGAGTAGAAGGCATGTGTTTGGCTAAAATTAAATTTTCATGTGATATTACAAGACAGAGATTCATCAGAAATACCAGAGGTAGCTTGAGACAGTCATATGCAATACCGTGTTCTGACATGGAACTTTCTCCCATTTTCCATACAGCCTCTAGAAATGGGGCTTCTATCTTTAACAGCATGTACTCTTCCAGTAATGAGAATCCCCATGAGAAAATTCTTGCCTGAGCTTGTAAAGAACTTGATTATGTAAATGTTATACTGGTAAACACAGGCCAAGGCAAATAACACCGGTAATTCAATGTGACTGCTTGTGTAATTAAGGTTGAACTGCTTTGCTATATTATTTGTCTGATCCTCAATCAATGTTTTGCTTTCACATCTTCATTATTGTAACCTCCTCACACATTCTCAGTTTTGCAACATTTATCAGGCTACCCTTGCACCTGGAATAGACTGTAAGCAGTCTCTTCTATCTTGTTTGTCCTCATAAACACCTTCTCCTTAACTATGTATGTTTTCCACCTTAGACTGCAAAGTCTTTTGGATACAGAATATGGAGACCCGAGTAGATTTTATGGGGTTTTTTTTAATTAGGTTCATAAGAATCCACAATTACTTGCCACATCAAAAAGAAAAGGAAAATGACCAATTATTTTCCAACATTAGAAAACCCATAGGGTATAAACTCTGGTACTCCCAGCCAGGAAGGGTAGACGGGCCTAGACCCTTAGGCAGAGAAAAACACCTGCCAGCAGGCTATGGCAAAAATAAGCCATGAGTGGAAACAAGTACCTGGGAAGCAGCGAGTGCTTTGAGACAAAGCAGTAAAACAGCCTAAGACTGAAGTGTGGGTTGAACCTTTTTAGTTTATAGCAGTTTGAGGGGTCTGGGACCAAAGTTTCATAAACTGGCTTGACCTAAATCAGTTAAGTCTGATACTACATTCAACCAGGCTTATCTTAAACCAGTTTCAGCTGTTGTGCAACTGTGCACTGAACTTCTGTTCTGTTACAGGATTAAACCAGTTTCTGATCACTTAAACCGGTTTATGTATAATTTCTTCTGACCTTAGCCTTGGTGTTTATGTTCACTGGAGGAATGGGTTGTGGCTGCAGGGGTGGTTTGGAGGCCATGCAGCAGAGTGCTATGGGGTTCCCTGTGTGCTGAGACCTGCACTGGGCAGGGATGCAAGGGGCTGAGACCAAGGGATTAAGGGGCTCAGCCAGAAGACAAGGGCCACAGCTAGGAAGGCTGAAACCTGAACAGGGGCTTGAGGCAGGAAGGGAATTTTGACTGAGTAATATCTAGGAGGCATGGGTGTGACTTGGGGTGGATGGAGGCTACATTTGGAGCACTTGAGGGACGCTGAGGGTCAGGAGGTCAGTCCTAAGGCCAATGAGGCCAGCGTTCTGAACAAGAGTCAGTGCCAGAGGGGTCAGAGTCAGAAAGATTGTGTTTGAGGCAAAGGAGCCCCAAGGGACTGTGAAGCAGCAGGGCCTTGAAATACTACATTTAGAAGAAGGCCACTCCAACCCTTAGGGTCAGCCTCCCCAGGTAATCATATTTAACATTAACAGAGGGGAGAGAGAGGATGTTGGGGGTCCAGGGAGCAAGGCAAGATATTTGGAGACACTAGTGGGAACCATGGCTTGAGGGTTAGGTCCTATCACAGTGCTCTCACTGATTTTTAACAGCATCCATCTGGAAAGACTGACATGTCACAAACAAGCTCTATGTAGAGTTTCCTATCATCTCTTTATACTTGCAAAAATTACAGACACTGTGTTTATATAGTATAATTTAGTACATGAATATGCATTAATATAATTAATAGTCTTAACTTATATTTTTGGAAGCACTGGGCCAATTAATTTTATGCATAGCAACTTGATGTGGATACATGTTTCTATAAACAGCTTTGTCCTCCCCTTCTAACCCATCAAACCATTTTTATGCCTATTGTTTTACTGTTCTATTATACCAGCTGTAAGGCCTTCAGTACAGAACCTGTTCCATATTAAGTGCTTTTAGAGTGCTATTGGATCCTGAATCTGACTGAGACCTCTGGACAGTACTATAATAAAATAACAGTAATCATTCTGTAGAAAATAACACTTATTATTGGAATTGGTTATGATGAAAAGGAGAACTTAAATTGGCTCACTAGGTAAAGAACTATTAAAAGATATTGTATAAAATAAAAAAGCTGATGAGAAAACAAGAATTGTAAAACAAAATAGGCATTCAACTCTTCAAGCTTTACAGTCCCCAAAAGAGATCCTGGAGGTCATCCTTCAACCAGTCTGAACTTTATGAGCTATCTTTCTTCCATCTTCTTTGTACTTAACTGGAGCCATTAACAATAGGCTTCTTGTTTTACTGAGTGGAGCGCACAGCGATAAAAGGTCTTATAAGCTGCTTTATATACCATACATAATAGTTCTTCTAGGAACTGGTCTGTGAACTACTTGTCTCTTCTTCAGAGCTTGCCTCTATTTGTGGGTGATCTGGAAAGCAATACAGAAGGACCAGAAGATAATAACAGGAATTTGTAGGATGACTGCTGGCAGACTTCCTGTGCTTGAGGTCTGCAGCATGTATGTAAATTCAAAACACACTACAGAGAGGGATGGACAAGGAAGTAAGTGGTGGTGAGGGTAGTCTCAGAGGTGGAAGTTCAGCAAGGATTCCAGGGCTGGACTGGACTGCAACTGGGGCTTGAGCATGGGGATTTTCATGGGCTTCCAGTTATGGGCTTGAGAACATACAACCCTACACATCAATGCAGATACATCATTAAGAGCAAGTGTAGCCTAATGCACTTTACAAAGATTAAAAATAAACCAAAACCATCACATCAGGCCCTAGAGTATAGATAACTACCTAAACATACAACTGTTTTTCCAAAGCAATGTCCTAGCTTTATTTGACCTTGATCAACGTATTTGCAAACACGCTGTAAATGTTTTGTTCTCCATTCCTTCATATTAAATTGATGATACATGTATTTCTACTTTGAAAATTATTTAAATATTATTTGGATTAGATCCTTACAAAGAGTATAATCATAAGAAAATACTGTCAACAGGATAAAACACAAAATAACATACAAATAAATTAAAAAATGAAAGGTTACTAAAGAATAATGTAGATAACACCTCACTCTCACTGAACATTAGAAATCAAATTTCCAGTCTTATTTGGTCATGACAATCTTGTGTGGATGCTGTTTTTTTTTTAAACTTGAATGGCTCTTCTCCCTCCTTCATAGTTACCCCACAAATACATTTTTAAATAAGTAGTCATTGCTTTGCTCAAACTTCATTTTACTAAGATAAACAAGGCAAGTTCTTTTGCTCTCCTCATAAAACAGGTTCTCTCCAGCACCACCTGGGGTGACGAGGAACAATGGTAATAAGCTGATGGAGAATAGGTTTCGGTTAGAGATCAGAAGGCAATATTTTACAGTTAGGGTGGCCAGAACCTGGAACCAACTTCCTAGGGAAGTGGTCCTCGCCTCTACCTTGGGCAAATTCAAGAGGAGGTTGGATGATCACCTGTCTGGGGTCTTGTGAACCCAGCATTCATTCCTGCCTGTGGCAGAGGGTCAGGCTAGATGATCTGATCAGGTCCCTCCTGACCCTAGCTACTATGAAACTAAGGTTCTTATTTTCCTAATTGTCCTTTTTAATGGCCTTATCACCTGGTCATCCTGTGTTGGACCAAAACACACAGATCGCTCTCTTTCCCCATTACCTCTCATCTGTGAGCCCCCACTTATAGCAAAAGTTTTCGGTACTTGGCCGTAATTGCAAGACTTTGTATTTCATACTATTTCTATTGCGCCACTCTATATAATTGTCAGATTCTTCCTGTGAAATTACCTGGCCTTTTTCCAGGTTGGCAATACTCCCAAACTTTGGATTGTCTAATAATTTCATAAGTTCACATCTACTTCTTCTACCAATGGTATTATAATGTGGAGGTAAGTCCAGTGTGGAAAAATGAAAAATAAATCTTAGGTATATCGTTTACTCTTTTTGGCTATGGTAGGACACTGAATGATTTGCTATATTTGATGATGATGCTTTAATTCTTAATCTGCCCAGATACACAAAAATATTAAAAAAATCAGAGGTTGACTTGGCTTGATCTGGCTGTGAATATGACATTTTGTTCTTTACTTGAAAGTACCTCCTACATTTAGAGAGAATTTCTACCCTGGCTACCCACTCACACATATAATCAATACACACGATAAGAAGAAAAGCAGAATTTTCCAATGTGATCATAAGACATGTGAGTCAAAAGCTATTTTTAAATGCCTTAGTCATTTTCGTACATGGGCTGTATATACAGTATTGAACAGAAAGGAGAGTCAAAGTGGAATTATCAAAACAAGACCAGTTTATCTACCCTATCTGGATATCTATTCATGAAAAGACAGATTTTTCTGAAAACTATGTGCTGGGGAGAGGAAAAATTGGGAACCACAAGGAAGGAAGGGAAGCTGTTGAGACAGGTGTACGAGTACTGGGGCAGTTTGTTATGTTATGCCATCAGGGAAAAGAGAGGTCAAATTTTGGAAAATGGAAGAAGCTTATGTTAGATTGTGGCCACTTATCCCTCTTCAGAGTAGACTTACAAGTGACAATTAAGTATCTTTAAAGGCACCACTCTAGAGTTTCCTGACGTCGCCTTGAAGTGGATGTTCCCAAGAGATATGGACATGCTGAATGACAATTCCTTCAGAATAAAAACAAGTTATTGCTTGATTTTGATTACAAAAGGTAAAAGTGAAAAGAGAAAGTTACACCCACAGCATTTGCACCTACTCAGATGTGAAGCTTGGAATATTTTCTGCACGTTCACTTCAATATCACCACTTACTGGAAATATTCTGAACATCCTCCCCTGCCTGTTTCACTATATATTTACAAGTAAACCTGCAGCACTTGTCTTGGATGGAAAGAGATCTGCCAGCATGTTATACTGTCAGAAATATATTATTTTTTTCTGGGTAGCCAACAATCATTGGTTTTTGTGATGTCACGAAATATCACAGTTTCTGTAGACCATAACTTGTCATTTAACACTAGCCATGATATAATTTCCATAGTGATGACATTTCCCAACAGACCACTATCGCAATATTGCCCAGTCACATGACGTAATATGTTTCAAAGTTGGATTTTGTCAACAAGATTTATTGCTCACAAATTTCCAATGGATACTCGTTATGCAGGAATGGTATCTAGTGCTCCAAATAAATGGTAAGGTAAGCTTGCAGTTGGATAGCACCCTACCTGCAAATGAATCTGAACACTGAAAATCATTTCTCCCAAATAAAGCCATTAAACTTAATAGCTTGGAAGTCTCCACCCTTCCTCTAATCATGTAATTACTATAAATTTCACCGTTGCTCTGTACTCCTTAAAATAAGCAGCCAGTCCTAACTCACCTCTATCCTCCACAACTCTTCCTCAGTGTAATACAGGCTCCTGATGTCCCATTCAACCTGCTTTAATCTGATTATAGGTGCCCTCTGCTCCTGCTAACTTCCCAACACCCTCTGGGCAAGTCACAGGCCTACAGATCTCCTCTGAGCGTGTGTGAACTGAAGTTTCTCAGAGGCTTAAAACTGGGCCAAATTTAAGCGGCTTTACAATGGGAACAAGCATGAATGACACATGCCCCCAGAGGCTGGGGGGCATGGCAACTGCCCGCAGGTGGCGGTGATGGTGTTGGCGGTGGGGGTGTGGCAATGGCAAGCAGGGAGCTCGCACAGGCAGCCACGGTGGTGTCAGTGGTGGAAGCAGGCCAAGAAGGGAGCTCCTGCAGGTGGCCGCAGCATTTGCAGGGAGAGGGGAAGAGGATGGCGAGCACAGACTGGCAGACAACGACCACCCACAGATGTCACCGGCAGTGTTGGCAGCGACCAGTGATGATGGGGGACTGCCCGCAGACGATTCTGGCGGTGTCAGTGGCAAGGGGGAGGGAGGTGAGTGGCAACTGCCTGCAGGTGCTATTGGCAGCATCGGTGGTGCTTTTCACAGGAGGTGCAACGCCAATCTCAAGGGGTGCACTGCCAATCTCAGGGGGTGCACATGCACTCATGTGCACCCCCTATGCGTTGCCCATGGGAATGAGAAAAAGCACTTCCCTGACAAGGGGAAAACCGCTCAGCTAAATTTCAAGTCTTCAATCCAAACCATGGAGGCACTATAGCTACAGTTGTAGTGGGTTTTTTACATTTTTTGCAGGTGGGGGTGGTGGTGGGAGGGGCTTAAGATTAGCAAAACATGACATTTTCTCCTAATTTAGTCCCCAAAAATAGCTTAACTATTTTTACTGATACTTCCAAAATAATTCAAGTCGAGGTGAACACCCGAAGTGGAAAAATTTAGTAAGAATTTTATGCAACTGAAGATCAGGGTTTTACAATGGAAAGCATCTGACAACCTGAACTATAGGTATTGCTACCTTCAGCACCTATAATACTTAGGTGTGTGTTGGAAGAAAGAGTAAAAGCAACACAATAGTGCTTCTGAGCAATCCTGCTCTACACAGCTATTGGTGTACCCTGCAAAACAACAGTTAACCTGCATGATTCTAATCTGGGATTTATAGTATTAGAATTAATATTGGCATTTAATCCACACTAGGAAAATACAATACTTGGTCACAGTATACTGAAGAATAAAAAAGAATAATTATAGAGAATTATGGGAAAATATTATGGACAAATGAATGATTAGGGGGCAGCAGGGCAGGCCCTATGAGGAGAGGCTACGGGACCTGAACCTATTCAGCCTCCACAAAAGAAGGCTGAGAGGGGATCTGGTGGCCACCTATAAACTTGCCAAGGGGGAACACCAGGCAACGGGAGAGTCCCTGTTCCCCCAAGCACTGCTGGGGGTAACAAGGAACAACGGCCATAAGTTGACTGAGAGGAGATTCAGGCTAGATATCAGGAGGTACTACTTCACTCTCAGGGCGGCTAGGATCTGGAACCAACTTCCAAGGGAAGTGGTGCTCACTCCTACCCTTGGGGTCTTCAAAAGGAGGCTAGACAGACACCTAGCTGGGGTCATTTGACCCCAGCATCCTTTCCTGCCCATGGCACGGGGTCAGACTAGATGATCTGCTTAGGTCCCTTCTAACCCTACCAACTATGAAACTATGAAACAAGTGTGCGTTCCTAGTGAAAATGAGTTTTTCTTCAGGGAAATAAAATTACCTGTGGCAAGTCCTGTATTTTGAAGACAAGGTTTATGCTCTAGTATTAGCCTTTGCTGAACCTGTTTAAGCTGCACTATGGTCTTCTGGATATTTTTATGCTTATTTGATATTGAATTAATACCTCAAAACCCCTTCTACTATGAGGTCAATTTCTGTGCCATTTCCTGAACGGAAAAAATTGTCTTCAATTTTAAGCAAATATTAGCTGACTGACAAACCACAAATGACCCACTATGCTTAAAGTGATACCTGCAATACATTAAAAACAATCATTTTCAAAGAAGAGTAACTATAGTCCATCTTACAAAACAATTTCACTGTGATTTTTATATTCAATTTGATACCAATGACATATGTCCCGGTAAATTTGCACACTTCCAAATAGAATACCTGCATTATTCCATTTTAAAACAGTATTTTTTCAGGAATGGTTAGATTAATGGAATTGCTTCAACTTTGGAAGAGGAAAAGAACATACTGAAAAAGCATCTCTCCATCAAGCCACAGTCTCCAGGGCTAGAGACAGAAGTTACACCTAAACTGGTTTAAGTGATCAGCAACTGGTTTAAACCCGTAACAGAACATAAATTCAGTGCACATCCACCAGTTTCAAAATGGCTTAAGCTGGTTTAAGATAAACCTGGATGATCAGACTTAAATGATTTGGGTCAACCTGGTTTATGAAAATTCTGTCCCAGACCCCTTCCTGGTTCAAATTAAATCACAGTCCCCCAGCATCCCAGCATGCTTTCTAGCCCTAGGCTGTGCTGTGCTGTCTGCTCTAGAGAGCAGGGCTGGCCCCACGCCTTTGATCCCTAGCTGGAGCAGTGAGGGGTGGCTGACAAGGCAGGTGGGGGGGTAAGCCTGGCTGGAGATGCAGCCCAGTCTACAGGGCGGGGCTTCCCCCCAGGCAAACCCCATCTGGGGCTAGGGATGAGGGTTAAACACCCCTTCCTCCGCTTAAACTTAATGCAGGCTGCAACCATGGACTACAAATCCTAGAGGAACCTGGAAGCAGCCCCTGCCTGTGTCTGGAAACAGGAAGAGGAAGTGATGAGCAACCCTGAAGAGTCCTGCTGCTGTAATTCTTGACTGCAGATCCCAGAAACTTGGGGGGGGGGGGGCAGCAGGAAGAGGAAGAGCACACACAGCCAGAGAGCTGTGCTCTAGCGCCCCCCAGCTTCTGGCTTGAGCAACTGCAGGAATGTGGTTACATTTCCTGAATCAAAGGTACATGTCTTTTCACTTCTGTTTCAATTTGATCTGTGCAACTTAGATTAACCTGCAAAGACTAAATTAATTCAGCCTTGGGCTTTTTGATGGTCTGTACCTAGCCCAGGAGAAGATGCCTGGAAAAAAATAAAGTGTGAGAATCTCCAGCGTCCACAAAACATGGATCATCCCATGAGATTCCTGAAAGCAAAGCGAATAGTCTGTCTCCTGAGCTGTAGTTTTCTCGCTTTCAGTCAGGGAGATCAAAACTGTCCAAGTAGTAAGCAATCTTAACAGGGCCAGGATATTATCAAATCAAGAGTAGGAAATCTGTCCTCCAGTGAGTAAAACACAAAAGTCACAGGTTTAAAATTGCTGAGTTCTGTGTAAAGCAGTGAAATGTCCTATGCTTACAGGTGTTCTTAGTAGGGGTGCACTGATAGAGCTTTTGGGGGCCGATACCAATAGCTGATTTTTAAGGAGGCACATCAGCTGATACCGATCTGATTTCCAATACAGCTATGTGCAGCTGGTAAGTCTGTTGTGATGGAAGGGGAGGAGGGAGGGAAAGGGTGTAGGAGGGGGGAGATCAAGGCCCTTGTGGTGAGGGAGGGAGTGGGGCTGAGGTAGGCACTGCCCAGCTGGGGAGGCACAGGGCATGGGACGGAGCAACGGCTCATCTAGGGGGCATGGGAAGTGGGGGCTCAGCTCCTGGTGCTGCCCACATCCTAGGATGGCATGCGGGGGGCATGTGCCCCCCCCCAGATCTGCATGGGACATGGACGGGGCAGGCTGCAGCTGCGGGATGGGGATGGGGCAGCACCGGGCAGGTGGTGCTGGGAGGGATCTATGGAGGGGGCTACAGCCACCCCAAAAACTGCTGTAGCCGCTGCATAGCCCCCCTCCCAGCACCACTGTCACCTGCCCCATGCAGATTCTGGTGCACATGCTCACCCCCCGTGCCCTCCCAGACAAGTAGTGTGTAGCACCCGGAGCCTCCCCCGCACTTCCCACACCCCCCCAAATGAGCCACGGCTCTATCCCATGCCCTCTCTGCCCCAGTCGGACAGCACCTACCCCAGCCCCACTCCCTCCTCACTGCGGGGGCCTTGATCTGCCCCCCATGACCCTCCCCGCACCTGTAATCCTCCCCTTCCACCACACCAGGCTTACTGGCTGCAAGCAGCTCTCTGTGCTGCTGGCTGTGCTCCTCACTGCCTATGTGCTGTGCTGTGGCTGTGCACACACATGGGCCATTTATCGGCCATGTCAGGCTGATTTCCAACACAGACAATTTTCTTTGTACTGGTGCAGATCTGATATCGGACTGATGTATCAGTGCACCTCTCGTTCTTAGTAGAATATAAAAGTGGGAAAATCTATATTCTGGTTAATGATACCATGAATCTATAGAAAAAAATTAAAAAGTCTTAAAATTATCATATCAAAAAAGGAAAGGTTGCAATAATGGTAGAAAATTAAGGAAGCCCTATGGGAAGATAAAATCTACCTTGGCTTTAATAAATTCATGATACGGACCCCAAGTCTTACTCATGAAATGAACTGATATGGAATGATGAATTATTGAAACACTTAATTCTTAAAAATGCTGCTTAAAGTATGT
Organism: Crocodylus porosus; assembly: GCF_001723895.1. Lineage (NCBI taxonomy): Eukaryota > Metazoa > Chordata > Crocodylia > Crocodylidae > Crocodylus > Crocodylus porosus. The sequence continues at coordinate 16,648,998 of NW_017728928.1, forward strand.
GGTTACAGAGGGCCCAGTGTTTAGCTTTTAACTAAATCCTCTTCCAGAAAAAATACTGTCCTTGATTGATGACCAGAGGAAACCTAGATTTTGTCAGGCCACTAGACTGTATATTAAAGTAAGTCAGATATTACAATGGTCTTTTAAAGAAACCAAAGAGCTAAGCTTCAGGATTTGAAAAAAAAAAATCAACATCCAAACTGTGGCTTATGTCAGCCAATGCTAAGAAATGATGCTTTAAAGCATCAGAGTTATAAACTCATAGTCCAATTTACATTGTACTTTGAGCAACAATAATTTCATGAGAGAACAAACTGACAAGAAAATGTGGTTTGCAAACCATGACACTTTAGAACAGGGGTGGACAAAATATGTCCCCAGAAGTATTTTGTCTGGCTGCGGTGGGGCCCTCAGTTCTGCCTGTCCCAGGCACTGCCCAGCCTGTGGCATGAGCTGCTGCTTCCTGGGCATGCAGCGGGGCTGGGGCACCTCTGCAGCTGGACTGCCTTTCTAGGCAGCCCAGGCAGCATAGCTCTTTCTGGCTCTTGCCATCATTGGCCCCAGCCCCAGCCTCAACCCCATGGTACTGGTGGGGACTCACGTGCACAGCCCCAACCTTGGCCCACGCCATGTCTGCTCTGGACTTGGCCCCACAGAGTGGACCAGCTCCAGACTGGCTGGAACCCATATGCACAGCCCCAACCCAGCCCGCTTTGTGCCTGGCTCCAGACTTGCCTGCCAATGCTGAACAGCAGCAGTGGCTGGGCAGAAGCTACTGCTTGGCACAGGGGAAAAGCAGCCTCTCCCATATAAGGGGTGTGCATCAGGAGCTGGGAGAACATCTGTTCACTAGGGCACCCCAAGGGAAGACAAGTTCTAATGGTCACAAACTGTGGAAAGACCATTTTAGACTGGACATAAGGACAAACTTCTTTACTGTCCGAGTCTCCAGAATCTGGAACAGACTCCTCCCAGAAGTGGTGCAAGCACCTACTCTGGATACCTTTAAGAAACACTTGGATGCTTATCTTGCTGGGGTGATCTTACCCCAGCTGACTTCCTGCCCCTTGGGCAGTGGGATGGACCTCTTGTGAGGTCCCCTCCAGACTTAGTGTCTATGACATCTATTCATTTGCTACTGCTGGGCCCTTCTTGCTAGAGCTGCCCAAAGCCTGCACCTGGGCTCCCCTGTGGCTCCTCTGTGCTGCCACTACTGCCCAGAGGTGGCGGTGACAGCAGCGAAGAGTAGCTGCAGAGCAGCCTGGGCACAGATTCCAGGGGGCTGCAGCAAGAAGGGTCCGGCAGCAGTGAGGGCGAAGGGCCACTTTCTCCTGTGCTAAGCAGCAGCTTCTGCTCAGCTGCTGCTGCTGCTCACTGTGGGTGAATGGTCTGGAGTAGGCGCAGGATGGGCCAGAGTTGGGCCTGTGCACATGGGTTCCAGCTGGTCCACTCTAGCCAGGATGATTCTAGAGCAGGTGCGGAGTGAGACAGGGCAGGCCAGGGTTGGGACTGGGGCTGTATGCTGTTGGTGGTGGCGTTGAGGAGCCGCAGGGTGCACAGGCTCTGGGCTGTTGTGTGGGGTAAGGGTGGGGGCTGGGAGGGGCTGCTTACCTCCCTGTGGCAGTTCCCTGGAACTGCATTTGTGGCACACAGGCCCAAATGATTGCCTGCCCCTGCTTTAGAAGATATCAAGATGGTCTCAAAATCTTTAGGTCTTTTGAGCACTCTAGATGGGGGATACAGAATAAAGGCAGTCTCTTTTACTGATTACAGATGATACTGTTATTTATTTTATGGTATAGTGCAGCTGGAATTATTTAGAGACATCCGATGCCCTTGCGATGCCTCAGGAATCTGTCTACTCCATGCCCATCCTCACAGGCACTAAGCAGAGTCACATTGTCTGATGGTCTATACAGTAGCCATGGTCAGATATCACATCTGCAGTGCTACAAACACCTTTATCTTGCTGTAAAAGTTGAAGTGACATGCACACACCCTGTAGCGCCACAAAAATGGTACCAGTGCTACAAAAATATTCCTGTCTGAAACAGGAAGTTCTCAATTAGTCTATGTTTTGTAGCACCACACATTATGTCTGTTCAATTACATGAGCACTACAGGGGATCTCCTGCTTTCCCAGCATCCCTCTCTTCTCCCTCTCTAAGATGCTCCCCACAGGACAGCAGCATGCTCTCTGACTACTCACCACCCTCCACAGGAAGCTGAAAGTCTGCTCAGTGGCTTCTCATCCCCAGTGGGGTCACTGAAAGGCTCCCCTGGGATGGGAGTGCATGAGCAAAGGAGCAGCTCCTGAGTAGAAAGGATGCGTTTGCAGTGATTTTGTAGCACTCCAACGAGGTTGCTTTAAGAATACATATGTCCCTCAAAATGCTCTGTTTTTGTAGTGCTACAAAGTACTAAGGCACCTGTAGCATTACAAATGAATAGGGACCTACTTAATTTGCAGTTTTGCAGTAGCCATGAAAACCAGCAGCAACCAAGACTGCCAAGAAATAGACTACTGGCTACAATTTCCTGCAAACTCAAACCCCACCCCCAAAACACAAAAACCCAGTGTATTATTCATACAATATGCTGTTTCAGAATCTGCCAATCCTTATCACCACAGGTAGACAATGTGGCAATCCCTGCAGCCACTCTCACTTAGCAACAGCAGGGCCTCTCTGCCAGTCAGTGGCACTGGTGGGGCTGCTGGGAAATTCCCATGAAATTGGCCTTTCATGCTGTGAGCAAGCCACAAAAATGGTTGTCTTGCCATGAGTTAAATAGGTCCCTACAAATGAATGTCTGTCCACAGCCACATTTGATACTTCTCTTTGTATTCAGTAAATACATGAATTCACAGCCTAATGTTCCAAACATTTTGTGATATTTGTATTGCTTCTCTCAGTGGATGTTTGTTTGCTTCTGTTTTATTCTAGGGCTACCATTGAGGCATGACTTCTTACAACGAAAAGCTCTTTCATTTTTAATACTGGTTTTGAAAAAATATGATTTGAGCTTGAGAGTACTTCTCTCTGAAGTCCTTTAAATGGTCTGTTAAAATATCCAGAAAAAACTTTAAAAAGTTAAAAAGAGACACACATCTGCCTCAGAGCTGTTCACTACTTCTTAGAGGACATTTGATTTTTATTACATGATGTAATTGGATAAGTACATCTGGAGAGGGAACTGCAATTTTGTACTAAACTTCGGTGTTTATTTTCTAATTACTAAGGCTAAAATTTCGTTCTCAAACAAGTCTCAAGAGTATGCAGACTTACCCCTATATAAACAAACTGCACTTCTTATGCTGGGCAATTGGCTTCCCAGGATATATTGGAAAAAATATTTCCAAGGATAGCAACTCTAAGTTGTTAAATTGAACAAAATAGCTGCAATGACTCAAGAACCAATGTTAAAAGATGATAGCTAAAGGGAATATTTCAATTCTGTTTGTACCACTTAGGTTGTGAGACTAACTGATTCAGGAAAAAAGTGGTGTCAGACAGACTAGGTGTCCTGTGCACCTGACACTGTCTTACTGAGGCTTCAGGAGAACACTGGTTCAACAAGACCTCAGTTTCTAGCAGGCCTCTTCCCCGCTTCCTCCTTTCTGACCTTCCCCTTAGTTTAATCAGGTCTCTGCTTCTAAGCTCCCCCCTTCATTCTCCCTTCCTAAAAGACAGTATCAGGCTGGGTTGGGCTGCCAAAAATATAATGAGCAGGGAGCTTCAAGGCCCTTGCAGGTCACACCTGGAAGAGGATATGTTAGTCAACACATCTTCCCAGAAGATTGGGAAGTTTGAAGGGAGGTATGACAATGAGGGCTAATTAATTGGTACACACCCCAAAGTAGTGAAATAGGGTACACCCGGAGGGGTATATGTGTGGTGACTGGTTGTCTTAAATAAGCATTAGAATCTGACTTGTCTCTACAGTTATTCAATGTATAACACAGGTATAAAAGATGTAATTGTTTTATTACACTTTGAACATGTAACCCCTACACATTCCCTTGCACCATTCAGTGTGCTCAGCTGGCCCACAGTGATTGAAGACTATAGTTATACTCATTGTGTTTCTTTAAACTTAGTGAGTACTGTGTGCAGTAAACCATGGGCAAAGCTGAATCAAGCAAGACTGGGGCCCAGCTAACCCAGCTATTCACAACAATTAGTTGCAACAGAAAATTTTATAGGAAGTCTCTCCATTTGAATATATTAGAAAACGACAACTCTGCACCCTACACAAATGGAACTAAAGAGAATGAGAGAGAGAGACATCCATCCTTCTTGCTTCAGAAAAACACAAACGGAGATAAAGAGAATGAGAGAGAGAAATCCAACCTTCTTGCTTTAGGAAAGCTGTCATGGCAGTGGTAGAGGATACACCCTTTTCCTTGGCATTTTATATGGGCTGTGTTAGACAGCTCTGCACTCAGAATGCTGGGCGTTGTGAATCTCTCTCAACTCATGGCTGTGAATTACACACAAAGCACCAACCATTACAAAATTAGGCTAAACAATGTTCAATCCCTTTATGAATCTAACCATAATCTCTCCATGCAACAGCTTCCTCACCTCTATAATAGGGATATTGTAAGATAATGCTTTTCTACTTTACTGAAGTGTTGTAAGGATAAATTTATTAGTGTCTGGGAAAGCAGACACTATGGTGATGTGAGTTTTACAAGGAGACAGATGTAGCAAGTAAATGGCTGAGACCTTTGCACAGATCCAGCACTCCAGATGTTTAGTTGCATGATCAAACCACTAATCAGATCCATCACTGCACAGAAAAAATTTTGGTACACTCCCATTATAAAAGGTTCAAATGACAAAAGATTTTTCCAAGCTGCTCATTTCATGTTAGCTCACTTCTTAAAGTCCATGCATTTAACTTAGGTTTTCATATGGTAGCAAAGAATACAAGTGCCTCAGAGTCTCTAATGGGCTTAGCTTCAAATCACTTTGGTGAACTAAATGAACATTGCTATCCTGATTTGCAATACTGAAGTCATACAAAAATCTATGGCAGAGTAAAGAATTGAACCCTGCTCTCCTGGAGTTCCAGGCTAGCAGCTGAATCACTGGACTCTGTTTAGATATAGTTAATAGACTCCCAGACAGTAAGAAAGAGAAAATGGATGTACAGACTAAGCTGATCTTTACTTGCTGCTTGGTCAGAGAAATCTAAACCAGAAAAGGATTCAGCACATTGGCTGGAAAGCAGCAACCTGAAGGATAAAAAGCCTTAGCATATGGTTCTCAGTAAACCTGTGTTCACAATTTTAAAAAGTGCAAATTTCCATAAAATAGTTATCAAACATGGGACTTTGACACTGAGTAACAAACTTCCTCTGTCCATTCCCAATTACAGACACAGGTATTTTACTTCAAACTACACTGTTTCATGCTCCACTTTGGGCTATCAAAATTACAATGTAAAAAACATTCAGATGTTGAAAACTATTGATCACTTGGTTTCAAAATTAAAGCAACTTTATGGACACTGTTTTCGCTATAAGACATAAGATAAGTCAACAAAGAATGGGAGAATTCTGGGTGAAATCCTAATATACATTACAGTGTTCATATAGGCAGGAAGCTAGTGTAAGGTACTAGCTTCATGCCTATGCCAGAGGCAAGTAGTTAACCAATCCACTTTATAATTAGTACTGTGCCTGAATATAAATAAAACTCACTGCTGAATTCCATGTGTAATACAAACTTCTGTATTTTCCCCTTTTTTAGCAGCCAGTAGAACAGGAGTGAGGCAGAGCACCAAGAGTTATCAGAAAAGCTAGTTTTAAATTGGAACAAACCCCCTGCAGTCTTAAAATCCATTGTATCTTTAAATTGGCTTTGAATTCTATGCAGCTGGCAGAATTAAGAAAAAAACATTACTACATGCAGAATGTGACACCAAAATACTAAAACACTGAGCGTGCATAATAGCACATCCCCTGGTGTAGTTTTCAACTTGGAAAACCCTATGAGTCTTTTATTTTAGATCCCCTTCAACAGTTAAATACTAAAGGCTTTATTCACGAGGGAAATTTATCTTGGGAAATGCCCTGAAAGCACAGACTGTCCTCTTACTATGTACTGTAGCTTACTATTTTTTGAAGATTTATCACAAATACTCCCCTGTAACAATTACCTTTGATCTATGCACTTACCTAGGTATCTTCTAAGCAAAGAATGAAATCAGGTAACAAAGTGCACAGAATAAGGATTAGTATGAAAAAATGGAAAAGTACCACAATATTGTCTTTTCACATCAGTTACTTTTACAGAAGTTAAGGGAAGAACATTTTATCTAACGCTTTAACTCAAGATGTTCACTTTTTTAATGCTCTTTTCATCTTGAATAGGATCTGGATAAATGTATTAATCTTTTCATTAGAGTTTTAGAGCCAATTATTTGATGTTTTTCTTTATTGTCTTGGGTTTTTTATGCAGTCACAGCAGCAGCTGAAAGGAAGCATTTGGAAAGATCCTATAAGGAACAAAATTCTTGTTGGCTTTTCCTACTATGAGTGTCCAGCCAACATCTGTATAATCACACAATGGTCAGTGAGTTATGGTGAGCAAGTTTTAATTTATTACAAGATTTTTTTTTTGGCAACATTAGATCTCCAGTCTGAGAATTATGTCCAAAGCCTAGATGGCACTGGATTCTGGTTTAAGTTCATTCTTTACTTTGGCCAAGATGCAAATATAAATCTGTCATGTAATACAGCTGATGTCTGCTAGAATTTCTTTGATACTGAGAAGGCAGAGCTCTGACATAAGAAAGTCAAACTCAAAGAATATAAAGGTACAGACTGAATGAATATTTCTACAACTGTTATCTTTTATGCACTAACCTCTCTTTTTCTTGCTATAGCTACACATGTCTTGTGAGGGTACTCTTATGAATGGATCACGAGTGTCCAATTACAATTGCTATGTAATGCCAGTAATTCACATGAACTCATACTTAGTATAGAGAATGGGTAAGATATTTTTAAGGAAAGAAGTGATTTCTTTTAGGTTTTGACACATTTTCCAGCAGATGGGTAAGAAAAATAAATACACTAAGCTTCACAAAGTACTTTTTGTTAGACAGATCCTTAAGAATTAATTAACCCCACATGCAAATCACAGCCACATCAATCCTGTGTGGCTTCCTATGTGGCAGCTCTAGCATTACCAGACAGTTTAAAATGAACTCTTATTGCCTTCCCATCCCTACAACCCCTCCATCCTATTGTTGAGGGCTAAGGAATTTAACCAAGTTCCAATATCCTTTATAAACAGCTGGCCAGAGGGGCATTCACTCAGTACTGTACATGACTAAATTCAAACTCATCACCTTTTCTTTTTAAGGTCCTGCAAAGTCCAACCCTAGCAGAGTTCATCAGCTCTCAATCCAAGTGTTCTATGCTGATAACATCATAACAAACATATAACCTCACTGAACCAGCACAGGCTCTCTGCCATTTCCTATTACAATGCCCAGAATTGAAAAGTTTGTTTTCTATTATTTAGTTCTAAAATAATGGCAGCTTTTCAAACCAAACTTAGTGTAAGGCATTTTTAATGGATTTAGATACCCCAGATCTGACCCTTTTACTTTGCTCACAGCAACTGTGTATTTTATGCAATATGCCATACCAAGACACAGATGCATCTGTAAAATCTCAGTATGTATGTTTTTAACATATTTTATATAATTATATCTCAAATTGTTTTTAAAAGATGCCCTAATTAACTCTTACAAGGTTGGCTTTTTTACTGTTTCATTGTCATTCAAGGAGTGCAAATGGGACAGACTGATGCTTTGTAGGATGTTTTCTGTCCCTGTAGAGTGGTGGTGCCTAAGCTTCAGGGCCTAGGGGCTGATGAGTGGCACGGGGTGATCTGCAGGTCAGATCCTGTGAGGAGTTGGCACATGGGTCCATGGGTATGATCCAGCACACCAGCCCAAACATCGTGTGACTGGACCTGGCTGCATGCCAGGTCAAGCACATGCATCTAGCCTTGTGCTGGACTGACCTGGATCCGGCCTCACGCTGAACTAATGCTGTATGTTCAGATCTGGCCATGAGCTGGTGAAGCCTCCGTGATCTGGCCTGTGGAGTGCCTCATGGGTCCAAAAATTTGGCAGCAGAGGACTGCAATTAGTGTGGTTCCCACACCCCTGCTCCCAAATTTCTGGACCCTTGGGGAACCCCATGGACTACATAACACAGCTCTGCAGGACAGATTTGGCCTGTGAGTAAGGGGTTGAACACCCCTGTTGAAGAGGCTCATGCTGACCCTTTTAGACTTAGGAAGCAGCAGACATAGGCTAGAATGCATCTAAGACAGCAAACAAGTTAGTTCAGCTTTGGAGCTGTTAAAGTTGCATAGAGTCCAGCCAGATGGCTGGCTTGGGGTTATAAATAGAAAGGTGCAAAGTAGGGGTGTGGGAAGCGGGCCCTATTCAATTCAGCCTGAATTGGGGACAATGATTCGATTCATTGATTTGGATCACTGCCCCTGATTTGATTCAGCTGAATCTGAATTTGAAGATTTGATGCCAATTCAGAGAATCAGTGATTCGGCCATAGACACAGCTTTAAATGTTTTTTCTACATACCTCAAGGTACCAGGCATTGCTTGTGAATGCTGCAATGGTGGGCCAGATGGAGCATCCCACAGGAGTGCGGGGTGGGGCCCCCCACATGCTCAGCAGTGAACCCAGAAGTGGACCGGAAGTAGTTCCGGTCCACTTTCAGGTCCTCAAGGGAGTGTGCTGGGGAGGCCCCCTGCACCCTCCCCATGATCTGCCATGGGGGCATCCCAGGTGCCCTCCCCAGACCCAGTAGGCACCAGGTGCAGGGGAGTCCAGTGGCATCTGCAGGAGGTCCCCCACTCACTGCTGCCGTACTCCCACTGCAGGCGTACCCCGCCAGCTGCCAGGGGCATGAGTCATTCACAACTCCATCTGCCCCAGCATCGCAGCATTCATGAGCCGCCTGCTATCTAGAGGTATGTAGAAAAAACATATAAAGCTGTGTCTATGTCTGAATCTCTGAATCTGTCTGAATCTCTCTGAATTGATTCAGAGGCTTCCAGTTCAATTTCAAGATAGTAAAGGGTCCTCTGATTTGATTCTGATTTGGAGATTTGGCCACCGAATTGGGCCGTATCTGCGCCGAATTGAATTAGGGACTGAAGCTTCACACAGCCCTAATTCCTATTCCTTTTCTAGGTGGGGGTGAATTGGAGAGATGGTTTGGGGGGATGGAGGAGTGGAAATTAAGCTGGGAGGCAGAGAGTTAATGGGATGGGGGTAATGAAATGGGAGGGGGAGAGGCAGTGGATGGTGAAATGAAGGAAACTAGCTACTGAAGGATAAAATAAAAAGATGTTAAAAAAGAAAAAAATAATTCAAAAAATAAATAAAGAGGAATTAAAGGTCTTATGTTTTAATAAACTGAGATTGGAATTGGGGTGTGAGAGGTACTGGCTGTGCTTCCCGGGATGGCTGGGAGCTGACAGCAGTGAGGGAAGGCACTTTTCAGGAAGCTACTGCCCCTGCCCTGGGAAGGAAGTTACAGCTTATGGGGACTCAATCTGGCCCCTTACCTTGTTCACCCCCCTCCCCACCAACTCCCTCCTCTCAGACTGATCTGTACTCTGAGAGCTGGCCAGCCTATGCATGATATGGTGAGGAGCACCTCACGGTAGGGAATCAGGGTCCCGGCTGCCCCAGGCACCCTGTTGGTGTCTCTGCCCCTCAAGTAGAGGGGTTTTAAGGAACTTTATTTTGGTTCGGATCTGCAGCCCATCTTGCTGATGCTGGCAAGCCACCATCTGTGCCATGATTCTCTTGAAGACAGCCTGATTTTGCCTGTTGCCTTTTGTCCTCCTTACACCTGTAGCAATGGTCCTTTCCTCTCCCCACATTGCAATGAGATCATCACCTCACCATGGCTTTAATTAGATGCCCCACTAGATGGAGTCTGGGGGTGCATCCTTTGGCAAATACTGAAGAAGATGGTTGAGATGGAGGTAGAGGAAAAGTTTCTGCTTGCTGGCTGCCTAGCTGGCATGTGCTCTGCATGTTGATTGCATGGGGTTATACCCCTGGGGGTGGGAGGGTGAATTGGTTTAGTGCCTGAACTACCCTTGGGCAATAGAGCTCAAGGGATAGAAAGTGTCCATGCAGAACAGACAGGCAGGAAAGAGGCACTGAATCCTGGGAAGCTGGAGGACTGCAACTTGGGTGGCTTATCTTTGGCGAGTGGTCATACATTAGAGATGGGCAAAATATGATCCATGGGCCAGATCTGGCCCGCCAGGTAATTTCAACTGGCCCACAGGCCAACTAATTGCACCCCACCCAGACCATACGCTTACGTGAGGATGGGGGTGTATGGGGACTCCACACACACACCCACCCATGGTGCACAGCCCCTGCCACTGGCAGTAGCACCAGGAGGCAGGTGCACAGGGTGCTTGCAGCCTGTACAGGCACTGCTGCATAGCACTGAACAGCTCCGGCCAGCGCTGCCCATGGTGGCAATAAACACAGGCAGGCCAGCCCGCTTCTACTGCATGGGACTCCACATGGTGCATGTGCAGCTGCTGGCACTTGTGCACCACCAGGGGAAACTCGCACAATGGAGCTGGCTGCCTTCCCCACCCCCTACCATGCAGGGCTCCCCCCTACTTCCAGTGGACTCCTGCGACTTGCACAGGAGGGGGCAGGGAAGGCAGCCAGCTCCATCGTGCAAAGCTTCCCATGGTGATGCACAAGTGCTGGCAGCTGCACATGTGCTGCGCGGAACCCTGTGTGACACAGCTGGCTGGCCAGGCTGCGCTCCTTGCCAACATGCGCAGCACTAGTTGCGGCCATGTGCCGTAAGGCAGCAGCACCTCTGTGGGCCACAAACACCTGCTGCCCTGCTGCTGTTGTTGCCACTGGCAGCAGGGACTGCACACCATGTGGGGGAGCGTGTTGGGGGTCCCCACATACCTCCACCCTCACTCACATCCTGCAAATAACACACACCCAAACCCTGCCCCCACATATACACCCCCCCCAACATACCCTACTGGGCCACCCCACAGTCACACCCTTTCACAAGCCCCCTACACACATGCCACCATACACACACACCCCAACCACACCCCACACCCTCCAAACACAGTATTCAAGAGTAAGACTTTATTTTTGAGTTATTACTCAATCACCTCTATACAGTATGCAAACACAAATCAGGACAAAAATATGTTTGTAATAAAATTAAATTATGTTATAGTAGGTGTTTGGTTTTCTTTCTGGTTCCAGGATGGCAACCCTTCCCTCTCAAAAGGAGTATTGGGGGGAGGCACAAGGGGGGGGGGACTTCTGGTGGCAAAGGTCAGGGGCTAGGGGAGGGAATTCTGGTCTCAAGATGGCGACTAGAGGGTGGGGCATCTGTCCCCCTAAAATTGGCACTCACCAACCAGGGAGCAGGGAGCTCTGGCCAGTGCCCTCCCTGAGAAGCGCCAGTGGCACTTCCGGTTGGTGATCAACCGAAAGCACCAGTGGCACTTCCAGTCTGCCACTAGCACTTCTGCTGGGGGACCCCATGCCCCTTGGTGATAGGCAGCTGGTGCAGAGCCATGAGGCACCAGTCACCCATGTGAACTAGGTAACATAAATCAGACATAAACCTACTTTGGAGTGGTGTAAATTTAAGCTACCTAAAGGATGCTTAAAACTAGTTCCAAGTGCTAATGTGTGCACAGTCCAGCGGTTAAGAGCTCCAGGAGCCAAATAACAAGGCCCCAAGGTGCATAAGCTTTTGTGAGCAAGAACTTACTTCATTAAATGCTATAACATAGCATACAATAGGACTGTCCAACTTCTAAGCAACTGGGGAATGTCCTTGGTATGGATAACAACAGTGGGGCCCTGGTAGCACAAGCCACAGGCAGCACACACTCCCTGGTGCTCCCTCACTGCACCATGCCACAGGCTCCCCCAGTGACATGAGCTGCCTGTCCCTGTCCCAGAGGACAGGAGCAGAAAGTGAAAGCTAAGGGAGGGAGGAGGAGCCTAGAGACCCCAGCTATGGCAGCAGCCGGAGCAATAAATGGAGTGGTGGCTGGGCAAGAGTTATAGGTGCCAAGTACGTGGGAGTCCGAGGGCCCTGGACCCCCTCGGGAAGAGGCCATAGGGTAACCACCCACCCCTAACTGGGTGGGACAGTCCCAGAATGGGAACATCAAGTCCCAATCCTGGGCTGCATGACTCTGACATTTGTCTTGGATTCCCAGTATTGTGCAGGGATATCAGTTTTCCATTCACCATGGAAAATGCAGGAAATGGTGGGTTTCCCCTTGCAGGCTGGCAGAGTTCCAGCCTGCACTGGGCTGTGGGGAGTGGGATGCAGGGGGCGCCACATGCATGTGTGCACACATGCACATGGCCGGAAACACAGCCTCAGGCAATAGTAGAAAGCAGCTTCCGCAGCTACCTGCAGATAAGTTTATGAGAGGAGGTGCAGATTGAGGGCCCCATGATGAGGGAGAAAGTGGGGCTGGGCCTGGTGCCCAGACAGGGCAGTGCATGCGGCCCAGGACGTGGAGAGGGATAGAGCCCCAGGTGGCTTGTTCGTGGGCAGGGCAGCTCCCTGCCACGGTGTACACTCCCAGGGAGGGAGGCATTGGAGGACACATGCTCCCCCCCACCCCAGATTTGTGCACAGAGCAGAGGTGGATGCAGGCTTCCAGTTGCAGGCTTGGAGCTCCCTGCCGTGCTGCACTCCCCCCAGGAACCCTGTGCCAGCTGCACCACCATGGCAAGGCACCCTCTAACCACCTGGCAGCAGCAGAGGGTACAACTCTGTGTCACTGTCCCCACTGCTGCCAGGTGAGCAGCAGGCACCTTGCCATGGTGGTGCAGCTGTTATGGGGCTCCCAGGAGGTGGGCAGGAGGGTGGGAGGTCCTGAGCCTGCAGTGGGCAGCCCACATCTGCCCCTGCCTTCCCACAGGCTCTGCTCAGCTCTGCTCCAGCCATGCTGCCGGGGTGCATGTGGCCACTGTCTTAGCACCCTCCCCCCAACAAAAATAAAAATTGTTGCCTACGGTAGGAGCCCCAAGACCATTAACTTCTTGCAGATCACATGCGCTCCACAGGGCACCAGTGGTACAGTCCTGGTATAGAACATAGCATCTGATAAAGTGACCCCTTGCTCATGAAAACTTACACCTCTCCAATTCAGGTAGTTTGTGCAGATATAGAGTATGTCATGAGGCCTACATAGATGGGGACTTCTGTCATTAATATGTCAACTTGGAAATATTAATGTTTTGCACTAAATTACCTCAAAGAATATCAGTGATCTCCAGTAGGACTGTAAACTAGTATAAGACTGTGTGGGTGAGGTCCTATTTTCTTTTTAAACAAGTGTTTGAAAGGAAAAGGTTTCCTTTGGAAAATATCTGATATAAACCTCCAACACAGCTTGTGTTCAAGCACCAAGATTATTCTATCTAGCTTTCATCTACTCTGAGTGAGAGCATATGCCCTTTGCCAATGACAAAAATGTCATTAGCAAAGTTAAATACTCTTCCGTGAGTGTACATGTGGGAGGGAAAAGGAGTGTTCAAAACAACTGCTTATAGGATTGTGCGGTTTCTTAATTGTTCTGTAACTGAATTAGTTTATAAAGTAACACTGTTTTTATTGCCTATCACCCTAACCTTATAAATAAATAAAATGTTCTGAACTTGTAAGATAAAAACAGATGCTTCTGAAAGCCTGACTGGAACCAATCCAAGAAATTCACTGAAATCTAAATTGACTCCCATTTTTGTCCCGAAAGAAAAGATCACATGCTCATATTATCCAATAAAGTTACAAGCTATATAGTAAGATAAAAGTAAAAGCATCAGTATCATTATTGCACAGAATACTGGATATGTCTAGGTCACAGAATAGGTATTCCTCTAAATATATCCTGTAGTTAGGATTTTTGAAAAAGGTATATATGTTGCAGACAATAGAGTAATAAAAACACTTTTATGGCTATCAACCCATTTTAAAGACAGCTACAGATTAAGATCCTCAAGGCCATACAGCATATCAGTGGCAGAGCCAAGAGTCCCAAATAGCAGATTAAACCCATATTCCAAACACCACCTTGTATTATCATACTCTTAAGTATCACTGCCTTAAGTGGCAGTATTATGTAGCATTTATTGTTGGGTCTTAGGCTATGGATTCACTGTAGTGTGAAGCTGAGCTCTTCCTCAGGTATTGCTGAGGGATGTGCAAAGCAGGCCCTCTTTGATTTGAATTTGGCCCGAATCAGGGACAGTGATTCGATTAATTGATTTGGATCACTGTCCCTGATTCAATTCGGTTGAATCTGAATCTGAAGATTCAATGCTGATTCAGAGAATCAGCAATTTGGACACAGACATAGCTTTAAAAGTTTTTCCTACATACCTTGAGGTACCAGCACAGCTCATGATTGCTGCAGTGCTGAGGCATATGGAGCATCCCACAGAAGTGCAGGGAGGGTGGCCCCCACATGGCCAGCAGCAAACCTGGAAGTGGACCGGAACTACTTCCAGTCCACTTGTGGGTCTGCTGGGGAGTGTGCTGGGCCCTCCTCATGCCTCTCTGGCTTGGGAATTGGTTGCAGGGGGAACCCAGGTGCCCTCTTCCCCCTCCCCCCCCCCCAGACCTACGAGACACCAGTCGGCAAGCTGGGGGGGCCCCCAGCATGCTCCCTGGCACATCCAGAAGCGGACCTGGCCCACTTCCACGTCTGCTGCCGAGCACAGTGGGGAACCCCTCATGCTTCTGTGGGACACACTGTGGGCCCCAGCATTGCAGTGTTCATGGGCCACCTGCTACCTAGAGGTATGTAGAAAAAAATATTTAAAGCTGTGTCTATGTCCAAATTGCCGACTCTTTCCGAATCTCTCCAAATCGATTTGGAGGGTTCTGATTTGATTTGGAGAGATTAAAGAGTCCTCTGATTTGATTCAGATTTGGAGATTCAGCCACCAAATCGGGCTGAATCTCCGCCAAATCAAATCAGGGACCAAAGCTTCACACAGCCCCAATTGCTAAGCATCTATCCTGTTCATGCATAGAGATTGCTGACCAAAATTTGTTAGTGCTTTCAGTGCAAACTTTAGCACAGCTGGAAATATAAGGCTACAGGTGAGGTGCCACTTTTGCTTTGCAGTGAGAACGTCTGGAGAACTGCTTGCATGCTCATTGTCCTTTGATTCCCTCTGTATGTATAGGGGATTCTCCTACAAACAGGTTCTCCTACAGTTCACTGGGAAACAATCATTGAGCAGTTCAGTTTACTGCAGGACAAAGAATCATGACACAGTAAATTAGGTATGGCTTTGGAGTGTGGTTGTTCACACCTGAGTGCACTAATGTGTGTGTGGTCATTCACACATGCTAAACATCAGTGAGTTAACTCTGCTTGAGGGTATGCCTTCAACAGCTGAAGGTATAGAGGCTTATATAATATATTTGTACCAACAGTACCCTACTGTGACGGTCAGCTGCATTAGTTAAGTTAGCCTCTGGGTATAAATATAGAAACTCATTAAAATGTAATTTAGGATGAAGTACTCATCAACTCACTGTTACAGCTGAAGTAGGTAAGTGCAGATCTTATTTGCTGTTCAAACAAATATAGCTTTATTTAAACCCCCCCAAATTTGGCTTCTCTGTTGTTTCTTGTTTTATGGTTCCTGGCTTGATTGTTGAACAAGAAATATATAATGAAGCAGACAAACTGTGCATACACAATCACCCACCCTGAAAAACAGTGATAGAACTATAAGTGAAGGAAAACAAGAGTACAGAAAGAACCCATTATTGTATTTTATGTAAAGGAAATAACATATTTAGGTAAACTTTAATCAAACAAGATTGATTCATGTTATTCTGATGGTGACCCTCAATGAGGAAGATACAGATAAGCATTAAAATTAAACAATATGACTTGTATCCTGTTCCGTTGTTTCTCCTTCCTGTCTACAAATCCTTCATCAGTGTACATTCAGTTCCCCTGTATAAAAGGACAGTATCAAAATAAACAAACCCCAAATCTGGCACACAGCACTTTAAAGTAAAGGCATAGTAGAATACCCTTCTGCTGAAAGGTAGGAGAATTCCTCTAAACTAGTTCTAGCATTTGCCAACAAGATGATAGGGCAGCCAATGTCCACTCAAAATCTGTGTCCACACCTCTAACTTCCTGTGCCCAGCAAACATGTGGTGGTGCACTACCTCCTGGAACAGAAGCAATGTGACTAAGAGTCAGTGCCCAAATTGCTCATCCTTGGCATCACACAGGTGTTGCTGCCAAAGGTAGCATACATGCAGTGAGTGTGAAGGTCCCAATGTCCAACATGGGAAGTTTGCAGTCTTGATATGGCCAAAGACTGTGGAAATAGTTCTTGGATTACATTAAATGGTTCTTGGATTACATTACATTAAAACTTGTTATAAGGTGGACTACCTGGATTTGTTTGGGCAGTTTAGGACCCATTCCACTAAAGCCTATGCAGTCTCTGGTACATCTCAGGGAGATATCTCAATTTGAGAGACTTGTGTAAAGAAAAAACAAATAGAAAACGTAAGTGACGAAAAGATGGTTTAGAAAGCCAAATATATGGTTATGATAATTTGCAGAATCTGTCCATACACGTCTCATGGATTCTGGTTCCTGTTATAAAATCGCTTTATCATGAATGTTTTAACATGTGCAGAATCCAGCCACCATTTTTGTCAGAATGGCATCATGTTTCCTCAAGACCAAGGATAATGGACAACCGCTGAAGCTGAACAGCCAAGGCCTAAAGAAGGGAAATTCCTTCAAGGCAGAAAAATTAAAGTAGGTGTTGGCACAGCCATTCAAAAACTAAGGGTGAGGACTTATCTATGCCAGAGTTACTGCACTTCTAAACCACAGGCCAGATCTTGTGCATTGAGTCCATAGGGCTCCCCAAGAGTCTGGAAATTTGACAGTGGGGGGTCAGTGTCAGCATTAATTACCACTCCCTTGCTGCCATATTTCCAGACTGTGGGGAGCCCCATGACTGTGGTGCCCCCACCCTGTAAGTGGTCAGATCCAGATGCATGGGGCTGGGCTGCCATGCAGCCAGATCTGGGCACATGGGATCAGGTCGGTATGCTGGATCGCAC
This sequence comes from Crocodylus porosus, assembly GCF_001723895.1. Classification (NCBI taxonomy): domain Eukaryota; kingdom Metazoa; phylum Chordata; order Crocodylia; family Crocodylidae; genus Crocodylus; species Crocodylus porosus. Next base: position 16,666,219 of record NW_017728928.1, read on the forward strand.
CCACAGGCCAACCCTGTATGGGTTTCAACCCATCGACCAACCCAGCACCACTCATTTGGCCTGTGGGGCCAGAAAGTTGGACACAACTGGTCTACACTAATCTGCACATCCATATCCTCCTGGCAGCTCTATTTGGGTCTACAGCAGCAGATGTACCGCTCAAGTACAAAGTGCACCCTAAGAAGCATGCTGTGGCAGAACACCTTTGGTGGTGCTTGCCACTTGAGGGCCCTCACAGGCTCTGAAGAGAGCCTGCTTTGGAGGAGCAGCAAGGGGAGGCCTCCCCCCAGGTACCATTTTAAGAAAGAAGGTGTGTGGCAGGGCACTGTTGGTGCCTGCTACTTTAAGATCTGAGCCAAGCAGCCAGCAGGTGCTTGATTGTGATGGCCATTTTAGATCCCTGGCTGCCTATATAAACAGATCAGTTCCCTGCTGGCAGGGGAGGCAGTAACGCTGCCTGGCTACAAGGCTCCATAACATCCTGGTGGTAAGGGCAGGAGCTGTAGGGGATGGTTTGGAGGCTCCTGGCCATGACCTAAAACTGCACCATGCTGGGAGCGGGTGGCTTGGTGGGCTCTCAGTGGTGCGGGAGCCCCCAGTAAATGCCAGGCTAGTTATCACCCTGGTGAAAGGCAGGTAGGGGCACCTTAACCTTAGCCCTCACATTTGGGTGGGTCTGGTAACACTGGAGGCAGTTGAGGCCAGGCACGACTATGGCCACCTGAGCCCTGGGGGGTGCAAGACCCCGAGGAGGGAGTAGTGGGGGCCAGGCATGGCTACAGCCACCTGAGCTCACCAAGGAGATAAGCCCCATTGCCCCAAGTGAAGGGGGCGGTGTGGAGCCCTGAGTGATGGGGAGTAGGCTAGGGTATGTTTCTAGATGCCTAAGGCTGTAGTGTGGGCCAGAGGTCGAGTAAAGGGGGGCTCAGCCCGAGAGCAAGGGGCGAGTCCTGACCCTAGTAAGTCCTCCACCGCTGGGAGGCCAAGTGTGGGTCAAAAGGAAGACCTATAGTTAGAGCACAATGATCTGCTGCTCCAGGGGGGGAGTGAGAGTCACCCACTAGTAGGATCCAGAAGGCAGACCCCAGAGAGAGAGTGGGGCTAGAGGCTCAGAGGGCTGATGTAGAGTACCCTCGACTGGTCAATGCTGGGGCCAGGACCAGAACGGTCAAAAGGGCCAGGGGCCCACCGCAAGGGATGCTCAGAGCTGAGGGCCTGGGGTTCCAACCTGCATTGGAGGTCAGGCCAGGGCCTATGTGGCCAAAGGTCCCAGGGGGACCACACCTGAGATGGGAAATAGTTTCAGGGAGCTAGGCAGCCCGAATGAAGGCAGGGTACGCCACCAGAATGGAAGGATCTTAGGGGGGTCTGAACTGCAGGATTCTAGGACCCAGTGTGGGCCTGGTGAGATTAACACCAGTGGATGCCAACTGCAAGGAATAGGCTGCGGTGTAGGGCAGGTATGGAGCTGCAGATAGCACCCCCTGGCATCAGGGCAAGAATGGACAGCCTCCCGCCTTAATTAACATCTTAATTAATTAAGAACAAGGCGTGGCAGGTGAGTCAAGAGGGGGGCGTGCCCAAAGGCAAGTGGGGACACTAGCACTGTGGCTAGGCGGGGAGCCCCACTTTGCCACACATGCTGTTGCTGAAGGGGCCACTACAGAAGGCAGAAAACATAGAAGTATCTAAATGTGTTTTCTATCAGCTGCCAGATGATCTCCCTCTACACGTGAAGCTAAAGGCATAATGGGATCTAATGCACAATTCACACAATCACGCTTCCTGCCACATCACAAGTGCATGGCAAGAAGCGCAATTGTGGGATCATGCATTGGATCTCATCGCACCTTACTGCTGGTACAAGGAGAGCCTGAACTCTTCTTTTTTTTCTTTTTTAACAAATGAAACCTGGTTTCTTTGTGGGTCATTACATTTGTGACAAAACGCTGGAGGACAAATCCTGGCACTCTATAGTCAATGGGAGTTTTGCCTTTGACTACAACAGAGCCAAAATGTACCCCAAAACTCCAGAAAATTGGTTCAAATAAAATTCTGAAAACAACTTCATTGGAGAGCTGTCCCTCCACTACAGATTTCAGATAGGTGAGACCAAGACAACAGTCCTTCTATGCAAGAAAATGCTACCAAACAGGCATGCAGAAATCTATGAGAACACCACGCATGCCATCACACACAGCCTTCTCTGTGGTATCTTATATAGTCTTACCATATTTTAACTAAACTGAGGCTACTTCATTGTATGCTTTTTATATGCAATGTGGCTTAACAGAGGATGATTTAAAGGGTGTTTTTTATATTTAATATAAAATAATGATGCTGGGGTATTCGGGGGGAGAAAGAAAGAGAGTACTTATTTATTTTTTAGATCTGTATACTACCTCCTTGCATTATAAAAATCAACAACTGATTGTACCTGGAAAACCAAGGGAGACATCAGACAGTTTTAACTGAAAATATATCACCAAATTTTCCCTTAATTGTGGAATTTCTCCTTCCAAACTGCCTAAATTAATACACCAATAAAGCTTTGTATCACACTGTAAATAGAGACAATGTGTTCTCAGATTATTGTATTATAAAATTACAATTAAAAAAACCTATTGCATATACAGTCCAGTTATGTTTGTAAAAGCATGCAAGCATGTTTTTAAGTTTGCTTCAACAATGTTACAGACTATTAAAATTTAAATAATTAGCAAATAATTCAATATTCCTCAGCTCTGTCTGTAACTTCCAAGTTACTGTATCTTATATATCTATGAGATATGCATAAGATTTTATGGTCTATAAAATGATAAAATAGAATTAACAAAGGTTGGTATGACTCCATGCTAGAGGTCTGGAATTTATTATAAATATTTCCTAATGTTATTTTATTGGAAGAACATTTTAAGATTATACATTTCCAGTATTAAAACATTCCTATTACTTATACACCAACAAAGAAAGTATGAAATAAATTTAAAATCACTGGCTTCCAGGTTTAACAAATTAAGCAACTTTATAAAACTTTTTTGTTTTATATCTCATGTGAGAAGGTAAGTAATCATAGTGCCTAATAAAGTTACATGTTTTAACAGTTAAAAGCAGCTATTCAGTTTTTTCCATGCTTATCTAATCACAAAACCTGGTCCACTCAAAGCAGTTTTGCAAGAGTGGAAACCAATTTGTAATTTAAAGAATTAAAAGATTCAAGAGTATATAAATGTGGAACAACTGTGCATATTTGTTTTCATAATAGCTTGTATTCATGAAAAGAAAACCCTAACTAAACCCCCCCAGATTTGATTTATCTAAAAAATCTATTCAACTTAATTTATTGGTCTTGACCAAATGAACAGTCACAATAGGATATTCCTAGAATTCTGAACTGGATGTCACTGCTTATCGGCCTCTGCCTATAAACTGTCATATTCAGTGATGCAGGGATCTGGGTTTTCTGTTTCCCATGGAAAAACAGAGAAAATGTGCATTTCTCCTTTTAGCAGAGAAACCTGCAGATTTCCTGCTTTTGGAAAGAGCTCTGTAGGCTGGTTGATCTCCAGTCTTCAAGAGCTGTTTGCAAACAGGGCAGGAAACCCCCAGCCCTGCCCGGAGCGGGAGGGAGAAGGGCGGGGCCTGAGGCTCTCAGTCAGTGACGGCTCCGCTTGGCCTCACTCTTTGATCCTGGAGTCTGCGTGATAAGTGAAGCTTGCAGGGGGCCGGGGACCCCTCTGGCAGGGCTGAGGGGTTGTGGGTTATGGTTGGGGCTACTGGCAGGGCTGGGCGGGAAGCCAGTAGCCATCCCCGGCCCTGCCCAAGCAGGCTTCAGCAGCTCCATGCTGCTTCTGCTGTAGCTGCCTTATGTTGGGGGCAGGGAGCTGCAGACTTGGGTCCCTGGCAGCTGGGGGCCCCCTCCAACAGGGCTGGGGGTAGGGGTGTGGGTGGGAGGCAAGAGGAATGAGTAGAGCGGGGGGGCTCTTGTAGGGTTAAGTGAGGGGCATCAGCAGGGCTAGGAGAGGCTGTGGTGGGGCTTCTAATTTTAATAACGGATTTTGAGGGTTTTTTTTTTTTTTTTTCAGAGAATTTCTAATTTTTTTTCCCCCCCAGAGAAAAACAGGATCCCTGGTGATAAGTCACAGATTTACCTGTAGACTTCTCATAATGCATGAGTCTTCTGGGCCAAATCCACAAGAAGTTAATTTTTATGATCCAGTCCATGATGGAGAGATGAACAGGGCCTGGAAGTTTTAGCAGAGTTTCAGCAAGTGAAAACGGGGAGATAAAGCAGAGATAATCCCACAATCTGTTCTCTTGACTCAAGGGCAATCGGCATTCTTTAATTATAGGCCAATGAACTTTCCCATTTATTACATATACATGACTGAATATATAAGCTCTACTGTCACTTCAACTAGTCCTTGTGAGTAATGATGGCCAAAACTCAAAAGGCTGGGATAAACTCTGACACTTTCTGATATTACGATAAATTATCCAGTGCATCTAAAGGTCAGGTTCCTCTTCATCTTTTGCATATAGATTCCTTTCACTTTCCTTCTTTTCTCCCATAACCATTCTGATATAACATGCAAACTCACATTTTCCACTAGCTTCCCCATGCCTTTCCCTTTTCTTTCTGACCCTCCAAATGCAGTTTTGATCCCATTCCTGGCATTTACCAGTCTCTCTGATGTTTGATGGACATAAACTGCTCTACTCAAATATGACATGCTCTGGGGAATTCACTGGAAGTATCTGAGAATGCCTATGAGAAGCCTAATATATGAGATTTGAAACAGCATGGTGAGTCCATCAAGGGCTGCAGCAACAAAGCTAGAAGGATGAAGTAAGAAAATCTGTTAATGTCTACAGAGAAGGGCAGAAATATTTAGCTTTAATGTTCTGTTTAGATTCTGGTCCATGAAAGGCAGAGGTCTGGCCCCTTCACTGTCTAACTACCCAACATTCTATAAAAAAAGAATATTTTCAAGATATCAGCACAGTGCCAATTTTACCATTTCTTGTCTAAATGCTTAACTTGCCATTATTGTGGGGAAAAGTTTCCTGACATACTGATAGATGGAGAACAAGAAGAAAGGAGGGCAACAAGCAAGGAGGGCAACTGGATGCATCAGGGGAAAAGGAAGACATCAGGAGTAAGACAAAGAAAGGCAAAAAGTAGGACATAATTTGAAGGAATAGAAGCAAGAAAATTGGCCTTGTCACCAGGAAAAAAGTAGGTGCCAGAAGGTCTGAACTGGGAAGCTTCTATCATCAGCAAAAAGAAGTAAAGGAGGGGGTAAGTATTGGGAGGAGAACTGGCCCTGATATCTGCTGCTACCTCTGATAGAAGAAAGAACAGAAGGAAATGAAATGAGAGAGAACCAGTGAGGCAATTTTGATACTGTACAGTTGCAGGAGCATAGGCATTCGAGATGAAAGAGATGACACTGCATTCACCTGACTGAAACGTATCACCTATGCTGCTCATACTGGTAAGTGTAAAGGTCAGCTGCCTGAGTGTACTTAGTGTCAGGTGTCAGCAAGATCATCTCTATTTTGTCCTTGATTAAGTCAAAACATTCAGACTGTTTCACTGGCTTCTAATAAGCAGAGATATGGGTTTTATGTTTCCCACGGGGAAACAGAAAAAAACACGCATTTTCCCTTTTAACCAAGAAAAGCATGGATTTTTAATTTTAATGGAGAAATATGTGGATTTTCTGCTTTTGCAAAGAATTTTGCAGGCTGGCAGGTTCCAGCCTGCAAGGGGCTGTAGGGGGTGGGAGAAGGGTGGTCAGGCAGGGGGCACCATGTGCATGGTGGCCAGGCAGTCTGGAGAGCAGCTCCCGCAGGTAAGTCTGGAAGAGAAGAGGGAAGTTTGAGGCCCCCACAGGGAGGGAGTTGGACAGGGCTGGGGCTGCAGCCCAGCCTGGGCACTGTGTGGAGCCTGGGGACAGAATGCAAAGCCAAAGGGCCCCAGTGGGTAGTGAGACAGAGCCAGGCAGTTCATCTAGGGGGCAGGGATGGCTGGCTCCCTGCTGCTGAATGCACTCCTGGTGGGGAGGGCATGGGGGGTCACATGCCTTCTCCCAGATCTGTGCGTGAGGCGGAGTCAGGCTGCCTGCTGTGGGCTCGGGATCCCAGCCCTGCTGCCCTCCCCCTGGGACCTAGCATGGCAGGGTAGAGTGGGACTGAACGAGGAAGCTCCTTGCCACTGATGGGAACTCTGCACCATCGTGGTTTAGTGCCTCCTGCCCTCCTGGCAGCAGTGGGTGTGGCAGCATGGGTTCTGTCCCTCACTGCTGCTGGGGGAGCAGGCGACGCTTTGACATGGTGGCACGGAGCTCCCAGAAGTGGCAAGGAGCTTCACTGTTCAGCCCCACTCTGCCCTGCTGCACTGGGTCCCGCCCACTGGGATGCTGAGGCCCCAGGGGAGGGCAACAGTGAGTGAAGCGCCCAGACCGCAGTGGGCAGCCGCATCCATCCTGTCCCCCCACACAAGCTCTGCTCCGGCCATGCTGCCTGTGGAGGAGGATGGCCAAGCTCTGCACTCCACTATGTCACAGCAGCCACCACCTCCCATGGGTGGATCCTGTGTGAGCAAAGAGGGCAGTATGCATTCTGATTTTCCATGATACAAAACCCAAAATCAAATTTGCAGGTACTTAGAATTTATTTTATTTTAGTGATTGAGGCACTGGTAGGCTTCTGAATTGCTTTAAGATTGTAAGTGTATCAATAAAACTTTGTGTTCAATTGAAACCTATATATATAGTTACATTTCATTTTATTTACAAATTTGGGGGGTTTTAAAGCAGAGAATATGTAATATTTCTTTTACCAGAGAATTTGCGATTTTTAAACAGAGAATAAAAACAGGATCCCTGCTAATGAGGCATCATTTACAGGATAGATGATGCATTAAGAAGATAAAGTAGCAGTCATTCATTCAGTTGCTGACTGGCTAAACAAAGGCAATCTAGAGCAGAGGGAAAGCTGGTATGTGAAATCCATTTTGTTCCCAGTAAAAATCATCTTCCTTCAGTTCGGACCTAAAGATTCTCAGTCCTTCCACAGCAGTGTCCAGATGACACACAGCTGTTTGGCAACTGTTACAACGCTAACCAGAAAACGTATTCTCTTGCGCTCATTACGATTCCCCCAACATGCTTATAGGAGTCCTGGCATCGTCAGTGTTATCCACAGTGTTCCTTAGCCAGAGAATGTCACACAGGACTGACAGTTGAAACCTGGAACCAGAGACCTACAGGTGTGGTTGCCTCCTGCAATAAAATTATATGTTGAATAATGGAACATGATATCCATTTGAGAGAACAGTTATTTTCACCTTGTATCTAGCTGACAAGGAATCTAAATTGGTTATCATTTAGAATAAAACAAACATGATTGCACCAACTGTCTTTTCTCAGTAACGAACCTGCATGCAATTAAAAAGGCAGCAGGATGCCAGTTCTTCCTATTTCTGAATAGATAATCTTCTTGTTTACTCTATTATTCAGAAAATGCATTTATGACTCAGCTGGGTTATTTTGCAAGTGGGGATGAGCCAACATTTGGTTGTTTTGTTTTCAAATGCAGAAGTTTTTCGACATGTGAAACTTATTATATGTTTGCAATTAATTTAAAGGGACTAGAGAAAGAAAGATTACTTCTGGCATGAATTTTTTACATAGGACTGCGTGGGCAAAAAGCTCTCACTTGAAACAGCTGTGTAAAGTTACTCAAGCTAGCTTGCTTTTTCTCTCTTTGATAAGCCTCCAGTCTGCCTGGGAATTCTTATTTATTCCAAATCTCATTCTTGTAGGGGTTATTTGCCAACCCTTTCTCCCTCATAGCTGTAAACTCATTTTCAAGCAGCTGCTGACATGTGAACTCACATAAATTCTACCCACACAGACATATAAGTCACCTCAGCATCCTGATATACTTAAAAGAAAGGACTCTAAAGCTTCAAATCTGTAAAAACAGTGAAGGGAAAAATGAGAAGTACAGGTTGTATCTAATGACATAAATTGCAAAAAGATAAAACAGGGAGATATATTTCCCCTCACTGGTAGAAAAGAAGTACTGGCAAGGGTTTTAAGATGAAGTGTAATGTGATAAATGTCCAGGCAATATCTGTGACATTCATGTGTGCCAGCTCTGTAACACAGCCTAACAGCATCACAGATTGAAAATGTTAGCTATGGTGTCATCAAACAAATAAACAATACCAACACTAAACCCTCCTGTCAAAGAAGAAGTATACAAAATAGAACAGCTGGAATTATTGTTGTAAGAACAAGATATAAGCTAGTTCTGGATCCACCTATGTAGTATGGATCCAAAAGTAAATGGACAACCTAGAACTCCCATTACTTGCAAATCCCTACCATTCAGAAGTTTCAAAGCAGGAAACTGTAAATATATTAAATTCTAAATAGCAGAGCTACAAGGGTATAGGTTGTAGCCGTACTGATCTAAGGACATAGGCAGTCAAGGTTCTTTAGGTAAATCTGATATTTTTATTAGGCCAACTAAATAGTTGGAAAAATTCTTCTTAGCCAGCTTTTGGGTATAAATACCCTTCATCTGGCTGAGGAAGCATTTGCAGTTGGTGTGCACTCTTTGTGGATGGAATGAATAGTAAAGTAGGCCTACACAAGCTTCCCAGTAGGGCTGTCTGTGGCAACCCCATGACAGAGCTACCTACAACCCTAGTCTCACACGACACTTGGGGGACCAGTAACCTACCTTAGTACGTCATGTTGGCACTGGCCCTCATATTGGGAACTTCCTTCCCAACTGAGATTAATAATGTAGTTCACATCTTTCAGAACGACAGTAAAGAGCAGTCTAAAGTCTCTGACAGACACCAAAGTAAGTTATAATTGGGTTACATTTTCAAGTTTGTCTGGCCAACTTTTATTTAAATTCAAGTTCAGATTCTGATGTAATCAAGTGACTAGGATTCAGAGCCCCAGGTACTCACTTGCCATCTGGTTCTGCTGTCAATATTCTGATGTCTGTTGGGCAGTAACAATTACAGGTTATATCGAGAAAGGCAATGGCAGAAGATATCGGCAACAGGATTTGCAGAGTGAATGCAGGCAAGTGAAAACACGATTTGAGAGGAAGTCCTGGAAATTATGTTCCATTGATTGAGAGTTAAGCATGTGTGACGTTCACAAGGGCAAAAAGGACAAGAGGATGTAATGCAGCCAACTGTAAGTAACACATAGGGTTGAGAAAGAAGTAGCTTCTCTATCTGATGCAAGTACAAGCTCTGAAATTCCAAGGAAAAAGTCCTTGCATTTTTCACACAGACCAAACATATTACACTTCTTTCATCTTCAAAATCTTTCAACCTCAAAAAAAAAAAAAAAAAAAAACTCTGTTAAAGGACAGATTTTTTTTTTTTTTTTATTTCCACATGACCTTTCCTCTAGACTTGTTAAAGAAAGAAAGAAAAAAACTTCTGAGGATTGCTTGGCTTAGTGCTGGTGATGACTGGTAATGTTTTCAAAAGACCTAAGGAATTAAGGTACTTTTTAAATTTGTATCCAGCATCATATACAGCAAATACTGAATCTGAAAATTCAGGCAGAAGCTTTGTAATATATTAAATGTAGCAGAAATGCATAATGGTTACAAGTAGATACTTTCCCTGTAAAATTAATTTTCCGTGGTTAATACTCTTTGGTACAGAGACAGGTGTGTTTTGAGAAAATTAAATGCTAAACAAAACAAATATATACCAGGCAGTCATTTAATGACCTACAGCTTTCAGTAAAAAAAAAATCTAAGTATCACATGGTCTCTCTCAAAGTCTTCATAGCCTTAGGCATCTTCTGTAGAAAATGACAACAGAATTCTTATTCTAAAATGATGTCTGCAAATACTTCAGAGCAGCTTTTCAAAGCTATATTTTACTCTATCAGCAGATTTATATCCTTGAGCTATAATCAAAAAAATAAAACATAATATTAGCTTCTCTCTCTTCCTTTCCTCACAAACCAGCTATCATTACTGAAAAAAAATGTATACCTGATTAGTAGCAACAACCAAATTATAAAAACACCTATATTTTTGGTATCTTTAAGGTTTCTGGACTCAAGACTAATAAAACTGAATTATTTATTATGCAACACCTTCATTAGATGCTTATATCTACATACACATTTTTAAAAAATCCAGTAAATATATATTTTTTAAATACATACTTTGAGAGTTCTCTTTTGTTTATATAAATTTAACAAACAGTTCTTAAAGCCTTGAGTCTGAAATCATTTTACTTACTGGAATTGTTCCTCTCCCCTCTACCCCTTCCTATTGCCCATGAACACTTATTTATTATGGAAAGACCACTCATACCCCCACCTTGAGCACAGACAGATGTTCAAAAGGCACCAGACCGCCAAAGGTTAGTGCTGACTTCGTTAAGGAGCACTTGGAAGACCTGGATGGGTACAAGTCAGCTGGCCCGGATGACCTCCATCCATGGGTGCTGAAGGAATTGCTCAGCATCAGTGCTGAGCCGCTGGCACAGCTATTTGAGCGCTCATGGTGCTCCGGACAGGTCCCTGAGGACTGGAGAAAGGCCAGTGTGGTGCCCATTTTTAAGAAGGGGAGAATGAAGGAGCCAGGTAACTCTAGGCCAGTCAATCTTACCTCTATCCCTGGGAAAATACTGAAAAAAAAAAAAAATCAAAGAACATATTTGTGAAAGCCCAGCAAGGGAAACAATGCTGAAAGGAAACCAGCACGGGTTCGTCGCAGGTAGATCCTGCCTGATAAACCTTATAGCCTTTTATGACCAAGTCACACACTGCCTTGACACAGGAGCGGAGGCCGATGTCATCTACCTTTTTAGGATGGCCTTTGACACAGCTTAGCATCCTATTCTCATATGGAAGCTAACGGGCTGTGGAGTGGATACCTACACAGTAAGGTGGGTGGCTAACCGGCTTAGGGACCGCATCCAGAGAGTGGTGGTGGACGGGTCATTTTCAACCTGGAAGGAGGTGAGCAGTGGGGTCCCACAGGGTTCAGTCCTTGGGTCGGTATTATTTAATATCTTCATCAGCGATTTGAATGAGGGTATGTTGAGCACCCTTTCCAAGTTCTCAGATGATACCAAATTATGGGGCAAAGTTAATACACCAGAGGGCAGGGAGCAGTTACAGGCCGACCTGGACAGGTTAGGTCAATGGGCAGAACATAATAGGATGCAATTCAACAAAGATAAATGTAAGGTACTCCACCTAGGAAGGAGGAATCCCCTGCACACTTACAGGTTGGGGGATGTCCTCTCAGAAGCTGAGAGAGATCTTGGAGTCATAGTTGACTCCAAGATGAACATGAGCTGGCAGTGCAACAAGACCATCAACAAAGCCAATCACAACTCGTCATATATTAGCAGATGCATGACCAACAGATTGAGGGAGGCGATGCTCCCCACCCATGCGACTTTAGTCAGGCCACAGTTCGAGTACTGTGGCCAGTTTTGGGCACCACACTAGAAAGGGTTCAGAGGAGGGCCACCTGCATGATTAGTGGTCTCTGTGAAAGACCCTACGAGGAGAGGTTGAGAGATCTGGATCTCTTCAGCCTATACAAAAGACAGCTAAGGGGTGACCTTGCGGCCGCCTATAAATTTAATCAGGGGAGGACAGCAGGGAATTGGGGATGTGCTGTTTACCAGAGTGCCCCAGGGAGTAACTAGCAATAATGAGCGTAAACTAGTGGAGAGAAGATTTAAGTTAGACATTAGGAAGAAATTTTTTACAATAAGGGTGGCCAGAGTCTGGAATGGGCTTCCAAGAGAGGTGGTGCTGCCATCTAACTTGGAGGTCTTCAAGAGGAGGCTTGACAATCACCTGGCTGGGGTTGTCTGACCTCAGTCTTCTTTTCTGCCAGAGGCAGGGGGTCGGACACCATGATCCACTGGGTCCCTTCCAACTCTATAATCTATGAATCTCATACAGGATATTGCTGATATAGAGTAAGCCTAATAGGTGAATAAGTTAATGCTCCAATGTGTTATGCTTTTGCCTAACTCATAGTGTATGACAGAGCAAATCAACTCACTTTTCTCTATCTCAATTTGTCTTTCTATAAAATGATTTTAACAACATGTTTGCCTTACAATTCATGACAAAAATGTTAGGCCCTTTATTTAATTCTTATTGGGGTGTATTTTGAGATCCTCAGCTGAATTATGACATTGATGAATTAACAGAACATAATAATGAAGTACTTCAAAGTACTTAGAATTTGAAAACAGATTTTAAAAATTAGTTTTTTCTTCAAAAATGGATAGTTTCACTGAAAGTAAAATAATATTATCCACTGAAAGTAAAATAATATTATTCATATGCTGCTTCCATTATGATTAGAGTTGGCCCTCCTTTTTAAATACATAAGCTACAGATTTCAAAAGCATCCAAAATTACCAACCGTTTCAAAGAAAGCTACCTTAAATTTCACTGTGTTATTATTACACTAAAAAAGAAAAGGAAAGTACATCAGAGCATCAGGAACATGATTTTTTTATTACTTTAATGACCATCAAAAATATAATAAGTTCTTTCTTTCCTTAATATTCCTTGATAGAGAAAAACAGCATCTGGTTTACTGCCTGGAGGGTTCAAATTGTATTTGTGCAATTCACAGCAGGTCAGTGCTAGAATAGAATCTAAACTGAGATACCATGGTCTGTATTGCTACGGCTTATTACACTGGCAAGTTTTCAGTTGACCCCTTTATGTTAGTACTAACAGAACGTAAAAGTCAGGGCTGGGAGTCAAGGAACACAAGTTTTGTTTCCAACTCTGCCACTGATCTGCATGATGACCTTGGCAAGCCTCTGCACCTCAGTTTCCTCATCTCTAAAAAGCAGTCATTTCATCCAGATATAATCTTCCCAGTATCATTTCCTCTCTACGTTGCACAAATAATTTGTTTTTAAATTATACGGCATTTAACATCTGGGGTTGACTGGGTTGATGAAGGGGGCAGGGAGGGAGTGGAAGCAGTGCCTGGTTTTCTATATCTGCCTGGGGAGTTCCAAGTATCCAAATCAGAACAGGTTGCTTAATCTTGTATTATTATTACTTTATACAAATGAGAACAGGGATACAAGGAATTCCTCAGCTAGGAAAAAAGTGTATCCCTATGACCAGAAACCAGAAGACAATTCTATTTCTGTAAATATTCTAAATAGGATAATTAGGAAATGAAGCATAAACCAAGCAGGAAAAATATTGCAATCTCAATACAGGTGAAGCATTAAACAAATGTTACTTAAAATTATCAACCAAAGTGTAGGTGAAGAATCCAAATTTTCTGAACAAATATTTTGATTAAATGCTGTTTTCACCGTTATCCTCACAACAAATTGTTTGTCCACAGTTAGTACCCATGCTTTTCTTTAGATGTTGCATTCAGTAACACAGGCTAACATTTAAGAATGTGTGGACCTACCATAAGCATTTTTAGCAGTAAGTATTCCATGCTAAGACGTTCTAATTTTGTACTCCAGCACAACGTTTCCTGTACTTTCTGGACAAATTAGTACAAACCTTGTAATAACAATGGCAGTTTGCCATCGTGGCTGTAGCTTTCAACTGCTTCCACTTAAAAGAAAGTTGCTGCTTGCTTTACGTCTAGCTCCTTACACTAACTGAGCCTGTGGTGCACATATCTATCTTTAACACAGAACCTAAGAGTTGAGGGAAGTGAGGGAAATAAACAGCACCTTCCACTGGAGCCTGTAATTCAACCCGTCTCCCAACACAAACACACTGTTCTCCTAAAATGACTGACACTGCTTAACCAAAGGAAAAAAGACCAAACCATTAGGGGAAACTTTAGCACCTGGTGGTGCTACCACAGTATGCAGAGGCTATCCAGGCTACTACAACATGATCGTGGCTGCCCTTTCATCATTAATCGCTGTTAACATGCTTGGTTTTATAGTGTAACAAGCTGCCGGTCTGCTATAGGTTAGAACAGGAGCTGTAGGGGGGTATGATTTGGAGGGTGACAACAGTACCAGGAAGCTCCATGTCAGTGTTAGACAACCCCTGGCACAGGCACCAGTATGTGGCACGCAAAGACACATGCGGGGGGGGGATGGCGGAGAAGAGGTCGGGGCTGTACTACCGCAAGGATCGGACCCCTCGTGGCTCTCCCACCATCTCTCCCTGGCACTCCAGCATCTTACAAGTTGAGGCTGCAGGCGTTTTTGGCACTCTGCCCAAAAATATTGCTGACCCCTGCTCCACGTACTGGGAGAACTGTGCAACAGCTCTGACAACTCAATGCATCACATGGCTACAAACAGCAGCACTGAATACAGTGCACTTAAATAAAGAACAAAATTGTTCCAGTTTAAATCAAGTCCCTTTATTACTACACAAATTTCTGTAAATTAAACATATAAGAAACAGAAAGTAGTAGTATCTGTCCCAAAGAGTTTATAATACATTTAATTGCTTCCTTTTGATTGTGCACAGCATAAAAAAAGCACCTGTATACAGGCTCTGAACACCATACCAATAATTTATGACAAAACCAAATGCAACAAAAATATTTCCTGCCCTATGTCAACCCCCATTCTGTGAAATTTTAAGTCTTGGAGCCATATATTAGAAAGGGGCATTCATTTTCTCAGACATTATGGTGCTAAGTTTGGTATAAAAACCTAGATATTGGTTACATGGTATTCTCAGCTTGAATTCCTACAGGCCAGGCCCAGGAACAGTTTTCCTTCTAGGGTAGCTTCTAGAATGGTAGGGAAAAAAAACGCAGTTATCCAAGCATCTCACTAAATATCAACACCCTGGTTAGCAGTTGCAGAAAAAGAGCAAGTCAAGAGGACAGAACTGTCATCTCGCTCTCTTTCACTGAACTATCGTTTCTCTTCATTCTTCTGCATACAAGGGCCCTTGTATAAATGCGGCGCGTACGGGAAGTTTCCTCTGCCACTGCTTATATTTGTTGTTAAAGCACTTCAGTCTCTAAGACTCTGTCTGCACTGGTAATTTCTGTAGCTTTTCCCACAATTATCCCCACCCCCGGGCAGTCCAGGATAGCTACAGGAAATGCTAGAAAAGCACTGGCATTTTTATCATCACACTGCCTAACCTTACTTTGAGGCACCATGAGACACCTGCAGCTGTGGGGGGTAACCCCAGAATTGGGGAAGGGTTGGGAGCTGAGGTTTTTGGCATTGCCCTTCACTGGGGACCAAGATGTGGTGAAGCAGTGTGGGTTTTTTGGCTTTTGTTTTTTGTTTTAATTGAATAATGTGTTTTTCTTGTAGGGAAGTGGATAATGAATGGGTGATGGAAATAGCCACAGTCCTTCCTGTAAGAGAGTGGGGTATGGCTTGGAAGAGACTGTAAGGTGGTCGGGGAACTTCCCTGCAAGGGGTGGAAGGGAACTGTTTCTTTTAGAGAGGTACCAAATGTGGATTGGGAAGCAAGGTTGGGTTGGAGGAGGAAGAGAGGGAATAAAACTCTCTTAGATCAGAGGCAGGGGACCAGGAATGGATGGGTTGGGGTGGACTGGACTCCTTTTAAATCTGTTGCCTCTAAGGGGGAAGGGTTTTATTTGGTCTCTATAATTCCTTCTCTCTCATTGTAAGCCATCCTAGCCCTTTTGGGAAAGGTGCCATATACATCTCATACATAAAATCAATAAATAAAAATAAAATGCTTTCAGCCATGGAGAGGACTTGCCTACACAGCATTCCAGCCCCTGCTGCCAGCAGTGGAAGTGCATCAAGTACGTACAAATAAGAAGTGCAAGTGAGACATTTCAAATGAAGTGCTCATATGTACAATGCTAAAAGTTATCACAATTCATCACCTTCAAACTGCAATAAAGGCACTGAAAATAATCTTTGTTAATGCTGTTGCATAACAACATGGTTTTGGTCTTTTTAGATTGTACAGTAAATATGAACCAGATCAAAATAACTAAATAGAATCTATTACTCTCTGAAATTTAAATCAGCATAGAATAAAAGGATATGATGTTCTCTCTCTGTGTAAAAGGATGATGAAGACATCTTGCAGAGAGATATAAAAATGCTGACATTAAGGGTAAAGCAGCTATATTTTATGCATCATTGGCATACACCTTTTAAAACGGGATATTGCATCTTTAAACATTATTATTCCTTCATCTAAGAAAAAGAACCAAATCCTCACAAAAGTGACTTTGTACATGTTAACTGGGTTATAGCCCACAAAATCTGCTATCACTGTCACCCAGCATGCTGACAGGAAGTAGTTGCTGCCTTGAGCCTTGATCTGCCCACGTGAAATGGAGCTTGCTGGCTGACCACAGACAGGCCTCTGTTCCCTTTATAATTGTCAACATCTGCTCTGCAGATCTATGAATAATTTTATGACAAAAAAATTCTACTGACTCCAAAGCTTCTTTACACATGTGTAATCTGAGGCAGGCTTTAAAATAGACCCTGTTCTGTTCACAGGTTAGGATCTACATTCTTTTAAAAACACTATAAAAAAGCATGCAGGGTGGGAGAAGCTGATTTGCTGGCTACTTGCTTCTCAAATCAGGTGGCTGGACAAATGCTGGCAGTGTCTATCATGCACTGATTTCAAACACTGCAAGTGCCAAGAGGCAACCTATTTGTGGTGGGGCTACATGGTGGCTGTGGTCATTGCCTTCAATTTACCGGTTGCTGTAAGTGATCCATGCTCAGCTGCAGCAACACTCAACTCATAAACATCTTACTCCTGAAGGGTGAGGATGTAGAACCGCAGGTGGCAGACATCTGATATGGGGAGGAAAACTCCATTTTAAGTCAAAAGAATAATACACTTGAAGAACAGTTGCCAGAGTTGTCATTGGGGAGCTAATATTTTTCTCTGGTTACAAGCAAGCTATCACATTAAAACACCCTAAGGATAAATGTATAATAATTGTCTATAACAGCTTCCATTTATTTATTTATTTCACATTTGTAGTCCTTCCAGAAGAAGTGCGACACTACCAGAGCTGCATGTAAGATGGCAACTGAGACAGATAGTAAAGCTGCTGTCATTGGCTCAGCAAAAACACAAGATTTGAAAACAGAGACAGATTTATATAAGGCCCTGAAGGTAAGAGTCAAAAATATTAAACAGAAGACAAAGTGAAATCAGAGCAAGTCTAGCATCACATTTAGCATACCAGTGATTATTAGTTTTTAGAACAATACTCAGGTAAATGCTAAGACTAGAGCTATTGGCAGATCAGGATTGTCTCAAAATATAACATTTTCCAAAATACTTGAGTAACGTAGAAATATGAGTCCCATTTTCAAAAGTGATGTAGGCATTTACAAGTGAAGTACAAGCCAAACGGACTCCAGTGGGGCTCCTTCCAGGTCACCTATGCACTTCTGAAATCGTTACTCAGTTATTAGATTTATTATCTAAATCATAGTAGTCAACTTTCCAGAACCATTAAATCAGAAATGTTTCTAACCACTTTTTAGCACAGATTTCCACTACCCCAAATACTGATTGCAGACTATTTCTTGGGAAAGCTATTCTTTTCCTTTTATGGTAGTTGTGACTAAGAGGTCAGATTTCTAGCATAGGAAAGAATAACTGACTATAAGAGCAGAATAAATTACTGGATTATGATCATATCGCCTGAGTACAAGCCACAGGACTTTCTTGAATTAGTTCTTAAATTAATTCCTTGCAATACCTTTTTCTGCTATACTGAATAATCTTCTACTGTATTTCGGTTCCTCACATAGATAATTATAAACTGCGATCAAGTAACCAACCCTTTAGCTTGGCCTTTGTTAAGCTAAACAGTTTCACCATAAGACAGTTTTCCAATTCTTTAACTATGTTTTTTTCCTGAAATCTCCCTGATTTTTAACATAATTCTAGAACTGTAGACACCTCAGAACTATATAGAGTACTCCAGCTGCTGTTGTACCAAAGTTAAGGACTAATATAAATGCAAAACATTAGATGCCATCCAATATCTGAAGAGACAGAGAATCAGAAACACAGAGGGAGAAACACAGCATACATACACTAGTCATACCCAGTATCATTTTCTTTTTACTATCTGTTCTTCCTACTTCTATATATTTACATATTCCACCCACCCCCAAAATATTCCATTTGTTAATGCTTCTGCAACTAGAGCCTGCTCCTTCCTGGCTTGGTCAGCATTTTGGGTTACAACTGCCATGGAAATTTCTGTGCTCTAATTGGTACATTACCAATGGAAAATTGAGATGGCATAGATATTAACCTTTTAGCCTTGGTTGCACTCTGTATGAACGCTGTTAAACGTTTATCAAACTGAGTTTTAATTTTAGCAATGCACTGAAAGATCTTTCCTTGGTAGGAATGAAAAGAAAAGATCAGCAATGTGGTTTCTCTCAGAAATATGAAGTCCTAATAATGTTGCCTCCCACCTGATAACCAATGACTTTTAGCAAGTCTGGTCACTTCAAGGATATTGGGACACCCAGAGCAACCTAATCTTTATAATACAGAGGCAGAAGCCTTCATGCATATAACCATTTCTAAATCCATAACCAAATAATTAAATCTTCAATGCTTTAGGATCTATAGTGGCACGTTTAAGGGTAGCTATTGAGAAAATACAATGCAGTTTGCCCCTTGCAGAAGGAATGGTGAATATAGTCTGTAATTAATTTGTGACTATTTTATGGGGCCTACAGCATTAAATTCTGTAAAGGATTAGAGATGAAGGAGTAAGTGAGTGATGTTAAGTGCCATTATAATTTAATCAGTGGCATAAAGACCACTGTCAAAGACAGGCAGTCCTCAGACTTACCACACAATTGGCCTGAAAAATGCATCTTAAGTCAAAACGTCGTAACTTGGAACAAATTTTCCCATAGGAACAATGTTCTAATTGGGGAATCGGTTCCTTTACGATGCTTGATACAGCTGCATCCATCTGGTAGGTCTGGTGTGGTGGAAGGGGAGGGGGAAGTGAAGGCGTGTGCGGGGCAGATCAAGGCCCCCAAGGGGAGGAAGAGACTGGGGCTAGTGCAAGTTGCTCATCTGATGGCTTCCACCACTCATCTGGGATGGCATGGGGTGGTGCCTGTGTGCTCCCAGATCTGCGCGGGGCGAGGCAGGGTGGGCAGGGCTAGGACTGCATCAGGATGTACTGGGAGCAGGGGCTATGCCCTCCTGCCTCCTGCCCATCTGGGGCAGGACAGGCATGGGACAGGGCTACTGCGCTGCCTTCAGACAAGCAGCATGCAGTGGCTTGCCCCCACCCCGCCCAGATGAGCCGTGACTACGTCCTGTGCCCGCCCTACCCTGAATGGTGGCAGAGCACGGGGAGGGTGTGTGCCCTCGGACTGGGGCAGGGCAGATGGCAGACTGAAGGCAATGGGGGGACCATAGCCCCACCCATAGGCTCTGCCACCTGCCTGGAGCACAGCCCAGCACAGCCCCAGTCTTGCCCCGATCCGGAGGCACACACTCCCCACCATGCCCTGCTGCCGCTCACCCAGCTGGGGCAGGGTGGCCGTGGGATGGAGCCACACCTCATCTGGGAGGGGGCAGCAGCTCCTGCTGCTGCACATTGTTTGTCCGGAGGCCGCACAGCAGCCCTGTCCTGCACTGTCCCCAGCAGAGTGAGCAGTGGGATGGCATAGCCCCCACTCCCAGCGCAGCCTGGTGCAGCCCCAGCCTTACCCAGACCGGGGGGCCACATGTGCCCCCCCCATGCCCTGCCAGACAAGTGGCGGGAGCCACCAGATGAGCGACTTGCTCCAGCTCCAGCCCCTCCTTCACCACAGGGGGCCTTGATCTGCACCCCCACACCCTTTCTCTTCCTCCTCCCCTTCCACCACACCAGACTTATCAGTTGGATGCAGCTGTATCAAGCGTTGTAAAGCCGAAACACAGGTCAGAAGGTTGAAACAGGGTGTCAATTTATAAACGTCTTAAGTGCCATTCATTGTAGCTTGAAAAATTGTAAGTTGAGGACTTCCTGTATACTGAAAAGAGTCAAACACCACAAAAGAGAACATACAATACAAATCTGAGACCAAACTGCTGCCAGAAAAGAAAGGAAAAATGAAAAGAAAAGTCCCTAAATCACACAAACAATTAGACAGAGATGTCTTCTACAGGTGAAAAACTTTAATTTTGTAGGTTTGGTATGGATGTTCTTTTAAGTAAATTACAATTAAAATGAAAGTAAGCTTTTATACTAATTAAGGAATTTCTCACTGGGAGTGAAGGTGTGGAAATGTAGCAGCAAGTGTAATATTAATTTTCCAGGTGAAAATAAAGGTCTACCGCTTCACTTGAGGATTACCTTCAATGAGCTGATGTCTGTCTCAGAGCAATTCTATTGTCTTGCAAGATAGAGAGATGCCTATTACCACTTCACTCAGCTGTGTTTTCAGGCTCCCTCTGCTGATCAAGGGCCTTCAGAATGATGGCACACTTCTGATTTGATCAAGCAAGTGATAAACAGAAAACACCCATACATATTTTGTATGAGGATTTAAGGTGGTGAAAGTGCTTTAAATAAAGAGCTCAATGTGGTATATAACATGAAGTGAGGGTTTCCGATCACCTGTCACCATAACTGGCACCCTGGCTGGCAGTCTAAACAACAAAGCCAACAACTGAATGAAACAGGGACTTTGTATCCCTAGAAGCAGTCCTTTTAGGAGAGATAAGAAATAGTGGGGTAATGATAGAAAGCATCCATGACTGCTGTCCTTGGACAGCCAGATTTTAGTTTCCGTTGCTTTTGATCTGGCATTACCACTAACCTTGCTAAAAATTAAACAAATAAGAATGGGTCCATTTCCTGAATTCTGTATGAATTAGTCCTGACAAGCATCTCCTGCTCTCAGTATTTTTATGCAGATTTGCTTGGGATGCTCTGCTGGGGTCCAGCAAGTCATGCCAGCTCTTTGATGGGTCTTAGTGTTGCTTCTTTCAAATGCAATACAGTCTGCAGTTTAAGATGTGCCTTATCCAATTTTAGGTACCTTTATCAAAGTGTCTCCAAACAATATGGGTCAATTTATGGGATGGTGGGACATAGCAGAAGTGCTTCTTCCTATCACCTCTAAAAGGACTAAATGGTATTATAACCTCCATAAACCCCCCCTTCCCACTCTCCCCCCCACTGAAGGGAGTATATAGAGGTCTGTACGTGACATTTTGGAAGCCTAAACCTTTGATGTGGGAGGAAGAATAAAGAGAACTGGTGCCTGCAGAGAAAACACCATGTTCCATGTCACAGACCACAATTCTGACCACATTCCATGAGACTCTATATAAATAAATCCAACATTTGTTACAAAGCTAATTAATAAACCCAAAGGTCAGAAAGAGCTCTGATAAATGAATTTATATAATGACAATCTACTGAGCAGTCTGAGAGCGAGAGTTCTCTAAGAGCAGAAATAAGATCAGAGTTGCACCTAAGCAATGCTTAATAAAGATATCAAACATATTTTGAACCACTAAAGCCAGCAACTGAGGTAGGGAACTAGAATCCAGGTCTCAGTGCACCAACTTGTAATAATATCCCAAATTCTGATGTATCCTAGGCTCTTTAATCTTGTAATTACTTTACCAAATAGCTACTCTGATATATCTTTGTCAAATGAACATTTATGAAATTTTCTGAATTTCCTTCACAAAAAGGAAATCTAAGCCTAACATCCAGCCTGATCAACAAAGCCAGGCCACATTTTTGCATGATATACCTGGGCCTGCTTGACAAGAATAGTGAAGAGAAGCAGAGTTTGAGGTCTATACTGTAACAGATTTGTGGTGCATTGCTTTGGCTTTCCACATGATCATCTGGTTGCCTGGAACACTGATGATGCCTTCATTTGGGTGAAAAGTAGTAGCTCAGCTATCACTGCAGCCAGACTCTCCCCATTAAAACAGTTATACAGTTAATGATTCATAGCGAATTAAAATAAAATGATTGATACATTTCCTTATTGCATGGAGACCATAATCCTTGAAATGTACAGAGCTCTTTTAATGCTGGATACTCGCTGATACAATATGGGAAGAACACAATATGTATGATGGCTCCATTGATGCTTAGTAATTACTGATTGACTGAAATGTATTTGGTATTACACAGTACACAAGTCCCTGTGTCAAAGAGATTATAACTAACAAATGTCTCCAACCAGTCTTTCAGAAATGGAGACAATATGGGCACTAACAGATGTGGAAAAAAAAAACAAACCCCAAAACAAAAACCAACACTTTACCAGAAGAGGAACTGCATTAGTTCGATTTGGCTTCCCAGCATCTGTATCGATCAGGTGCTTCACTGGGGCTTTTTGGCACTTTTTAATTGGCTATTAGATAAAAATTGCCCAAAAAGCCCTGATGAAGCACCTGATCTATACAGATATTAGGCAAGCCAGGTCAAACTAAAGCAATGCCTTTTCTAGGCATGTGCTGCACTCAGACTGAGGGTGTGCCTAACTTAAAGCGCCATTCCCTTTTTTTTTTTTTACATCTGTAAGCAACCATTGTGACAAAGGGATTTGGGTAGAAAACCTGCATTTAACATCACCATGTAGGTGCACAAAACTAGCAAATGAACCTGCAAGTCTTATTATTTTAAAATTAAGGGGCCTGAATCTGAGTTATATCAACTTAACAGTGTAAAGGGGCTTTAATTGTGTGTAAAATACTGGTTACATGAAGTGGATTTATAATAATGAAGAAATCCATTCCCATGGTTTTGTGGGTCCCCCAACACCCTTATTGTTCCTTGGCTATCTACCAAACCCTCCAATTTCCCCAACTCCTCCAACAACTGCTACATACTTGAAAAACCCAAAGCAAACAAACAAAAACCCTGCATTTCCTGAAACTTTTCAGTGTACTCTGCAGCACTATTGTCCGTAAGGGCCCTCATCATGTATCAGGACCCTTCCTGAGCCAGGCCCTCTGCAAAATCAGAGCAAAAAGATGCTTACTGCCCTAAAGAATTTACAGTCTTACTCCTAAACTGCTGAGAAAATGGAGAAGTGGTGAAGAACAGGTATAGATAGAACTTCCAGAGCAAGAGATGTGACATCAAGCAAAGTAAAGAAAACCCTAAACCTGCAAACCATGCAAGTTCAGCATGGTGTGTACTAAAACAGAAGTGGAAAAAGGGACAGTGGGTCAGATGCTATGGCCAGAGAAAAGAGAAAGGCATTTGTCCAGTAACAATCTCCTCCATTCAATGCAGGATTTTACCTCTCATTACTATTAGTCACACTGTGCCCCCCTGGTCCTTTCATTATTTTGAGCGGCACACAAAGTGGGTATAGTGAAGACAGGAATGTTTGGAAGGACACTGCCACCTCCATTCAAAGTTTCTTTTGCATAATTTGAGTCAATTACAGTATAAGGGATCTAAGGCTTCCTTTGCAAAGACTTGCCCACACTATTTAAACTACACTGCTATAAACCGAGTCGATTCCCTTAGTAAGATACAATTATTTCAGTATAAAAAGTGATTTATACTTATACAGCTATCTCTGTACTGAACAGGAAATAACTACGCTAGTAAAGTCATTGTTATACAAGCATAACTACATCCAGACTAGGGCCTTTACTGGTATGACTATAACTATTTTTTATAAAATCAAATCTATAACCAACATCAGTACAGTATATCAATAAAGCTTTTAAGTGTGGATCAGGCAAATTGACACACGGTTAATCTATTCTACCTTGATGAGTCTTAACCGCCCCAAAATGATCAAGACAAAATAGTCTGAAGTAACATTTTAACTTACTCAGTATCCAGAAACCAGGATTTGTTTTTTTCCTTGTTTTAATGGACTCAGGAACCAAGCCACCCCTCAGTCTTTGAAGTGACCATTACTATATTATCAGGATTGTAATATCACATTGTAAGGCCTAAAGTTTCTGTATTAATTATGTGTAGTAAAATGCATCTTCTATATCTTGAGGCTTTCATACCCCTGGAAAAATAATGCTTTACACTGTACGAAGCTTCTGTAGGATCTTACCAACACTTATCCTTTACTATTAATAGTACTTACCAGCCAATTTAGTTAACATGCTTTGAAGCCATAAAGTATGAGAAAGATTAAAAAGGGTTCAAAAGAACCTATTAAAAACAAGCTAAAAATATTCTACACAGTTTCTATTTCAGCAGGTGTTCAGAACAATTACTACAGCTAGCAACAGCACCTAAAGTTTCCCGTTTCATTTAGCATTGTCAGAATTAGTCAATTTAGCAAGTTGCTGGTTTTAAGTAAGGGCATAAAACATGCCAGTTTTACACTTCTCTCTCCACTTTCTTTTTCAGCTCTGCAAGAGGTAGGCATTGCAAGTGATGTAAAGGTTAAATCTACCCACATCAGAGAAGCCAGCTCATCCAGAGAGGTGGCAAAGGACCAACAGTTACTCTAGCAGCCAGATGTAAGACCATTTCCTTCCTTGTTATACACCCCATGCACTGCAACTGCTCAGATTTCCGTTTGGGCCAGGGCTTGGCTATCCTTTTGCTAACCGCAAAGCATATGCCTGCCCCACCTCCCCTTACATGTGATCATCCTAGTTCTCAAAATGCGAGCTGCACACACAAGCTGTACTTTTAGGGGAACTAAACACATGCTAATCAACCTTAAGATCATGCTATCAGCATATTTTAAAGACACAAATATCTAACAGACAGGAAAAAGGCTACAGCATTCACAACTGCATTTAATCAATATGCAACCCATGGAAATCTAGCTCTTAATCTTGTTGTTTATTTGTATTACTAGGATGCCTAGGTACCCTAATCATGGACCAACACCCCATTTTATTAGGCCATGTTACACATACAAACCCAGAACAAAGCCCTATGTCCCAGACAGCTTGCTAGTGGTGCAAGCCCTGCTCTGTATTTGCCACACTGTTGTTGAAATGAAGTTTAGAGGACTGGGCACCTATAGGATTAGTCCCTTTGCGTCCAAAAGTTATAAGACTGCGTCAGAATCTGTTCTCTTTACCTCATACAAAAAAATGACATTATATATAATATGTGCTCTTGAGACTGATGAAAGGGGGCAGAAGCTGGAGACCAAGCAATCATGAAAAACAGAAGCCCTTTAAAAAAAACTGACTGCGAAACTAAACCAATTTTTTGTCTGAATTCATCCTTAAAAGTGCATTATTGTAAGTGCTCATGCTTTTTTTAAATAAAAGAAATGACCTCCACTGTACCTGTTTGTAGAGGAAAAACTCTGTTTTTACCAGCTAGGGCAATTTAAAATAGAATTCCAATAAAATAAAAAATATATAACTCATGGGTGAAACTAGCTTTTTCATTAAAAGTAACAGCAAGAATGTTTCTGTTTTCTGTGGAATCAGCACTTTAACTTTCAAACTTACAAAGAAAGAAAAATACAGGAAGTTTAGGGTGTATCTGTGCTTTGCTCTTACATAGGGAGAATTGATTAAAAACTAAACATCATCAGATTATTTGGCAACTTTTGGATTTATAAGAACCTTATCTTTTGAAGGCAAAAATGTTAAGATTGCTTTATTATTCCACCTACCATTTGAAGACAAATATATTTTTAAATCAACCCTTATCTGTCAGGCAAAAACACAGTCTCTCAAGCTACAAAGGGCAATGGGATAAAAGCCCCAAAAGAAGATTAAAGGCTATTTATTTTTAAGGTAGCATATCAACAGACTAATCATGAAAGATCAAACAGCCATGAATGGAACACTCAGTAACACCATTTAATGTTTCAGAAGCTGCAAGTCATTATTTAGTTCAGTTCACAAAGGATGTGAGGTGTTCTGCTTCCCTAAATCAAGAATTAAGCCAATTGGTTTGGGACAGTTTGGCATAGATGTGAATTTAGCTTGATGGAATTGTGAAAGATTTTGGGTAACATTTTTAAAAGCACCAAAATGAGGTAGAAGACTAAGCCAGTGGGACTTAGGCAGATGGGTGTTAGAGCTTTTTAAAATTTTACTCTCGGCCTGTTTTCTTTCAGTTCAGTGTTTTGGGTTCAGCGGTCCCTCTAACCTGCACGGCATGCACGGCTGCGCAGGTGCGATCATGCCGCGCTGCCAGCCACACATGCCGCACAGCTTAGAGGGAACGCTGCTCTGGTTTATGTACAAACCTCTCAAAATTCACTCAGATATTCTATAGATTTTTTAAAAACATAAACATATCCACTTCTGTACTGGTCTAATTAAGGTTTTAAAGATATTGGGCCAGATCCTCAGGTGCTGTAGATTGTTGCAAGTCTTACAAACTCTAACCTAACAGTGTTAATTTACACCTTCAGAATCAAAGAAAATTAGGGTGGGAAGGGACCTCAGGATGCCATCTAGTCCAACTGCCTTCCTCAAAGCATCCTCAATTATATCATCCCAGCCAGGGCTTTGTCTGCTTGGGTCTTAAAAACTTCTCTGGGTAGCCTGTTCCAGGGTACGTTTGCTACCACCCTAGTGAGAACGTTTTTTCTAATATCTAACCTAAATGTCTCTTTCTGCAACTTGAGACCATTGCTTCTTGTTCTGTCATCTGCCGCCACTGAGAACAGTTTAGCTCCAACCTCTTTGGAACTGCCCTTCAGGTCGTTGAAGGTTGCCATTAAATCCCTTCTGTCTTCTCTTCTCCAGACTAAATAAGCCCAGTTCCCTCAGCTTCTGCTCATAACTCATATGCCCCAACCCTCTAACCATATGCATTGCCTTCCACTGGATTCTCTCCAATTTGGCTACATCCTTTCTGTAGTGGGGGGCCCAGAACTGGACACAGCACTCTAGATATGGGCTTGCCAGTGCCAAATAGAGAGGAATAAATCACTTCCCTTGATCTGCTGGCAACTCCAGTATGCTGTTAGACTTCTTCGCAACAAGGGCACACTGTTGACTTATATTCCGCTTACTGTCTACAGTAACCCCCAAGCCCTTTCCTGAAGAGATGCTGTGTAGCCAGCCAGTCCCCAGCCTGTACCAGTGCATGGGATTGTTCTGTCCTAAGTGCAGGACTTTGCACTTGACCTTATTAAACTTCATGACTTTTTGGGGGTCCAATCTTTCAATTTGTCTAGGTCTCTCTGAATCCCAGTCTACCCTCTAGCATATCTCCTACTTCCCTCAGCTTGGTGTCATTTGTAAATTTGCTGAGGGTGCACTCTATCCCATCTTCTAGATCATTAATTAAGATATTGAACAAAACTGGCCCCAGGACTGACCTCTGAGGCACTCCATTTGATACCAGCTGCCAACTAGACATTGCACCGTTGATTACTATCATTTGAACCTGACGATCCAGCCAGTTTTCTATCCACCGTACAGTCCATTCATTTAACCTGTAGACCCTTAGCTTGCTGGAGGGAATGTTGTAGGAGACCATATCAAATGCCTTGCTAAAGTCAATAAGCAGGCAAGCAATCTTGCCTGTCTATGTCCTTACACCAACCCAGCTACAGCCAACTACTTAGCTAAAGTCAAGATAATCATGTCCACTGCTCTCCCAGCATACACCAAGCTAGTCATCTCATCATAGAAGGCTATTAGGTTGTTCAGGCATGACTTGCCCTTGGTGAATTCTTGCTGACTGCTCCTAATTACCTTCTCCTCCTCCAAGTGCTTAGAAATGGATTCCTTGAGGACCTGCTTCATGATTGAGGTGAGGATGACTGATCTGTAGTTCCCCAGATCCTCCTTATTCTCTGTCTTAAAGATGGGCACTATATTGGCCCTTTTCCAATGATCTGGGACCTGTCCCGATCACCATGAGTTTTCAAGGATAAAGGCCAGTGACCTTGCAATCACATCAGCCAGCAACCTCAGCACGCTTGGGTACAGCACATCTGGCCCCATGTACTAGTACATGTCCAGCTTTTCAAAATAGTCCCTACCTGTTCTTTCACCACTGTTGATGTTCACCTCCACCCCAAACTGTGCTGCCAGGGGCAGTAGTCTGATAGCTGACCTTGCCTGTAAAGACTGAGGCAAAAAAGGCATTGAGCACTTCAGCCTTTTCTGCATCATCTGTCACTAGGTTGTGTCCCTAGTAAGGGGGACACACTTTCCTGATCTTCCTCTTGCTGCTGACATACTTGCAACAAGAAGAAACCCTCCTTGTTACTCTTCGCATCCCTTGCTAGCTGCAACTCCAGTTGTGCTTTGGCCTTCCTGATTTCATACTTACTAGTCTTCCTATGCATCAGGATGGTTCATTTGTGCACCCTCAGTAAGGTTTCTTTAAAGTACAATCATCTTGTGGCCATTGCTGCTCATGTTGCCACCCACTTCTGCATTCCCCACCAATTCTTCCTTGTTTGTGATCAAGAAGAGCATGGCCACTAGTTGGCCTCTCCAACACTTGCACCAGGAAATATCCAAACACTCTCCAAAAACTTGCTAGATTGCCTGTGCTCTGCTGTATTGACCTCCCAGCAGATGTCAGAGTGACTGAAGTTCCCCATGAGAACCAGGGCCTGTGATCTGGAAGATTCCGCAACTTGTTTGAAGAAACCCTCATCCACTTCATCCTCCTGGTCTGGTGGTCTATAGCAGACACCCACCCTGACATCACCCTTGTTGCTCTCTCCTTTGACCCTAACCCAGAGACTTTCAACAGGCCTGTCTCTAGCTTCACGCTGGAGCTCTGAGCAATCATCAGGGATCCAGGTTTTCCATTGCCACGGAAAAACGTGGTAAAACTGGATTTTCTCACATTAAAGAGAAAAACCCAGATTTTCTCCCTTAAAGGAGAAAAATGTGGGAAACAGTGGGTTTTCCCTTGCAGGCTTGCAGAGTTCCAGACTGCAAAGAGCTGGGAGGAGTGGGAGGAGGCAATCAGCAGGGGGCACCATGTGCATATAAACATGCACATGGCTGCTAGGCAGCCTGGAGAGCAGCTCTCTGCAAGTAAGTCTGGCAGGCAGGGAGGAGAGGGTTGAGGCCCCTGTAGTGAGGGAGTGAGTTGAGCCAGGCTAGAGCTGGGGATGCTGCCAAGCCAGGGTGGTGAGTGGGGCTTGGGGCTGGAACATGCAGCCACAGGGCCCGGCTGGGGCTATGGGTGGCTCGTCAAGGGAGCTGTGGGGGGGTGGGTCTGGCTCCTCTCCGCTGCACACACTGCTGGGGGGCCTGGGGAGCATGTGCCCCCCCACATCTGTGTGTGGGTGCAGGCTGGCCACTGAGGCCCCATAGCTCCCTGCTGCTGCTGTCCCCCCAGGGCCTCTGAGGCCCAGTGACAGGGACCTGGCACAGCATTGCCGCCGCTGCAAGCCCTGTGCCTCCATGGCAAGCCACCCCTTGCCTGCCCAGCAGCAGTGGGTGGCAGCATGGAGTTGTGCCTCTGCTGCTGCTAGGTGGGCAGGGGGTGCCTTGCAATGGCAGTGCAGAGCTCCCAGCAGTGGCATGAGCCTCCCCACCCAACCCTGCTCTGCACTGCTGCGCTGGGTCCTACCTGCTGGGCCATGAAGGCCCTGAGGGAAGGGCAGCAGGATGGGGAGCTCAAGCCTGCATCCGCCCCCCCTCCATGGGCTCTGTTTCAGCTATGCCACCCATGGGGGAGGGGGAGACAGGCTCCAAGCTCTGCTCCACCACAGCAGCCGCTATCTCCTGCAGGTGGCAGCCAGGGCTCGGGTGCTGCTGGGAGGGGCAGGGGGCTGTTGTCCCAGGTCCCTGGCCCTGTAGCCCTGGCAGCTGGGGGCTCCCTCCAGCAGGGCTGGAGGTGGGGCTGTGGGTGGGGAGTGAGGGGCACCAGCAGAGGGTGGGGGTTGTAGGTGGAGAGTGAGGAGCTCAAGCAGGGTTTGGGGGCTGTGGATGGGGAGTGAGGGGCAATAGAAGAGCCCATGGGGCTGTGGATGGGGAGTGAGGGGCACCAGCAGGGCTGGGAGGCTATACATGGGGAATGAGGGGCAATGGCATGGGTACGACACTGGCACATCAGGGCTGTTCAATGCCGCAAAGCAGTGGGGGAGACAGCCGTAGCTCGACCTGCATCCTGGTGAGATAAAATTCCCAAAATCAAATGCCAAAATTTATCAGTATTTAGAATTTATTTTATTGCAGTGATTGAAGCACTGGTAGTCTTCCAAACTGCTTTACAATTGTAAATATATCAGTACAACATCATGTTCAACTGATATCTATATCTATATATATCTATATCTATATATATCTATATATAAAAAATGGAATTTCATTTTAATCAAGGGAAAATGTGGATTTGGGGGTTTTAAACAGAGAATTTGCGGTTTTTCAACAGAGAAAACCAGGATCCATGGCAATCATACAGCTCAGAAGACCTGCCTTGCCAAGTTTCAGCATTTATCAGGTTCATTTTGTATTCTTTTACAACAGCCAACGTATATCATGTCACAATGCTACATCTACCAGGGACACAGCTGTGTATGTGAACACAAAGCCAACTGAAAAAGAATATTCTATGATTTTTTATTCACTGCAATGTTTCCATTACATTTAGATCAGAGGTACTCAAAGTGTTGTGAGTTGCTTGTGGCCAGTGAAGCATTTGCATTTGGTTTGTGAAGGGACTTTTTAATGGTGGTTGTCCTCAACACAACCTGTTGAATTGTAAGTCTGAGTACAACTATGCAGTTGGTCCTACATAATATATCACCCAAAAATATCCTGGTAAGACTGAGGACATCGGTGAGTAAGACCTGACTGAGAAACAGTAGCAGCAGCCCTGTGATGCACTGTCAAAGATAATTAAAGTCCTTTGTAATTGGCTTAGCAAACCAGCAGGAAATATGGCTTCCCCTCCTCCTAAATGTTCTGGGAGATGCTCAGTTATATGAGGTGGTCCAATGGCTTATTATGCCATGCTTGACATGCCATGCAATGCTGCAGTGTGCTAGTTTTATCACTGCATGAATGTCTGTGT
Organism: Crocodylus porosus; assembly: GCF_001723895.1. Classification (NCBI taxonomy): domain Eukaryota; kingdom Metazoa; phylum Chordata; order Crocodylia; family Crocodylidae; genus Crocodylus; species Crocodylus porosus. The sequence goes on from NW_017728928.1 coordinate 16,697,164, forward strand.
GTGGGAGTGAACACACATCCTAAATAGCAGATGCTCAGCATGCCCATAAAACAGTTCTATTGCAGAAAGCACAGCCTTTCCCCCCAAGTTCTGACGTATCATTACATAGCTAAATACCTACTCAAGATCAGCTGAACACTGTCACGTGCTAAGAAAGCATTGCTTTCAGCATTTCTTGCAATTATCAGCAAGCAATATCAGCTGCATACTGGGGCTGTGCGAAGCTTTGGTTGCTGATTTGATTCGGCAGAGATTCAGCCTGATTCAGTGGTGGAATCTCTGAATTCAAATCGAATCAGGAGACCCTTTAATTCCTCCAAATCGACTCGGAACCCTCCAAATCAATTCAGAGAAATTTGTAAAGATTCAACAATTCAGACATACACACAGCTTTAAATGTTTTTTCTACATACCTTTAGGTAGCAGGGGCTCGTGGCTGCTGCATGCTGGGGTGGATGGAGAGTCCCACAGGAGCATGGGAGGGTCCCCAGTGCGCTTGGCAGCAGACCTGAAAGAGGACCAGAAGCCCACCCCGCACCCCTCCGGCTCGGCAACTGGTGCCTCCTGGGTCTGGGGGGCACTCGGAGCCCCCCTGCAGCCAATCACTGAGGTGGGGGAGCATGGGGGGTGGAGGGGCAGGGGAGGTGCCCTGGCACGCTCAGCAGCGGACCCGGAAGCAGACTGGAAGTACTTCTGGTCCACTTCTGGGTTCACTGCTGAGCATACAGAGGGCCCCCCCATCCCACACTCCTGTGGGACTCTCTATCCACCCCACCACTGCAGTCTTCACAAGACGTGCCTGGTACCTCAAGGTATGTAGAAAAAGCATTTAAAGCTGTGTCTATGTCCGAATCGCTGATTCGCTGAATCGGCATCGAATCTTCAGATTAAAATCAAACAAATTAAAATCAAACATAACTTAAGTAGAAACAACATGTTTGAAATTGGCTCAATATATTTACACATAATCAAAGAAAAGCTGAAAAAGCACAAAGTTATATTATTCATATTTTCCCTGCAGTACACCTTTAAATCCAAGAAAAACTGTTGAAACATCAATTGAAAATTATAAGTATTTGAGCTATTACAGATCTGCCTTTAAGAGTTAATTATAAACATATTAAGCTTAGACTGTTTTTCAAAATTACTTCAGAGCTCTCAACAATATATAAAAGAAAAATACAGCGTTAGTAACTTGCTGGGTGAAATGATAGGATGCCTCCAATAGAACAGAAATTCCAAGATGTTTCTCTCCTAGCAAATTATCCAGAGAAAAAAAAAAGGTGTGGTAGGAACCAACTGCTAAAAACTGTAGGTTATAAGACTATGCAAAACAATAATAAACCAGCTAACATAAAAGGGAGTTTCCTAGGTAAGCAGCAATGTGCACTATGTAGCAGGGAGCTATACCAAGCTATTACAGTTCAGGGTGGACAGAGAGAGCCAAGCCATTATGGCTTGGTGAATCAAATATCCTTCAACCAGGTTATTGTGGAATCAGCTTGGATGAGTTCCTCTGTCAGCTTGAATGAGTTCCTTAATGTCAGCTTTTTAAAACTACTTGGGTACCTCTAAAATTTAAACTAATTTTAAAAACAACTGTTAGAACTTATGTAGTTTAGTAAAATTTCCTTTTTAAAGGTATTACAATAAAAATTGTGAATGGCTTAGACTTAGATGTCCTCTAAGATTAACTTTGCAGTATTTTCAGCTCATCAGAAAAACAAAATTCATGGCCATATTCATTTAATATCAATTTCTTTGCCAAGTAATTATTACATTTATGCCTTTGAATATTTGGCTACAAGAATCTAAACACTGTCTACGGGCAAGACAATCCAAAGGCTGCACTTGCACATTTGAGGCGAAGTTGGATTTCTTTGTTGATATCAGCCGTCTGCGAGAGATGGCAACGAAGGTATGGGAAATGCACAACATTCTCCAAAGTCTCACTGTGGATATGGATTATTGGAGCTGGATACTGTTCATTAGGAGCTTGTTGGTGGAGGACCGCAGTCTTCTAAACATTAAGCGTCAGCCCCATTTTCTTGTACACCAGTAAAGACGTTGGCCTTTGTCTGAAGGTCCGTTTCTGAACGAGCATGCACTACAGCATCATCAGCTTACTGGAGCTCACTGATTGTAGTTGGGGTGGTCTTGGTTTTGGCTCAGAGTCAGCTGAGATGAAATAGCTTACTATTTATTCAATAGTTTAGCTCCATTCCACCTGGAAGCTTGTTTGTGGTCAGATGCAACATTGTGGCAAGGAATATTGAGAAACGTGTCGGAGCGATGATACAGCCTTGCTTAACTCCCATTTTGCCGTCATGGAGCAAACAGAGAATGGTCACAAATTTCAGTGGGCACCCATACTTCAGAAGGATCCACAACACTTCCCACCTGACAGAGTTGAAAGCTTTTGTAAGGTCAAAGAATGCCAATTAGAGAGGTTTATGTTGTTTCCAAGATCATGTCAGTTCTGCCTCTTGATGCCTTAAACCCACACTGAAATTCCAGGATGAGCTCTTCAGCAAGGAGACAACTGAGAAGGGTTCTCACAATTACCTTTCCTGCGATGGACAGCAAGGCAATCCCTCTGTAGTTTCCATAGTCAGACTTATCCCCTTTCTTGAAGATTGTCACAGTCATGGCATCCCTGGAGTCATCTGGGATTTCCTCATCATTCCAGAGCCTTAAGATGAGGGCATGAAACTTTGATGTAAGCTCCTCTCCTTCCTATTCTAAGATTTTAGCAGAGGTTTCATCCACTTCAGATGTCTTGTCGTTCTTCATCTGTTTGACGGCTTTCCTCACTTTGTCGAGGGTTGGAGGGATTCTGAGATCATCTCTGACTCGGTGTTGTAGGGTAGAGTTGAGAACACTCTTATCAAGAGTGCCAGTTAGGAAGGTCTTCAAAATGCTCTTTTCAATGAGCATTGATGGCTCCCCATTCCTTGAATAGGGCTTCTCCACCATTAGGTGTCAAGGGGGTTGGTCCCTGAGTGCTCGAACCATAGATGGCTTTGGTGGCACTGAAGAAACCACACGTATCATGGATGTTAGCCAGATGTTGAATCCCCTTCGCCTTATCTTCCCACCATGTGTTTTTCATGTTGTACATCTGCCTTTGGACCTCTGCCTTGGCTTGCTGGAGATTCAATTTCTTTTCCTTGTAGTTGGTGTCATTTTGCCAAGTACAGAAGGCCTTGCATTTGCGATTGATCAACTCTTGGACCTCCTGGTCGTTCTCATCAAACCAGTCTTATTGTTTCCTGGCAGAGAATCCAAGTGTCTCCTCACAGGCACTGATGACTGGCCTTGAGGGCACCTCACATGCTGCTAACATTGTCTCATTGTTGTTGACTGGAATTCACCAGTTTTTCATTGAGGCACTGGTGGAAAAGTTCTCGCTTTGTTAGTTCCCCGAGTCCTTCAATGTCAATCTTCCATCGGCATGTTACAGGCATTATATGGGAGCCAGTTTGAGTGATATAACTGAACGGATAAGTTGGTGATCAGTCCAGCAATCATCAGTTCCTAGCATAGCTCAGGTGATGTGGGCATCTTTGCTATCCCGGGCACGGATAATGACATAGTCAATCAGATGATACCTTGTCCCTGTTCTCCTTGCAGAACAGGGTGCTGGTGAGTCCATGTTCCGTGCATCTGGTCAAGAGAAGGATGCCACTGGAACTGACTTTTCCTACTCCTTCCTTGCTGATGGTTCCACTACAGAGGTTAGAGTCAGGTGAAAATCTGAACCCTCATTGCATAAGGGCTCAGATGAAGATGTTTCAGAACAGAACATCTTCTGTAACTTCTGTCTGCACTATATGGCAGCCTGTCATTATTTTCAAAATGGGAGGGGGGAAAGGAAGTGGAGGGAGTTCAGTGTGGGGCTTTCAGTCCCTGATGTGGGGGGTTCCAATATACCTATCCCACTCTCCAACACTGAATGAGCTCCCTCTCCTTCCTTTCCCCCTTCCCGGTCTGAAACAGGGACAGGCTGGGAGAGAGGAGAGGCCGCCTCTATGGCTCCAGGCTGGCAGCCAGCAGCTAGATTCCCCTCCCCTCTGGAACCAACAGTGAACGTCTGTTTGCTCCCTGGAATCGTTTTAACTCAGACCACTTCCTGCAAAGTGTTCTCATTTATAGCGGGGAGCTGCATTTCCGTCTGCACCCTATCATATTCTTTTTTTAAAAAAAGAAAACTAAAAATAGTCAAGGCACACAAAGAAATGCTAAACCCACAAGAAAGTACCAGAATCATACCAGGAATTAGACAGTATCTGAGCTGGTTTTCTCATTTCTTTATGAAACATGTAAATCCAGGTGAAAACAAAATTAGTACTGCTTTGATTTACACCATCCCCAGTATTTCTGACAAGAAAAGCAGAGGTAAATGTAGACAGAAAGGAAAATCCTAATCCTGTTATCAATTAAATCAATAGCAAATGTTCCAACAGTGTTAGTGACACATCTGAAGTATAAGAAAAATGTATACATTTTCAATGTTCCTTCCTTAGCCAGATAATGTATCAACAGAAGTCACAACTTGAAAGAATGCATTGTATATGCCCTCTGCTTAAATACACTGTTAGCCTTCCAGACCAATTTATTAAAAGACAAACCAAACCGATGGCTCGTTCAAACTCAGTGGAAAGAGTTCAATGGCTATTGGATCAGTCTTTAAACAATTAACCTTTTTCTGCCACCAGTACTATGTGTTGTGACTATGCATCCAGCTGCCTGTTTCTGGACCATTCAGTACTTCTCAACCCATAAATCCCTCCCACTGCCAAACCCAAAGGCAATACCAAATATTCCACTGGTGACTTTTCTTATAATTACTTTCACTTGATTAATGTTCTGAGACCAACATTTTATTATTGCAAGACAGGACCACCAATCATGCATAAATGACCCCTATAACCACATCCCTTCCCAAACAGAATTGAGCAATGCCCATATGTCTTTCTTGGACAAGCTGATGTAAGATATCGCTGGCATTGTATTTTGTAAGTTATTCGTCATAAGAAAATTGCTATCCTTTAGAACAAAATACTCTGTTCAGTATTTCAAACTAGTGATTACATGTTGTTGTGCACTTCAATGGTTTCCACTGCAGATTGTAAGAGGTGCTCTATGGATTCCTCTGTGGGTTACAATTACCACACCAGAGCCCATATGGATGTCTTTAGGGCTAAGGCAATAGGAAACGCAAGAGAGTTTACAATATTAACTGTATTCATTTCTTGAGCCATTTGAATGCAACAAAATTAAAAACAAATGTATTCTTGTCATAACACCACAACAATTAAGCCCAAAATATGTGCTTCTTAATGCATGCTGGGATGATCTTCCGCTAACCATCCATTAGACTCCTTTTAATACTTGGTTAGCACAAGCATTCTTCTAGAAGCTGGCCTGATTTCTTCCACAACTCAACTTGTTTTTGCCAAAGTCCCTTTTAGTTCAGCACTGGCTGCCTGCCTAATGAAACGATCTCTTTTTAAGCCAAGTCTGCTGTCTTCGGTTGCACAAGATGCATCTTACTTAAAAACATGTATAATGTGACCAGTGTTTAAGCCTTGAAAAACTACCATTTTAAAATTATCTCTAGTGAGAGTTAACCAAGTGCATATGTTTATACAACAATCAGGGTATATAATCTTACAGCTAAAAATCACTTCCCAAGAAAAAAATATTTTTTCTTTTTTCTTTTTTAAATATGTACGTTAAAAAAAAAAAACTTTTCTAAGTACTGTAGTAGAAAATGACAGGATGTATAGTTAATAACCACGGCATAGTAACCACATATACAGGGAGAAAAGTGAGGTATATTGGGAAGCTAAAGTAAAATAGCTTCATCCGCTACAACTGTAAGACATTTTTACCTATTATAGGCACTAACGTAAATTAAAACATCAAGTTTTAATACTATATAACCTACGCTCAAACAATGATGTAGTGGATTTAAAAAATATATATTTTTGCTCTTAGTTTCTCAAGGGCCATCTTAGATTGGGAGCAAGCTGCATAAGCAAATGAGAAAACAATAAAATCCACCTCTGCTTATTTCTTTAGCACAGCAAATTGAATCAGAGCTGGAACAAAGATACCTGTGTGAGAAGTTGTCCCTGTGTCAGGTTATTGATCCAACGAGTATATCGCTCAGTAGACTCCAGCGGTTCTCTCTTGACTTGGCAGCCTATAATCTAAAGCAAAACTAGATAAATCACACACCGTAAACTTTAGACATTCACACATCAGTGAAAGCCTCTGTAATTAAATACATTTTACAAGCAAAAAGTATTTAAAATTTAAGAGATGCTCAAGTTAAGGCTGACTGTGCAACTTTAATACATTCCCACTCTACACAAGCGATACAAAACAGTCTTTAATTTACGTGATTACATATTAGTTTTTTGCAAAGACACCCTCTCTTTCTCCTTAGTTTCTACCTTCTCCAAGGCTCCTTTCCTCAACCCACTTCCACTCACATACTATATTTACATTGTCCTCCATGCTCTCTGGGCTCACTCAGCAGGTGTCATTAAAGGCCCAACTGTTGTTTCCCTGGCGCTCCTTAGGGCATGCCCTACCCACTTGAGCGTGCCCTACTGCTCCCATTCAGCCTTCATGAACCCCGGCAATGAAGCAGTGAACATGACCCTGCCACCATTCTGAAACACAGTGAAGGCAGATATTTCAAGAGTGGCAGTGAACAGAGAGTAGGAGACAGAGGTCCATTAATGCAGCTTTACAATCTCATTTCTAGGTTTGATACATGCAGAGTGGGGAGCAGGTACATGGACATTGCTCATGAGTGGCACCCTTGGGAACGCCAAGGAAGCAATACAGACATGTTCTGACAGCACAGCAGAGATTGCCTCTCCACTCTCAACTCTGTGACAGACACCTGGTCCTGGATTCAGTACAGCTTACAGCAACCCAGAGCTACAAATGGTGATAAATCCAGCTCATCCACAAGCCAAATTATGCCTAGTGCAGGGTGAATGTGCAAGGAATTTAGCAACTAAAATCTTAAAGAGCTCTAATGAGCAAGTGTGAACTTGGATTTTTCAAAAGCTTGTAATTTGGCCAAATATGCATAACCTCCTGGACACAGTAAAAGGCTCATCCTTAATATGCAGGCAACCCATCCTGCCAAAAGTTAAGTCCTTGTTCTACACATGGAAACACTAGACGTTTTTAAAGTAAAAGGTCACCAAATTAAGGTAATGTGCACAAAACAATGCATTTTTCCCTAGCCTCATTCTCAGAAATGTCTGAACCATTTTGCCTGAAATGAAACAAATACCCTTCTGAGGCAAACACCCAGCATGCAAAACTTCAGCTCAGAGGTTTATAAGCAACTAAAAGGTCTCATAATAGACAGCACTCAACAATCGTAACAACAGACTACTATCCCAGTCTGTAGTAAAACATGCCACAGTATTTGAAAACATGTGAGGGAATCTGAATTTGACAGATAAATACAAAATAATAGTAAAAATAAATTAAGATGTGCCATTTTCATAAATTATAAATGTTCACTCAAGCAAATACTAGTCTTGTTTTTAGAACTGCAACAATATCCTCTTCTCTGGTTGCCGCTATTTAGCACGTGACATTAAGACCTTCCAAAAAATGCATTTAAAAGAATTCTGCTTTGTAGGGGCCAGAATTTAACACACCCTACTTAGCTTTCATTATCTGCTATGCATCAATATATATGCCATGATATTGTATATAAATATTAATATGTTTGTTTTATTTGAATATAGACTAAAGTAAGACAACCTGATAAAATCAAGGTTGGAGGAACTCAGGTAGATAAGTTTCAGAATGTTTTTAAGAAGCTTATTTCCTTTTTAATGCCTAGAAAGGAATTGCACAAAATGAAGATAACTAAATATAAACTTTCAAGCTCTTCTGGTAATAGAAACATTTTAAATTTAAAAAATGCAAGAAGCTGGGCTATACCTGTGGACATGTAACTATGTATACTTCTGGTCAGGAAATAGAAACAATACCATGTGATTTATCTGACCAATCACAGCTTATCAACACAGTTTGATCATGGAAAACTTGCAAAGGACTACGGATGATCTCCCAGCAGTTAATAAAAGTCATAAAGGAATGTGAGGAATAAATACAAGTGAAAAGGCAAAGAAATCATGACTTGTTTACTTCACAGAAAAAGAAGCTGTAAGCTCACATAACTGGAATAATTTGCTCAATGAAACCTTTGGCTCACCATGTAAAACTTAAAACCATCTATCATTTGCTTCTAAATCACAATGAAGTAAAGACTCCTGAGGACAAAATTTAATCACAGAATCATAGAATCAATGAGTCGGAAGGGACCTAGACAGACCATCGAGTCCGACCCCCCCGCCATGGGCAGGAAGGAGCACTGGGAGTGGCAGGGGTCATAAGACCCCAGCCAGGTGCCTATCCAGTCTCCTCTTGAAGATAAATGATGTCAAGATAATTTAATAATGCTAAGCCAAATGTTTTTAAATCAAATAAAAATGGAAATCTTCTTACTTCCCAATTTTTTTTTATATTTAACTTTCCAAATTTTTAAATATTTCAACAAAGCTGAGTACAAGTACTAATCTTTCTGTGGAAGGGATCATTTTTATTTAAGAAACGGAGAGTTAAACTATTTACAAAGGCTTTTGCTAGCATTCATTAACCAAGATAGACTATCTTGCTTGTATTTCCTGGGGTTTTATAAAGTAAACCCTATGTGCATTGTAAGGACTGTGTGTGGAAGTTCAGAGAAGAATGGAAAAAATACAAAGTGCTATGCAAACACAATCCTGCCTTTATGAAAGGTATTCCATAACAGAAAGATAAGGAAGCTTAACTTCTATACACAAATGCCCTGACCCTAGGCTCTACAAATACAAGTTAATGAACAGCTGTCATGAGGTGAGAGATTAGTATAGGAGACCCAAATCTGTTTCCTGAAAGCTTGGTTTCCAATTAGAGCAGAATATGAGAATTGGTAATCTCTTCGTATCCAGCCTGAAATCCAAGTGAGGAGCAAAAGCAGGGCAGGTTTATTGTTGTTATTATTTCTACTTTGGAGAGCCTCCAATACGCTCGGACCTTTACCAGCAGCTCTCAGATGTGCCGTCTGTTTAAGGCTACTTCTGAAATCTGGAACACTGTTGGGTACAGGCTCTCAGACAAAAGGGCAGAGGTTAACATTTAATGTCTTAAACTTCATAAACTTGCTCAAATCTCAGCCTGATTCTATGAGCCCTTTATTCTTCCAAGACAGATAAAGACCATTTCCAGTTCTGCAAATTTCTGTGGCAGTTTCCAGGGAAATTCTGGGGAAACTTTCCCTGCTGCTCCACTCCTCCTGGTCCCTGGGACACTCCTACCACCCTAGACTTGGTTTAGCTCAGTCTGGGGAATACATGGGGAAACCTTCCTTGCTGCTGCAGCCCCGCTAGTCCCCAGGAGGACTTCAGAAGCTGCTGCTTCCTCCCTCTTCCCCAGACTGGGGTCAACCTGTTCTGAGAAAGGCAGAGGAGCATTGCTGTGGCCACAGCCCCGTCCCTGCAAACTTAGACGTTGATGAGATCTCTGAGCTGAGATTAGCTCCAGCCAGAGCTCTGAATCTGCCATGAGCTCTGAGCTGTTCAGCACAGGCTCTGGCCACAGCTCCTGCTTTTGCAAGGCTCTGGAGCCAAGGGGGTGAGCACTACCACTCTTCCCTTCTTTTGTTGAATTTAGCAGGAGGTGGTGGAAGGAAGGGAGGGCAAACTGCTGCCACATTCATCTCCTGGGCTCCAGAGCTGCATAAAAATCAGGGACTCTGTCCTAAGTCTGGGGCCAATCAGCTGGTAAGGTTAAGTCTCACTGTACATGCAGAGCTGACATACTGGTGAGCTCAGAGCTCACTGCACGTATGGCACACAAGTGAAGACAGTGTGGCCATTCTGCTACACCCCCACAGATCCTGGCTATAATTAATGCTGTACAGTTCCTGGCGTACAGGAATTTACAGGTAGCTTACTACCCAATTATGCCAAGAACATAATACACGGCTCCAACCCTCCCCTTATACTGTGTCCCATGCCTCGCAGGAGGCTCAGGCCCCACAATGGATCTCTTTCTATGCCCACCTGGCGTTTGGACCCCAACTGGATCCCTCCTTTTTAGGCAGTTTACTCTGCCCTCATTCTGGGCTGCCAAGCTCCCTGAACCCTTCTACCTCTGGGCAGTGGTCCCCTCTGGGACCTTTGGCCACACAGGCCCTGGCCTCACCTTTAGGCCACTCTGAACCCCAGGCCCCTGGCCCTGGGCGTTCTGGCCCTTTGACTGTTCTGGTCCTGGCCCCAGCATTGACCAGTCAAGGGTTTCTCTAGTCAGGTGACTGAGCTGCTCACGCTCACTCTCTCATATGGGCCCACCTTCTCGGGTCCCTTCAAACACAACTCACTCAATCTCTAAGGCTAGCCAATGTGCAGTCCTTCAGGTCCGCCCATGCAGATCCTAATGTACACAGCCTTCTCACATGCCTTTGCTGGGCCCACTAATCTGCCCCCTCACTGGGGCTCTCACCCTTATGCCCCTTGGGTCTCAGGCCTGATGACATGCCTGGACCCCTTGCCTGTCCCCTCTACAGGGTAACCCTCCAGATCGTGGGGGCTGAGGTTATATGGCGCTCCATACTCACCTTTCACTAGGGAGGCACTAGTGTGGCATTTCCTGGGGACCACCCTGCCACAGGAAGCCCCACCACACCATCCAACGCTAGCAGGGTGTAATTTTAGATCATTTCCCCAGACCAGGAACCTCCTCCATCCCCACAGTTCCTATCTGTAACCTCCACGTGTTCTGGGAGCAGCAGCTCCGCTGGGAGATGTTATCCCTCTGGCTCCCCACAGCAACTGCTCACTTAGCTCTGAGGACCTGGGTTTACAGTGAGGCTGCCTAGCCCCATCTTCCAATTCTGAAGCCCTCTTGCAGTCATGTGACTCCCTCATTAAGCCACACCACACCTGCCGGCTGCTTCACAGCCTGTTCAAGCCTTTTGAAGTAGCAGGCATCAAAGGTGGCCTGCCACAGCAATGCATACATAGAAGAATGAATGGATACTGATTTGACATTACTTTCAGAAACGCACATAAGCCCATGGCACTTTACCTTTCCTGAGCGTTCATTCCATCACTAACCTCAGAGTAACACTCCTTAAACAATGTTAAAAGACAAGTTGAACATGGCATTGTAAAACAAGAAATCATCCACAGAATGTTTAAATGGTTTAAATACAGTCTAGACAGAAACTATCAGTTTTCCCTACTGACATTTTCAACTCATCTTCTGCCTCTCTCTGTCATGTCCCCTCCCCTTCTTCCTTTCCTCTGTATCTGTATTACTATTTTAAGCCCTTTCTTTCTGCAAGTGCATTCATATAATCTGTTGTCTATGAAACCTCATGCTTCTCTGTTGCCTCCTTTGAAAATGACTAGTCTCTAAGGTGTCACTCTGCCCTACCTTCTACTGTACCTCAGTCTGTGACATGTTTTAGGCCTTTGGAACGGAAAGATTTAAAGCAAGGGAAAATACTCTTTATCAGCATCAAATACAAAAAGAATTCAAGAATAGGTAATGGTAAAAAATAGTGTGATACTGGCAGTTACCAAAGCAAACTGCTTGACCGTGATGGGGAATTCTGAATTCTGTCTTTTCAAAACAGTTTTATTCCATTTCAATTCTAGAGATCAGTCAAGTCTAGAAGGGGAATCTGGGCAGGGGCATCTTTCTCAGTCTGTTCACTTATCCCTCCTAGATGATACCAGGTCTCCAAAATACGAAATTCACCTTTTTCTACATGCTTTGCTAAACTCTCTGGTGCATAATTGCAAGAGACAGGAGAAGAGAAAAATCTAGAGCCTCACATATAAAAAAATCTAAGAAAATAGATTTCATTCAACTTCAAAACAATTGCTACAGGCAGTCATTAAAAGTTCTTCATGGTAAAGTTCAATGCCTAGAGTAAATGTAAAAGGAGTGCCTGCACTGTGCTATCTCAATAGGTTGCCAATAATCTGAAGAAAATGTAACCTGAAAAATCTAAACCAGGCAGTGTGTTGGGTCCTGTGTGTTCCTTAAGAGTTAGACATTGTAGTAACTCAATATTTCAACAACCAGTTGCCATTGCTGACCCAACCCCAATAGAAAACTTGAAAAACCATGAAAACAGACTCTCTGCAGCCTGACATACAACCCCCTGTAGCTTTAGCAGCATTCTTCTGCTGGATGTCCATGACACTGGAATCTAAATATGTTTTTGCAAGAAGCTGGGGAGAAGGGTTAGAATAACAAGCTATGTATGTCTAATGCAGGAAGGTGGTTTGCCACACTACTCATTGATATAGAGAACAAGGTCAATGACACTTTGGCTTGCTGAACTTTCAAACCAAGACTCTGAAAACCTTATCCAATATGTATTCATTATTAGAAAATTTCCTTAGCTCTGCTCAGTCTTTCACCTTCAGTACATTTTTGCTTCTCCCTCCTTCCCATTCACCAGAAAAGTATGCCAAATGAAAACACGATCTATGTTAAAGAATTGTAGTTTTGTATGTATTTGATGGAAAAGTATCATAGAGACCCTTCATTTCAAAACAGACAAAAATATCTCATTAATACAAAACTGCATTGACCCGAGAATAAAGCCTTTAATTATCTCATCTTAACTATTAATTTTTTCTACTTTATAAATATATAAAGCACCTAATACATTACCTACAACTAAACTGGCAATATAATATCTCATAACCTCCATAATAGGTTGTTTCGCCTAAATGATCAGAACAACAACCTCTGCTTTTAATAGGTTAAGATCTTAAAATTCTGAAATAATTTTGTACGTTTTATTTCAAAATCTTCATTTTTTTTCAAATATTGGTATTCATAAATTATATAGTCGGAAGGGACCCAATGGATCATCGTGTCTGACCCCCTGCCCCTGGCAGGGAAGAGGACCGAGGTCAGACGACCCCAGCCAGGAGGTGGTTGTTCTGATCATTTAGGCAAAACAACCTCTTAGGGAGATGATGAGATATTATATTGTCAGTTTAATTGTAGGTACTGTATTAGGTGCTTTATATATTTATAAAGTAGAAAAAATTAATAGTCAAGTTGAGATAATTAAAGGCTTTATTCTCGGGTCAATGCAGTTTTGTACTAATGAGATAGTCCCTGTACATTATGATGGACTCGGCTCTTTCTGTCTATTTTACTCTTCTATATGCCTTCATTTTACACTGTGTCCTTTGGGTCAGAGTATCTTCAGAGTTTCCTTGGGGATGACTCCCCTGTTTCACATCCTAACATAAAACTAGGGTGTGACTAACATTTCCCTTTAACATTCTATTTAGCAGGCTCAATCCAACACTATTTAAACCAACAGAAGAGAGATATGACAGTCACTCTTAGAGAAGAATAGGCTTTTTATATAGTAAAATATTTATTTAATTCTTGGCTATTAAGACTACAGGAAGAAAACAAAAAAGAAAAAGAAACCAAAACAGAACAGAATCAGACATTTACTTCAAAATGCACAAGGGACCTAAAATCTAGATTTTAGAGAAGAACTAATAATTCTAGAGATTACCAACCCTTATCATTCCTACTACACCAGGGAATCTCTATTACTCTCTCTAGCATGAGCTGGTATAAAATCTTCACTCACGGTTGATTTTAGGGGGCTGGACTCGATGATCTCCCGAGGTCCCTTCCAGCCCTAATGTCTATGAAATATTAATGACATCTGATGGACCAATGTTAAGCCAACATAATAAATGATCAGTGAGAACAGATCGGGGCCAGCGAACTATCCATGATCATCTAGCTACATATGTAGGAAAGAGGTCAAACACTGACAAAAAGAAGCACTAGAACACTAGAACTTAAACTGAATTACTGAGAGAGACCAGAGGGCTGAATTGCGAAGGGAAAAGATGGGGAGAACTATTTATGTTTAACTTGGAAAAACAATAGAACAAAACACTGTACCTAAGAATCCAATTGCTCTAACACCATCCTGATCAGTCTGCTTATTCAGTGTATCAAATCTCTTTCCCCCATCATAGGTCTGATTTGCCTTTTAATTTTGTAAGAGTTATATGAAGCAGGCATCATAGATGAAATCCTAGCTGCACTGAAGTTCATGGAAGTGTGAAGTCAAGATTTTCTCAGTGCCCTTTCTCCATGTTTGCTATCACTATTCAGGTAATAAGCCACAACCATGATAAATGTAAACCAATCCATTATTTATACTGAATAACCTTACATTATATCTTGTATAATAATGTAATATAAGCTTATATAATATAAAAATTTAATATATAATAATATATAAGCTCTTAAATCTAAAAGCTAATTAGAATACACCGCACTCCAAGACATTTCTTTGAATTGTGATTACTTTACTTAACAACTTAATTATTTTTAAGAACTTTATTTAATCATATAACCAAGAATTCCCATGATGCTTAGGAAGCCAACAAGAAGTTTTCACAGAACACAAACCATTTTTAATTCTCAGTGGATCCTCTAATTGTCTCTAGTACATGTCCTTTCATAAAATTTTCTGAACAAAATATTATGCTGCTTTCTGAGTCCATGAGCTTCCCTTCTACACTGAAAACACTTTCTACACTGAAAACTGAAGTCTATCTGCTGAAAGATCCAAAGCATTCACTGCTCTCAGTGGCTAAACAAAATCTTCTGTGTGACCTCCAGACCAGGGGCTGGCAACCTTTTGCCACCCTGGGCTGCTGCCTGCAATTTGGCTTCTGCCACAGGCTGCAAATCTCTGCCTCCCCACTCCTCTGCTGATCAGCAAATACAGCAGCAAAAACAAACAGAAAAAGGCAGACAATAAGACCCTGGGGATGCCTCCTTTGCTGCCCCAGCTGCAGCGGAAGGGATAGACTGACTGAAGCATGTGATGGGACCCTCAGGGTGCCCCTCCGGTGCCCAGCTGGAGTGCACCATGGGCCAGATCCAATCTCTTCATGGTCCAAGTCCAGCCCCTGGGTTTTAGGCTGCCAAGCTCTGCTTTAAACCACAAGAGATGGATGTACTGAATAACTCCACATCTCCTGCAGTGTTCACCAAACCAAGAGAAGACTGTATTTCATTTGTGAACTGTTATAGATTTAACTGTGTTCTTCAAATTACCAGTCAAGTCGTTATGAGCTAATATATTTCTCAACTGATGCTGTGTACAGACCCACCATCATTATTCACAAATGTCTTACAACAAACAGACTGCAGAATAAAAATGCTCAGCAGAAATATGACTACAACAAAGTCATAACAATGTTATATTTTGCAAGAAGTGAAATGTTCGCACTTCCCTCTACACTGCAAATAATTGCTCTGCACATACAACTTCCTGCTTTCTTCTCATTTTCAGACCAAGAACACTCAAGACTTATTTTAGCAACATTGTTTAAGGCATTTACACACAAGTCTTAAAGCTATTATTGAGCTCTCGAATTATTTCTGGGTTCTTAGTGCTGTATGAAACCATGCCAGTGCCTCACATATTTCTTTTCCATATTATGCTAGTTTATACTGATGGATGCAGTTCTCTTTAATCCTAAAGCTTCTTTTTACCACTCTGACCATGTAAATGGACTTGAAAGTGAGTAAAAATATAATTTATATTGCAAGAATGAGAATCAGGTCTCTCTTACCCTAAAGTTAAAGATGAACTGCAAATCAAAAATTCCATTCTGGACAGAAGATTAAGCTGAACACCTCAAATTTCAAGAGAAAAATATCATGCAGAATATTTTTCTTTAAAATGTACCAATTTATGCTTCCAAGGTTCCTTGAAGTCCACAGATACCCACTCTAATTAAGAATGATCCCCTTGCATATTCTACTCTCAGTACTGTCCACAACAGAATCTTGTCAGAGAGAGAAATCAGTCCATAGGGAGGAAGAAGAGTTAAGATTTTTGCCATTTACCCCTCTCTTGCATCCAGCCTTACTATATACATTGTGCTTATCTGAACGTCTTTTCCTGATCTCCAGCCAGCTTTGTTCCACCAAGTTCCCTCAAGTAGGGAGTACATTCCTCAAGATAATATGGGATAGCAGTTAAAGCAAGGTCATAAAAGCATTTCTATGCCTAACCTGAAACTTAGGAGGAATTTAGGCCTAAGTCCAAACCTCAGCCCAAGACAGCAATGTACAAAAAACACACTCAACTACTTAGGCATCCAAGAGCCCATAGGTGCCCAAGGTTCTCCTTGTAATGTTACTTGCACACCTAACGTTCCAATACAGTTTCCATCCAGAGCTGCCACCATCTTAACTGAGCAGTGCAGCTCACTGCCTATTATCCTATCTCCGGGTGTTTGGGATTCATAAACCTAGTTATTCCCATGCCATAATGCCCCTAAAGAGCTCCATCCAGTAAGTGCAGGGGCAAACAACATATGGCCCGTGGGCCAGATGCAGCCAGCCACGCACTTTTGTTTGGCTTGCAGTGCCTACCAACAAATTGTGCCCTGTCCAGCCCTTCTGCCCATGAAGGTGGAAGCGAAACACCCATGTGTACACTCATGGATGGAAGGCGGGGCTGCTGCCGCCGCCACTGGATGCCCCAGGGACCTGCTCCGCTTCCCTGTCTCCTGCTGGCTCCAGGCAGCTGGCAGGGAAGCAGCAGGAGAAGAGCTGCAGCTGGGCAGGAGCACAGAGCGTGGGGCTGGCGGCAGCGCAGGGCCTGCGTGCGGGTGTTTAGCTCTTCTGAAAAATGAAAAATCTAAACGATTACAATTTGAGGTCAAATTTGCAAAGCCACCTACAAGGTGACTATGTTTCATTTTAATAAACTAACTTGTGATCAGGTTCTTAAATATATTTGGGCATCTAACTTGATTTCACTGAGGTTCCTAAATCAGATCTGAACACAGTATTTTGGCTCCCCAGTCAGTCAAGAAATTTTGAGATTTGATCCCCAAGCCAGAATACTGTCATACTGAACCTCAAAAACACAGGGTGGGATGAAGAAAGAAAAATATAAAAGCCATTATGACTTTTATTCTGGGGGAGAGATCTTTTTTCAAAATATGATTTGATACAATAAGGCAGAATACGAACAATAATGAAAGTTTAGCCATGAATGTTCTCGTTGTGCTTTCTCTGCTTATGTGTTTAAAATAAAAAAAAATATGGATCACATTTTTAGGTATGACATTGTGAGGTCACTTAATTTCTAACTTTATGAAATATTGCTGCCAAAACAAACCTCCTGCATAAGTTCAGTCTCTTTGAGCACTCAAAAAATCAATATTTAGTTTCCTGTTGAAAGAATGAAACAAACACTGAAAGAGTTTAAGAAAATACATGAAGTAGCCTATTAAGAAGTAACTCAGCAATACTCTTACAAACAGCAGTAAATTTTCAATGCATCTTGCCTTTCTGCTGCAAGCCAAAGATTTGACATTGATCCTTATGATAACTATGTCTGACTTAGACTTTTATTTCTATTTAATGTTATCCTGGTGTAGCAAGAAAAATCTCACTGAATCTTTCAGACACATACGGAGATAGAAAAACAAAACCAGAGGCATAACAAGGCAGCCAGATACATGAGGACAGCAGTGACTGCTGGCTGCTGCTGTGCCAGCAGCATGATTGAGAGACTGTGGTGGGAGATGTTAGTTTTGTGCCCCACAAAGTCAGTGCCTGGGATGCTGCCCTGATCACCCTGCCCATTACACTACTGAACAAATGACCACTAAGTTTAAAGTTAGATTAGGAAACATCTTGACTGTCAATATGGAACACACCAAAATCCCAGCCCAGGCATGTTAGATGTTATTTCTTCCTCCTTGCTCCATTTATAAATAACAGATAGATGGAATGACTGAGCTAGCAACCCATAATGCAAACCAGCCTTCCAACTCACTCTTTTTGTAAGGCTCGATGATGTGCTTTGTACCTGTTGTTTCACTAATACCTTCTACTCTCCCTTACCTCTGCTAGTAATGACTTGTACTGCACACCTGGAGGAGTACATATTCAAACCTATTAGTGCTTAAATGTTAAATTTTTGTACAAATCACTTTTAAATACTTGCCCCAATTTTCCAAGTTACAGCACAGTCATCCAACAAGCCACCATAACAACTTAGAGTACTTTTTGAGTGTGCCTTTACATTTTCTTAACATTTTCATTTTCTTCCCACATGCACGATCACCATTTGGTAACCCTGTGGATTTTAAACCTCTGTGAAGGCAAGCTACAATTTAATTTATAGCATTCTACTCTACCGATATATTAGCATCTAGACACATCAGCAAAACTGTGTTGATCAGTGGCAGGGGTATGGAAGAGCTAGTTCTTAAAAATATCTAGTCTCTTGAGAGAACATTGCATGCGAGGTCCGTGGCAGGCGTTCTGAGCCAGCAGGTCATGTTTTTTAAACAGTGCCACCAGTGTAGATATACACCACAGAAAGGTGGACTAGGCTAAACATACAAGTCATTCATAAACCTTTCAGGGCAAAGCACCTGTTACTATGTGGTGCAGCCCTCCTATTGCACAGCTGAAGTGAGTAGTGTGTTAAGGCCAGCTACCAGTAATCGACACAAAATATTACACAAAAGAAGCAATTAAACTAGACAGGCTCAGAATTAGTTCATGGTTAATCATTTTTTTCCTGACAAAGCAGCTATTGTTTCATTTTTAACTCAAAAGGATTTTGTTTTCTCTATTCACTTTTGGCAGTAGAACATCAGACTGAAAGCATGCCCTCTCTGTCTCAGCCATGGTAAATACCAAGGGTGTCATCACTGCCTGAAGGCAGTGGTTAAGGACGCAATTAGACAACACACAACAAGATCTTAAGCTTGCCCATTGGCTCTAGGTTGCTATTCCTCTGCCCCCTTTATTTTAATAGTGTTCATATACTTCCAGAGCCCTGGGTGGGGCAACACACTAGCTGCCTAGCAAGGGATCTTTTGCAAACAGTAAGGAAACACTCCTGCCCTGGTGCTCCCCTGCCACTCCTCCCTGGCTCTGACTGCACCCCTCTTCTGCATAACAGCATTTCCCCTTTCTGTCCCCAACTCGTTCCTTTTTCCCCACTCTTATCCTCACTGCCCTACGCAATTCCCATTAGCTCTAATAGCTCCTATTTCCCCTTCACCTTGATTTCATCCAACCATTACAAATACAGAAACGAGTCATATCCTGCTTTGCACCTTGTCCCGGAGGCCGAGGTAACAAGGGACACTTACCTGAAGCCCAGGACAGGAGAGATGCAGAGCCAGAGGGAGAACCAGTGCAGCTCGTTAGTCGCATCTTCGTACAGCTGTGGCCAGTAGCTGACAGCAGTGTCAGATGCCGGCCGGGGGGATTTAAAAATGGTGGCTGCCGCTCTGGAGGCAGCGGATAGCCTGGGGATCAAGCGGCGGTTAGGGCCAGTGACGGTGTGGGATCTCTGAGACGGGCAACACTGAACTGGCATGCTGGAGGGAGCAGCGACCCAGAAGGGAAGCCCGATGACAGGGAAGCCGGTGGGTCGACCCAGAAGCGACGGATCGGGTGAGCAACTGAAGATCAGGACGACCCAGGAGGATTCAGAGACCCCGAAGTAAGTTCCGTGACGGTGGGTGCGGGCTATGCCGAAGAGGGGCGAAGGACCGAGGACCACCTGGCTGGAGGGAGATCGGGGCAGAATCGCCGCCAAGACCAGCGGACATCGGTTAAAGGAACACTAGTGGGGCAGCTAGAGAGCAACTAAGGGGAATCCCTTCCTCCGCCCCGTTCAGGCTAATAGGGATCCGGTGGAGGGTCAGCGAGGTAGTTAGGACATCAGTAACTCCAAGTGGGGAGTGTCACACCGGGTGGCGTGGGGTCTATACAGTGTGCAACTGAGGCACCGGTGCAGGCTACTGTGAAGTGGTCGACATTAAGGTAGGAGTATCCCACGGATTGTGAGATCGAGGACGAAAGCCGTGTTAGAAGCCTGCAGAAGTAGCATGGAGTAGGCACGGGGAAGTGGAGCCCATAGGTGGTGTGAGGGCCGGGGTGTAGGGGTGGCAGAGCCCCATGCGCAACCGGCGGACCAAGCCCAGGCCACTGAGGGACCCGTGAACTAGCCCCGCCCCACTGGGGAAACAACAAGTCGTGGCAGGTGAGAGTGCGGTTGGCGACGTGGGAGAACAAACACCCACAGTAACAAACAGGTCCAGACGGGGAGTAGTCACCAACCAGGAGGGCAGAGCTCCCAGGAGTGACACAAGAAGGCCCGTCGGGGACATACCTCTTCAGCTCTGATGTCGTCTGCCCCATGACAGCCTTCCTTCCATTACCACTCCCTCCCACACTTACCCCCACTACCACAGTTACCTCTCGTGTCATTCACCACCTGCCTTCCTCTGACCCACTGGCTCTCAAATAACCACTCCATGTCTTATAAAAACATTACAACCATGTTGCTCTCTCTCAGTCCTGGCTCTCCCAGACATTTGGATCCATTCAGCTGACACTACCTCCAGAGCTGCCCTCTCTTACTGAGCCCTCTTGTTCTCTCACATTCCCCATACTGGATCAGACCACGTGGTAGTGCTGGGCTCTTCCTCTTGCACAGGTAGCACATTCATCCATTTTCCTCTGCCATCTTCTCTTTTGTACAGTACAGAACCTGACTCCTTTCGCCTTTCCCCCTCCAGTGTTGTCATCTACTGTCCACCCTGACTCCTTTCCATCAGCCGTCCTCTTACATTTAAAGTCCTTAGTTTCTCTCTGCCCCTCCTTGGTCTCTTACACTCATGCCCTGTTACTGAACCATCCAACAACTTGGATGCCTGTTTCTTTTACTTCATCTCTTTTATTTGATCTGAAACCCAAGTTCGATTCTCCAGTTCACCAAAAGAGCCATTCTCTTGGCTTCCATCATCATCCATCAGGCCCTGACAAGGTGGGATGGGGAGCTTTAATTAGAGCGGCTCCAGGACATCTTGTATATCAGCATCCCTGCATTTCAAAATGGTGGCAGGGCACTTTATCTAAAGGTTATTCGACAAGCTTTAGACAAAGTGCCCCCACTGCCATTTTGAAACACAGGGATGCTGACACACGAGACACAGAAGCTGCTGGAACACGGTAATTATCACGCTCCAGCAGACTTGACTAATTGAGTCTGCCTTGATGCACTGTAATTACAGCATCCATGCTTATAGGCATCCTGAGCACTTTTACATGTTCTCTGGGGGTGTGGTGCTTTAATTAGACAGTTCCAAGAGCTGCTGTAATTAAAACACCACCACATGTCCTGTATCAGCATCTCCATGCTTCAAAATGCATGCACCCCAGCCCAGCAGGTCAGTCTGTGGGGGAGGGAAGGGGTGGGGGCTAGATTAAAGCCCCTGCAGTGAGGGACAGTGCCACAGAAGCAGGAGCAAAGGTAAGTTGAGTGGGGCTCTGGCCAGCTGGGACTTACCTGCTGGGAAGGTGCACCCCCAAATAATTTTTCCTCCCTCTGCCTCAATCTGCCCCCTCTTTTCCTCCCCACAAACTTGCCTGCTGTGGGGTGGGGAGGGAGGGAGGGGGCATGGCGGCAGATCTTGGGTTGCTTTTAAATGCCAAAGGTGATCTCCTACTTAAAAAGGTTGGAGACCACTGCAGGTTGGAGACCACTGCCTTAAGCTATCCTGTCTTCTTCATTCCTAAATGAACTCCTACCTCTGATTTGGTCATGATGCACTTGTTAAATTTTCAAGCAGAAACTTTATTATCTCCCCCATAGTAATCATGCTTCCAAGGAGCTCCCTGTACATAGCTTCAAGGCTCAGCATCTTCCTTTCACAACATTTTTAAAAATTCTCTATGCCATAAAATAATGCTATAAAAAAACCAGGAGTTTCATAGTTTCATAGTAGCTAGAGTCGGAAGGGACCTAGGTAGATCATCTAGTCCGACCCCCTGCCTTGGCAGGAAAGAGCACTGGGG